>NC_064760.1:41908855-42508855 GCF_011397635.1 Epinephelus fuscoguttatus | reverse complement strand
AGGCTAAGTTAGTATGCTATTTACAGAGATAGCACTGGTGATCTGAACCGGTCAGTGGCAAAAAAACACACACTTCACACACGCATACTCATTTACAATACCGAGCGGGGCCGCCCTCCACCTTTCTGCTCCAACACTGACTGACAGCTGACTCCACTCATTCACACTCACCACTGCCCCAGGGCCGCTACCATATGCTATTTACTGAGATAGCACTGGCGATCTGAACCGGTCAGTGGCGAAAAAAAAGCACTTTTATACGGGACGCATTTGCCCCCATTACCATTTTAGCTCGTTTCACGGCTCAATACTGAACCAATTTTAGAACGAGTGGTACCCATGAATCATATGCACACATACACATGGGGAAATAGAGCCCAGGTTGAAAAATACCGAAGTTGTCCTTTATCTCAGGAAAACAACGTGTGAGAATGCGTGATCTGCCCAGTTCGCAAATTAAAGTTCTTGATGTGAACTAAACAAGGACTATTTATTTCTGGGAGACAATGTTCATAAATTGGGAGCACTGTTGGAACATACAGTGTGGTTATTCAGAAAATCGCACTCAGAGCAATAGAGTGTACTCAGTGTAATCTCTCTTGGAAGACAAAGCAGCTGAGTGCCAAGCAGAGTGAATTAAGCAATATCAAACAAAAGGAAGTGCTGTGAGACGGTTCAACAAGTGTCGTCATCAAATATGTAACCCTCCATCCCAAATCAAAGCAGCAGTTCAGAAAACGGCTCAAACATTACAACGACAAGTGCAAGACCAGGATTCTTCGAATATCCAGGCATATGTAGACATTTGATCAGTGTTACACCTAATAGTCACCAACACACTATAGATTACTTCAGTAATTTTCCATTAAGATTCCACTGGTCATCCACAGAAAAAACCCTACCTCTCTCTGTCTCTCTCTCTCTCTTCTGTCCATTCTTTTGATTCTTTGACTGCTCATGGGGGGTAACAAAATGTCGACAGGCTAGCCCAGTTAGCTGGTGATCAATATAAAGATCTATAGTACATAGAAACTACGGCACAAACATATTGATGAGGGGAGAAGAAGAGGAGGAGCTGGAGATACCTCTCTCTTCTCCTCTCCCCAAATGTTTATGTTCACAATTACAGGTGTTGAGAGGCATCATTAGATGTGAATGCTGCTGTTGGTGGTGATGGTGGTGGTGGGGTTCTAGAAATCTAATAACATACCACCAAAAGAAGAAGAGAATTGACTACTGAAGTGTTGTTTTTCTCCGTTTTTCTCCATTTTAGTGTGTGTGCTTGTAATGAAATGGATGTGGAGCTGCTAAGGCAGGAGATGTTGTGACGGGGGGGTATAAAGCCACGTGAGCCTTACACACTCACATCACAGCTCCAAGCAATAACACCTATCAAGCAATCTTGCCTGTTTTGTCGAGGCTGTCCCTGTTCAGGCACAAGCTAACACACACACACACACACACACACACACACACACACACACACTAAGACTGACATATGTGTATGTTTTCCCATTATTAAGTAAAACTGTGCACAAAACAAATACTGCCTCTTATTGCTGTCTGCAGATGTAACTTTTTTGCTGAAGGCCATCTCACCAGCAGCTCTAGATGGACTGCAGAGAGCTACTTTACATTAAAGGAATAGTTCAACATTTTGGGAAATGCTAATTCTCCTTTTTTCTTTGAGAAAGATAGAAACATTGGACCTTATTCACCAATATCTTATTATGTTTTTTCTTAAATTTGTTTTTAAGAATGGTCTTAAGAAAAGTCGCACCTGTGTTCATATAATGATAAATTCCATTGTCCCTGCAAGTTGAAAGCACGTGCCAGTTGATCCCCTTTGTCATTGCCATGACCTCCTGTGGCAATGGATGATGCTCCTGGTACAGCTCTGATATGTCACAGTATTTGCTTTGTAAGGACTCCCAATCTGTTTCCCATCCCGCCTCATAGATCTTTTCACTGCTGTTCTGTCACTAAAGTACATCCACAGCTCTGGTCCCTGTTTACTTCCTGTGAGTTACAGCATTATCAAAGATTCCAACAGGAAAAAAATGGGCCTATTGAGAATTTTTATGTTGTCAAGTGTGAAGGGGTCTTTACTCGTGTTACTTTCACCTCACCATCGGTCCAAGCAATGACATGTCTGGTCTGAGTTTTTACCATCTCCACAGTATTTTCTGTAACTAAGCGACCAAATGATCTACCTTCTATTTACAGTTGCATGCCCAGTGTATCTGATATTCATGTGATATGCCTTTCCAGGCGTTTTAGGATTGACAAAGATTAATATTGAAATGGCACTAAAATGCTTCTGTGTATGGAGATTTCTCATTGTTAGATGCCATTTTAAAATGAATTAAAATAAAATTCATTAAAATTGAGTTAAATGAACATATTGGTGTGGACGTGGCCTGATCAGAAAAGTTGAATTTATTAAGTCAAGAATGTCCAAATGAAAGCCTTAAGAGGACTGACTCCAAAAACTTAAGTGGTAATGAAATGAAGGTAGTTCTGCAGGAAGTGAACGCCAAACAAGCTGTAATATAAGCCACATCAGTAGTGGATACAAAATAAATAACAAATGCATGCAGACCTCAAAAAAGCATTGCATGCAAGACAGCCCGAGAATGTCACAGAGCTAGAAGCCTTTTGCAGGAAAAATGGGTGAAAATCCCCCAAACAAGAAGCGTTTAGAAACTGTGATACTTGCCAAAGGGGGCGCTACTGAGCAGTGACCATGCAAGGTGCCCAAAGTTTTGCTCCAGGCCCTTTTCCTTTTTAGTCTTTTTGAAACTGTAAAGATTGAAATTAAAAAGTAATCTTGCTTAAACTATTGAAAAAATATGTCATCTTTAACTTCACGTCATTTAGAAATCAGTTCATCTTGTACTTACGTGACTACTCACAGGAAATGAAATTTTGACCTGGGGTGCCCAAACTTACGCATGCCACTGTAGGTTCTTCGGGTTCATTAAGCATGTCTGAGATTCTGTTGAGTGAAACTTTCATTCCTCTTAAACATAGTCAGTCTGGATTTTTCTGCTCTGCAGCTACAGCAGATTTGAAACCCTCATCATCTGACTGCATGGACTTTGAGTAACATGGCCTCCATATGTTTCGCCCGGGGCATGACTGCTATTTTTTTCTCTCCCTCAATCTCTGTTACTTTCTCACTCCCGCTATCACACAAATAAACAGGCTGAGTGGCTCAGCCATTCACAGTAACTTTTTAATTATCTTTTTATGCTGATTTCTCGCCATCAAGCCTTTGGGACTTGCTCGCGCAAAACAATTACCAGTTGCTGCTTGTTTTCTGTCTCTTATCTGAGGGAAGCTGCTGCCTCTAGGGTGATAAAACACAACTCTGTCTTCCTCTCTCCTGTCTCCTTTTCTTGGGTCTTTCTTCCCCTTCTTTTCTGAGACTGTTCCTCTGGTTTTCCCTCCTCTATTACCCCTTCTCTTGGCTCTTGTTTCTTTTCCTTGTATTTTGGTTTCTCACCTTTTTGGCTGTTGTCCCCACTTACTCTTTACTTTCTCCCTTTGTCTTCATGTCTGTACAGAACATTGTCTCAAAAATGACATTTCTGTTAGACAGTTCTGCAGATTTATGTGTGATGCCAAAGTGAAGTTGACACACTGTGGTGAAAAATCAAGAGAATTAATTGAGCGCATTTAAAAACAGCAAATGTTGACCATAGTGCTTTACAGAAAAATCAAAAATACAATTAAATAAGTGTCACAGACAAATAATATTTGAAGTAATAACAACTGAGAAGACCCAAAAGCAGTCTTGAGATAGGATTTAAAAGTGATAATGACAGTGAATTTATCACTAAAATGTAATGTCTTTTCTTCAACTACAGCTATTAGGGATAAAAATGACAAATATGTGACTAAAACTAATATGCATACAGTTTTTGCCTGCCGAGGCCTCCCTCCCCCAGTACAGTGATGGTACTTGCACATTCACCTCCCTTTGGTTTGTTGTGTGTGTGTGTGTGTGTGTGTGTGTGTGTGTGTGTGTGTGTGTGTCTTTTGGTAGCCAGTACAAATCTTTCCTTAAGTTTTGTTTTGAAATATTCTGTTAAGTTTTTGTGCCAATAAACCTTTCCACATTAGACTAAAATCCCCTTTTTTGTCTTTATTCAAAAGGTTAACTGGGTTCTGGGTTAGACTTAGACTCTGTCTGCGTTTCTATCTCCGCTTGTCACCTTCCCCTGTTATGTATGTGCATTGGCATCCATTTAGTTTGTTGCAAATTCTGATGTAATGAAGTATCAGGACTGACTGAGAGTCACATTTAGATCTAAAAACAAAAGTGAAATGTGCAGGTATTGTCAGGCTTGCTTGAGGCTGAATTGTTCACAGAACTACAAATGAGATTGCACCTGTTATTTAAATGTAGGACTTGTACAGCTAACAACAAGACTTTAGACTGACTGAAACATTGTCTGTAAAATATCTGTACACCATGATCACTAGAGAAGCATGACAACTGAGTCTCAACAATTATAATCGCTTTCCTCCCCACTAATAATTTCAACCCAGCTGGAGAAAACACCCTGTTTACCGCTCTATTTTTCTGACATTTCCAAAACTCTCTGAAACTTTGGTGGGTTGGAAACACAGCTGCTGTGTCTGTCAGTGAATCATTTGTCTCTGTTGCTCCATTTTGTCCCCTAAATTGTCTCTTATTTTGGAAGGGTATTATTAGCATATTATCATTTACCCAGGGCGGGTCATTTCAGCTGTGTCTGACATGCTGTCAGGGGCCTATCATGCTGATGATGGAGCCTGTCAGTCATCCTCTCAACAAAATTAGATACTCCAATGTGGCTGTTGTGTTTTGTGTGTGTGTGTGTGTGTGTGTGTGTGTGTGTGTGTGTGTGTGTCTGTGTGTGTGTCAGGGCATATTATAGGCTAGGGTTTAGTTTAATTTCAATGAAATCAAGGCAGGAAGTGGATTTCCTCCAAGTTGAAAATGAGAGCTCCTTTATTGGCTAATAGATTGCACTTTATTTCCATTTTGTCGTGACTGATCTGCAGGCAAAGTGACCCCCGACTGTGGTTGGTCTGAGTGACACTAAACAGTGTGGAAGTCAGTGGAAAGTCATGCAAATCATTAAGTTTTGTGTATACTAGTGCAAGACACTGTGGCCCAGTCTTCCATAAATGGCACACATGCTACAAGCATGCAGAGGCATTTATGCTCCAAAATATCAGAGGTGTATCAACAAAATATTTAAGCAAGGATTAAAGCTATAGTGTGTAACTTCTGTCGCCTCCCAGCAGATAATGCGTTATTACAACTAATTAGCCGGCGGCACTTCCATGTACACAAAGTAACACTCGCCACACACCGTACACAGAGTAACACAAGCCAGTCGCCACACACCGTGTACACAGAGTAACACTTGCCACATGCCGTGTACACAGAATAACACTCGCCACGCACCGTGTACACAGAGTAACACTCGCCTCACACCGAGTACACAATGCTACACAACGTGGCGAACACCAGGCTGCTAACATTACATTACGTTCATAGCACCATTTCCAAGAAAATAAAGTAAATAAAGTACTAGGTCCAGTACATGTGACAGTAGCACATACTACTCATAATATAATTATAAACCAAGTCACTTACTTATCCAACAGCAGCAAGGCAACATCCGTGTCTGCCCTCAGCCCACTTTCTTCCTTCAGGGCTCTCCACCGAGGAAAAGCGACGCCAATACAAATCCTCGTTTTATGAATCCTCGTTCGTTTCCTCTGTTTTAGCTCTGGCTACGCACCGCCATCAAGGAGTGTTACTGGAAAAACATACCCAAAAAGTAGCCATGGCCAGGGGTTGAGCAGTGATTTTAAATGTGGGGGTGTTCCAGGGGTGGCACATGAGCACCACATCCTGCCTGCCTTTGGCTGTTTCCCTCTCCAAAATTAATGCTCCCAGACAGTATTCAGAGGTTCTTCCAACATAGAGTCGGTCATTATGAACTGAGAGTCATTCATTATGAACATGCATATTTATTAAAACAAATTTAATCTGTTATCAATTTTTAATATGAACATATACCAAATCATATCATTGTAGGCTACCTGAGAACTGAGACAAGACATCCACACATAAACATCTGCAACAATCAATCACAACCCCAAAATGACATATGTATGACTTTAGAGTGAACAGTGAATTAGGATTTATCATTCTCACATAAATGGAGCGTGGAGTCATAACACAGTAGGTGTCATGTGAACAACTGACTGATCCATTGGGTGACCTTGGTGAGGTCTACCTCCGTGTGTGGGTGCATTTACAGCCTCTCTTCATCACGTAGTTTGAATTAGGCCTACACAGTTAACATATAAGTGGTGCGGCGACGGCTTCAAGCGTCCCGCTCCTGCTCCTCAGACGGAGGCTGATTGTCCCACTGCGGGTGCAGCGGGGCACACACATGCGCACGCTGACGCCGGCAATCGCTCGCCCATGCCGACCAATAGTATGTCTCTGCAGACCTGGAGACTGCAGATTCAGACCCGCAGTTCTGGACCCGCAGTTCTAGACCCCTTGTTTTTCGTCCCCTACTGGACGGCTGTATAACTGCAACTAAATCAGCATCTCACCCAAACACCACTGTTTGAAAGAAGTTGGACTTTTAATGCTTTATTACAATTTACAATTTTAAAATTTTATTACACCCGAATAAAAATACCAAGATTTAATTGTTGATTTATGCCTGGGTGCTGTTCTGCATTATTATTGTTTGCTGGTTGTTCTGTATGGTTTGATCCAACTATTTTAGTTCTTTATTTCTTAATATTCATCAGACTACTCTGACTGGCACGCCAAAAACGTGCACTGCATTGATCAAACCCGCTACAGGAAATGTCTGGTCTTGGGTGTCCAGTGCTCACTTTTGTTGTGGGAATTTGAAACAAAGGCTGTGAAATACTGAAATGGTTTGAAATGTTTTATTGTGTGCAGTGGTTACATCACACATCAGGGAGATCTGCAGAGAAAAAAAAGAAATCAAACATATCACAAAATTGAAAACAGAAACTAAAAAAAATTAAATACCTATCACAGTCTACACTGAAATACTGAAGATTCTGGAGCATAGCAAATACGTTATTATATCAACATATTAACAATAGTGCCCCTTCCTTCCTCATCTGCCTTTGATCCTCCACAAAACTTCACTGTGGTTTCCCCTTTCTGGATTGTTATGTGCACCTTAAAATGAGAGTCCCTAATTATTCAAAGTTAATATTTTTCAACCGTTTTACACACATAAACAAGGCCAAAACCTAATAATAGACAAAAATACATTTCTGAACTTCTGCGCTGGATGAGCTTAATTTCTGTCCACAAAATCTCTAAATATATGCTATAGAGTATTATCAATGTAGTGATATAAACACACGTGATATATAATATTATGAATAATAAAGGAAAAACGTGTGTAGGTGTATTACATGATATACATGAATACAAAATTTACTTTTAGCATAAATTACACTAATTGCCAATATGTAAACAGTTTCATGCTTGTATGAAAACGTAAGCCTATACAAGTTTTTCTCATCCACTTCATTGCTTTAATCATTTATTCATGTTTAATTTAAAACACATGCTAAAATTATTCGTCATCGCGCTTCGGTTTCATGAAACAAAATGTGCAGGTCAAACAGTTCATTGCTAACAAGCTGAACTATTACCTACTACTTTAACCCATATTTGACGTGCCTTTCAGACTATCGTGGTAAAGACAGTCATATCATTTTAAACGTATCACTGTAAAACATGAAGTTCGCTCTGTAATTCAAGTCAACAAAATAGTTTAAACAAATAATATGATTCACATTCAATACTCACACTCGGATCGTCGTCGGCCATATTCAATAGTTGTAATAGTATGTTGGCTTCCAATGAAATAGAGGGCGCTGTCGCGAAATACAAGGGGTCTAGAACTGCGGGTCCAGATCTGCAGGTCTGAATCTGCGGTCTCCAGGTCTGCAGACACACCCTCCTCCACGCCGAGCCTATCCGCTGTGTGCGAGGCTCCACAGGTGACGCAGATCAGCAGATGAGTAATCACCTGAGCTGGGGAGCGAGGCAACGGACACTTTATGGAGGACCAGGCAAGGAAAAGGACATTGCCGGTAAGCGTTTGGGAGTGATGCCTGCCTCTATGGTTTCAAGACCTGGCAGTGTTTGAGCCTGTTAATTGAATTCTTTGTTCGCTGGGTCACTTGTTTAATTTAGTCATAGACCTTATGTGGCACGTGGCATAAAGTTTGCATCGCTAATTGTAATCTGTGACCCAGATCCTATTAGCGTGCGTTGTATTAGCCTGCACTGTTAAAATATTTCATTTAAAAGGATATATTAAAATAGATTATTAGTTAATTATTTGGTAAGCTGACAGAAATCAGGTACAAGTCTTTGAGTAAAAGTGTAAAATATCAATAAAACTGAACTGTAAAAACTGTTAAAACATGTAAATTAAAACATTTATTTTGGTTAAAAAATAGGAATAAAAATAGGACTAATTAGTTAATCTATTTCATTTGAAGCTACTGCTAAAATCCTTTTTTTGCTGACATGTGAAAGTTAAAGTAGCAAATGTGTCTATAGTTTTATATGTGGTATTTAGCAGTGTTGTGCTTTTGTGTGCTGTTATAGTCCATCCTAATTTTGGGTGTTTTCTGTGCTCATCATGCAGTAAAAGAAAGTTAAGTGCACTGACCGAGACGAGACCAGGTCTGGACAACAAGGGAATAAAGGAGCCGTGTGTTACCCCAAGAAGCGCGCACCAACCAATATGGCTGACGTAAAGGCACTGGAGGAGCTGAGAGCAGAGAGGACAGCTCGCCTTTTTTGTCACATTTCTCATTCAGCACGCTTTAAAAATATAGAGGACCAATACAGACCAATACAGTGGACCATCACTATGGAACAATTTGGAACAACTATGGAACAGTTTACCTGTATTAAAATCAATAACTACACTGGCATTGTTCAAAAAACAACTGAAAACTTATCTTTAATTTTGTATGTCCAAAAAACCAAAAATACAAATAAAATAACATCAACCCTTAAAAACAATTATGGGTGAAAATTTCAAACTATTAACACAGAATTTAGTTGACAAAAATTACCTATTACCTAACCAAAAAGCCCAAAAGTGTTTTTCCTGCTTTCTCTGCGGGACACAAATTCTCTGGCAATTGCCTTCCTGTCCATTATCTCTAGTTTTCTTTATGAATATGACACACGGCCACACTGTTCAGCCGTGTTTGTGTCATGGTGCTCCGGAGCCATGTCTTCAGCCTCCGTAGCCCACTGAACCCTCTCTCTGCCTCAGCTGACGACACTGGCACAACAATAAGCAGTCTGATGAGTGTCTCAACTTGATCAAAGAGGCCACGGACTTCTGAACACATCCTCTGAACGATACCAGCAACATCACTGCTGGACTGGAAGTTGTACTTTGCTCTGAACATAGCAAGCTGTACCTTCAGGCTCTCTGCGTTGAGCTCTGGATACTTTTGCACAGCATCATTTATCTCTCCAGTTAAGAGGATTTGCTCCAATTTCTTTATCATTTTCATCCCTTCCTGCTCAAGTTGTTCTCTGATCTGAACATCCACCACATCAAGAACTCTGTAGTACTCTGCTCAATAGTACTCAGTGGAAGATGAATGCACATGTGCAGGAGCAGACCCAGTATAGCGCTGAGGTGGCTTATGGTGACGTGGGGCTGCAATTGGTGTTAGACAGAGTTTCTCACACATTTGTGATGCATTCCTGTGAACAGTTTGGAAATACTCTGGGGTTCTTTTTTTTGCAAAGGTTTCTTTAACACAGGCAATAGCAGAAAGCATGCCATCTATAGTCTGTGTTCTGCGCTGGAGAGAAACATTGAGAGTCTCCAACTCTTCTGTTATCTCTAAGGCAAGCAAAAGGCCAAGAACAACATTTCCCTGCTGAAATTTTTCATACAAGCCCTGGGCCCTGCCTGCTGCATCTGAACGACCTGTTGCCATCTCACTCAAAGAATGCAATACATGCTCATACTGGCTCAGCACAGCACGTATGGCTCTTGTCCGAACTGTCCATCGTGTGGGACAAAGAGGTCTTATAGCCTGCTGTGGCCCCTCCTCCATTTTTGTGATGCCCTGGAGATATCCTTAAGCTTGCCTGACTGGCCAAAAAAAACTCCCAACTCATGAACCCATTCCATGGAGTTACGAATCACAGCTGAGGCAGTACAGGCTTGCTGGGTGATGAGGTTCACACAATGTGCACCACAGTGCACATATGGAGCAAGTGGTTGCTCTCTCTGAATGATGGCCTGTGCTCCTGAGTATTTACCAGCCATATTCGCTGCTCCATCGTATGCTTGGCCTCGTAAACCAGTGATGGACAAGTTGAGGCGCAACAACACGTCCTTCACCACCTTTGCCAGATTTTCTCCAGTGGTCAGTGAAACCTCATACAGGCCAATAAATTCTTCATGTGCAACCAAATCATGGTCAACATACCTCAAACATAATGCCTGTTGTTCTTTTCCAGACTGATCTCTTGTGCCATCCATCATTATGGAGAACTGCAAGGGTGGAACTGATCGAATCTTGTCAGATATCTCCCTGACAATGAAGGTGATCATCAAGTTGAGGAACTCGTTTTGAATAGTTCCTGATGTGTAAACATCCTTTTTATTTCCCAGCTACCTGGAAAGGCGTGGGTCTCCCTATGCCTTAAATTGGAGTAGTTGATCAAGATTTCCCTCACTTGAATCATGGCCCCTGAGAGCTAAACCCTGTCTTGCCAACAAGTGCATACCACCAATTATTTTTAAGAGGCATTCCCTTGCTTCTTCTTGTTTTGATGCAGCCACACTGGCTAGTTGGCACTGAACTGATCTGTTCTCATACAGATAGGTAGTTATTGCTGTCTTGTGGCAATCAGACTTTTCATGTTTATTGAATCTCTCAATGGCCTTTTTCCAGTTTTTGAAGCCTGCTGAAATAAATGCAGGTTCCGCATTCTTTGCCAGTGGTGAAGTATCTGTATGAAATGCTTTGGAGCAGTAAAAACATAGCACACCTTCTACACAGGGACTAAAATGGAGCCATGGGAATCTGGTGTACCATTGTGTTTGAAATGTAAGAACATGTTTTCCAACAGACTGTTTAATGATATATTTTGTATCTGGTTGATTTGGTTTGGATGCAGAGATGTCCATCACCATTATTTCCTCTTGCTCACCATCTCCCTGTTCTTCTCCTGTGTTCGCAGCATTTCCCTCCACTACATCTTCTAATGTGTTTTCTCCCTCTCCTTCTCTTCTGTTCTCTCCCTCTCCTTCTCCTCTCTTTTCTCGCTCTCCTTCTCCTCCATTCTCTCCTTCTTCCTCTCCTCTGTTTTCTCCCTCTCCTCCTCCGTTCTCTCCCTCTTTGTCTCCATGCTCTTCTTGGTCCTCCTGACTCCTGGACCTCCCTCTCTCTGTAACATACATATAGAGCTCAGTGTTAATATTCATGAACATGGAAGTGATGAAATCTCTTATGTAAACTTAGAATAAACCTGATTTTGATGAGGAATTGTTTTTTTATCTGCTTTAGTTTAGTTTTTTACACACCCACTCACATGTCATAAACATTCAAACATATTTCATAACAGGTGGAAATAGGAACATACAGTTATTAAAATACTTTATACTTTTACAAAGTTAAAAACAATTTAGGCTTAAGATTAATGCTGACGGGCGGCATGGTGGTGTGGTGGTTAGCACTCTCGCCTCACAGCAAGAGGGTTGCCGGTTCGATCCCGGGCATGGGAGCCCTTCTGTGCGGAGTTTGCATGTTGCATGGCACTCCGGCTTCCTCCCACAGTCCAAAGACATGCAGATTGGGGATTAGGTTAATTGATAACTCTAAATTGTCCGTAGGTGTGAATGTGAGTGTGAATGGTTGTTTGTCTCTGTGTGTCAGCCCTGTGATAGTCTGGCGACCTGTCCAGGGTGTACCCTGCCTCTCGCCCGATGTCAGCTGGGATAGGCTCCAGCCCCCCCGCGACCCTCAAGAGGATGAAGCGGTTAGAAGATGAATGAATGAATGAATTAATGCTGACAGGACTGATTCCCTAGGATCCATTTTTTGACTTCACAGGAAAAAACCTGGCAAAAGTCTGTGCAAAGTTTCAGATTGGTTGGGAGATTGTTCCATGATTTGACAGCTTTAAAAGAAAAAGCTGATTGAGCAAAGGCAGAGCTATGCTTAGGGATGTTACATTTTCCACTTGAGACAGATCTTGAGGCTCTGATAGTGTGTTCAGAACAGAGTTTGACAAAACTTTTCATTGGGGGAGGAGCAACATTATGGATTATTTTGTGTACTAAACGGACATCAGAATACAACATTAACTTATCAAAGCTAAGCAGTGGTGATACTGTCGTGATTTTCTGTCTAAGATTTTTAGGGCTTGTTTGTGGAGTGTCCTGATGGGTTTCAAGACAGATGTACTTGCCTGAGACCAACATGACATGTAATAATTATAATAAGACAGAACCATGGCATTGAAATTTACATTACTTTACATTTACATATATTTTATTGCTCTTACTGTTTTAACTAATCTTTCATTGAAGATTTTAATATTTTCTTTGCAATTAAAATAAAATAAAATAAAATAAAACATCCTTCATTTTTAACAACCAACGACACAGTGTGAAAAAGAGGATCTGCATACTTGGATCAATGCAAGTATCTTATAAATATAACTGATTAATCCACGTGTGTCTGACCTCAGTACTAGTCACAACAATGGTCAGACACACCTGGATTAATCAGTTTGTCCAATAATGTAAGACAGGAAATACAGGAGCTGGTTTAAGTTCAGGAAGTAGTGGAGATGGGCATAAAGCCTATGCTTTCGGTCTGATCAAGGCGATCAGCAACACCTGTGTTGTGCCACTCCTGCTTAGATGGGAGATGTAGTTCAAAAGCAGAGTGTGTAGTCCTCTCTGCACAGCAATAGATTTCGAGTACAGGAAACACTCCACTCCCAACCCTTTATTTAGGGGTATGCATAGATTCAGTCTTCTATTTGTTATACTGTGTATATATGTATGTATTTTTTTTCTCTGTTTTTTCTCTATTGTCTAGTTGTTATCTGCGCATGGTTCTTGTGGAGTGTTTCCTGTACTCGAAATCTATTGCTGTTTTCAGCATAAATATTCATTCATGTGACATCATTTAATGATGTCACATGAATGGATTAAAAGTTATATGACTACAAAAACAAAAGACAAAATTTAAAAAATTAACCAGGAATTGAATTTCACAGAATTTTATTTTTTAAAAAACACACATATCAACAGTTATCAATTTGTCTTTATTTTATCATGGAGGATTATTAGGCTATTCCTTTCTTTTCAGTTCTGACAGAAACCTATCTTGCCTCAAGTTGATCTTTGGCTGCTCCTGATTGGATGCTATCGTCAAAAAACAAAAGAAGAGCAGGGTCTCCGCCGACAGAGAGATGATGTTGATTTGAGGGGGCGGAGAGCCGGTTTCCTCTGCACTCAGGTGCGCTCCATTTTTGTATGCTGGTGCACTGCCAGGGTGGGCAAACGGGTTTACCTTTGGAAAATGTGTGTGGGGTGAAAATGTGTGTGGGGGGGTGTGAAATCATCTTGCTGTAAAAGTGGGGGTGTCAAAACACCCCCATCCCCCACGGGTGCGACGCCCCTGGCCGTGGCAGCAGTAGTCAACATCGACAGACCAGATTGTCAGTGATTTTGGTGTCAGATACGAAGGCACCTTTCACTGTGTTGTCATACACCCCCTGGTGGTGTCAGTTTGTATCGCTGTTGGGCAACTTCAGTTTGTAATGCCACTGGCAACAACTGATATAAGGAAGTGGAAAGTCCCTATAGGTCCAACAAACCCCTTACAAGATGTAAAACCAAGGTGTTTTACCAACATTGTAAGTTTATTTTGAAAAAGACTGGATGCATCTAACGAACAGAAACTATGCAGTTCATTTAACAACAGAAGTGTATTTTGAAGAGACACAATGTATGTAACTAGCATAAACTGACATGCTGTCCTGGAACATCAACAACAGATGCAGGAGGATACCTTGCACATCATATTTATACGTAAAAGTCCACTGACAGAGCAGCAATATTTGACGAGTTGGAATGAGAACATGTTGGACAAACATTACAGTTGTGCACTGTAATTGTAACTGTTGCTCCTAGTTGACATTATTTTAATATTTTAACTAGGCTGTTTTTAGTTGCAAATATTCAGAGGTGCTCATTCACCAAGCGCTGTGACAACTTTTGGAGCCTTGGCACTCGATGGCACTCGGTGGGAAAAAAACGATTTTTATATTAATCGTGATTTTTTTTCTCGGACGATTCTAAAAATCGATTCTCTCCCCAGATATTTTTCTATGTATTTTAGGCCATTTTTTCACCGATAACCAATAAAATATGTTTATTTTAAAACATGCTCCTCTGGCTCTGATGCAGCCATCTCTATACCTGAAGTCCCCACTCTTGGCTGTGTAACAATGTCCCGCCTACAGCCCTCACTGATTGGTGATAGTGATAGCCAAGCAACACTGAAGCTTCTACAATTAGGACATGGAGGAGAAGCAGACTGCTCCGTGAGCCATGGCAAAAACAAAAAAAAAAAGATTTAGGCTAATCGTCATCAAGTGAACATGACCTGGAGCTCCTTTACTTAATAAAAAGAAGACAGAAGTTAACTCAAAATGTAGCTGGCATGAGTGCCACAAATGCTAACATATAATGGAAATCTTCTTAGATGCGCTAACAGAAATTAGCATCGGCTCCGCAACGGCATTACAATGACAAACAATATAGTGCAAGTGATCTACTCTACATAACATAAGCAAATAAACTCAGAGCAATATATTTGTACTTACAGACGTATGTTTCCTGTGCTCTATTAAACTTTAACCTTGTTGTTGTGTGTAGCATGTGCACACTAATTTTGGAACACTATGTGTGCTATGGTGCACAAAGCAAGACAGCATCAACTGCAAGGCTAGTTCAGGAGATCTGGGTTCGGCTCTAGGAGTGGAGAAAGAAAGAGGCTGAGACAGAACTTGCGGCTCAAAATGATACAATATATTGAAAGGAAAAAAATATATAACAAACAAAACAGAAGGAATGGCCACTCACAAAAAAAAGAAAAATAAATTTCAAATTCAAATTAACATTTAATGAGTTCAAGGCAATCAAATGAGTATAATAAGTTCAATACGTTCAAATCCAAAAGTTCAATGAGCCCAATCAGTTTGATGAGCTCAGTCAGTTCACATAATGAGCTCGCAAAAGCTCAGGTTGCCCACAACGCAAAGGGCTGCAAACACGATAACTTGAGATGGCCTGAGTGTCCAGAAGGGGCAGTGTCCAAAGTGGGGAAAGGGAATGCACGTGTGTGTGTGTGTGTGTGTGACAGGCCGCTCAAGCGTACGAGCCGCGAGGGCATACAACAAAGGGGGAAAAAAAATGGCTGCAACGAAGAGCCTCCTACCAGCCCGACCAGAGCAGGAGGATCGGTTCCTGGGAAGTGAGCAGTGTAGCGGGTGGCTTGCAGACTCATTGCCCAACGTGCATGGATTCAGTTCCTAGTTCCTTAGCTCGCCATCAAACCTGGCCTGAATAAAAAGGAGCAGGACCAGTGTCAGTTCTCGGTGTACACCAAATACATATATATATCTATCTATATCTCCTCACAAATCAACCAGTCAATAAATAATGCAGGTCGCATCACAATTAATGACATTTCCCATATTGTACAATATTAACAAGTCGTATTATAATACATAACAAATGCATACAAAGTAATTCATTATCAGTTCAAATATCAAAAGACAGTGCATAATATTAATACACATAATCCCTGAAGTAAAGCAGCACTAGGTTTACCTTTAAAGTGCATTGAAGTGCACTGAAGTACATGGAAATGCATCTGAGCAATGGCTACAAACAATTAAGTTTGCCCCTTTTTTTAAAGTGCTTTCATTTACAACATAACAATGACCTACAGTAAACATCTTAAAAGTGACTCGACAGAAGTTACACTTCATTAAGTTGCATACATTTAGAGAAAACGGGCATAAACGAGCATGCTAACCGCTCCAGCTAATATAATGGAAGCAGCTAAGCTAGGCTAACCCCATAGTATGAATACAATACAAAGCTAACTGTTAGCACGACGTAACGACGCCCAGACTGACGCTAGGAGACTGCTAGGAGATATGCATGAACTCGGTTTTTCCACCCGGGTTACACCCTCCCCCCTTTAGATCATGCAACTCCTGGTGCATGCTAAACTTCATAAACAGGAGGGTGCACAAGATCGTTTGCTGCAGAGGTACCAAGCGCTTCACTATACGCGTCAACTAAACCATGAAAAAGAGTCTGCACAACTGAAATAAGAGAGTTACCTAACACTGAGTACTGCAAACGATTCGGTGGCTGGCGTTGACGATTTGAATGTCGGACAACAGGATCAGACTCAACTGCAATATCGGGTGAGTTTTGTACCTCAGCAAGGGTCTCAGTTGGAATAAGCAATGGCTTATTGGGGCTGGGTGATGCCTCTGCTTGGCCAGGAAGCTCAGGTTCTCCAGGTAAGCTGTCCGGATCACAGGTAAGTTGTACTCCCTCAGGTAAGTATTCGGCACCAGGCTCAGAAGCTTCAGGATCAGCAGAGGAATCCCCATCTTCAAGTAGGTTGTTTTCTTCATTTGCAGGTAAGTTGGTTCCTTCATTTGCAGGTAAGGTGGTTTCTTCATTTCCAGGTAAGGTGGTTCGCAGGGCTGAAGGTTCAGCGTCAGCAGGATTCTCAGAATTTTTGGCCGAAGACACAGTTGTAGAACCAGCTTGAGGCAGCGAACTGGTTACGGCTGAATGTTCACTCCTGAAAGCAAAAGGAGGTGGAAGAATATGAGCTTGAGACAACTCCCATTCCTCATCTTCATCCAGATTTTCGTTGGAATCTGCGAGAGCCAGAGTCTGGCTTCGGGTTTTAGGACGATGGGGTGGAGTGTCTGGCAAGGGATTAGGATCATCAGCGCCTGCTTGGAACGGACATGGGAGAAGTAAATCCCGGTGCAGTGTACGAATTGGTCCATCCTTTGTTTCAGGGCGCACAGTGTACACAGGCAGATCTCCAGCACGTCTCAAAACACGTCTTGTTCCCATTTGTCTTCAAGCTTGTGCTTGCCGCGCAGCCTGACATTGCGGACAAGTACTCTGTCACCCTCATTCAAACTTGAGGGTGTGACTCGTTTGTCGAAGCGCATCTTGTTTCTTTCACCTGATTTGGCAGCATTCTTGGATGCTATTTGGAAGCTTTTCTCAAGACGAGATCGGAGACGCTCAACATACTGGGAATGAGAGATGGACTGATTTCTCTGCAGAGGCAGACCAAAGGCGAGGTCTACTGGAAGACGTGGTGAACGACCAAACATCAATTCATAAGGCGTAAAGCCAGTGACGTCATTCCGAGTGCAGTTGTATGCATGCACTAGAGGCTTCACATATTCTTTCCATTTGATCTTCTGCTTTGGTTCCAAGGTTCCAAGCATGCCAAGAAGCGTCCTGTTGAACCTCTCAACTGGGTTTCCCCTAGGATGATAGGGGGTTGTCCGGGTCTTTTCCATCCCAGTGAGTTGGCAAAGTTCTTTGATTAATTTTGACTCGAAGTCGGGTCCTTGATCAGTGTGGAGACGCTCAGGTATTCCATAGCACACTATGAAGTTCTCCCATAAACACTTTGCCACTGTCCTTGCCTTTTGATTTGCTGTGGGTATGGCAACAGAATATTTTGTGAAGTGGTCGGTGAGAACGAGGATGTCTTTTGTGTTACTCTGGTCTGGTTCAAGTGAAAGATAGTCCATGCAAACCAACTCAAGGGGACGAGTGGTCTTGATATTAACTAAAGGTGCGGACCTTTCTGGGAGGGCTTTGCGTCTCACACACCGACTACAAGTCTTGATTTTGAACTCTACATCAGCTGCCATGTGAGGCCAGAAGAATCTGGAGCGTACAAGGTCTAGAGTGCGCTCGATGCCCATATGGCCCATGTCGTCATGCAGGCTCATTAGAACAACAGATCTCAGCTCCTTGGGCAGCACCAGCTGGAACGAGGCTTGTTCCCTGTCCTGCCTCCGCCGGTACAAGATGTCCTCATGCAGCTCAAGGCGAGTCAGCTCCCTCAACAACAGAGCTAGGTCTGGAAGCTCATGCCTTGCAGTGGGAGGCACTTTTTCTCCAGTCTCCATCTGGTGAATGACCTCTCTTATAGCTGGATCAACACGTTGCTGTTCTTTGAGTTCCAGATGTGACAGGGAAGGAACAACTGGTAGCCCGTGGTCGGTTTCACTGGCATAACAATCTGGGATGGCTTCAGCTGACAGGCTCAAGGACTCAACCAAGGTGACAGGACTCTCTGCTGAACTGCTAGGCTGGCTGGAGACAAGGCAGCGATGGCAAATAGCAGACACAACATCAGGGTCCACTCCCTCCACTTCACCTGGTTCACTCACATGCTCTTGGGTGAACTTGTTGATCAAATCCCAATCTTTCTGTGATGAAACATCAGTAAGTTGGCTCTGAGGACGGCGGGATAAACCATCAGCGTCAAAGTTCTGCTTTCCAGATCTGTACTGCAGTTTGAAGGTGTAGGTTGACAGGGCGGCAAGCCACCTGTGGCTGGCGGCGTTTAACTTGGCTGATGTTAACAGGTAAGTGAGGGGATTGTTGTCAGTTACCACTACAAAGTTGGCCCCATACAGGTAGTCGTGCAGTTTCTCTGTCACACTCCACTTCAGAGCAAGGAATTCAAGCTTGTGTGCTGGGTATCTAGATTCACTTGGCGATAAGCCACGACTAGCGTAAGCAATGACTCTCAGCTGACCTTCTTGCTCTTGATACAACGCCGCTCCCAGTCCAGTTGTGCTGGCGTCAGTATGGAGGATGTAAGGTAACTTGGGATCAGCAAAGCCAAGGACCGGGGAACTTGTCAGCTTCGCTATCAGTGTTTCAAAGGCTTTTTGGCAGAAAGATGACCATCGCTCTCCAAAGGGCTGTTTTGCATCTTGGAGTTGGGCTGAATGGGGTTTGGATCTGGACTTGGACATAGGCGCATAGCCACGTGTGAGATCATTTAGAGGTTTAGCAATGGCAGCATACCCTTTGATGAATCTCCGGTAATATCCAGCAAATCCCAAGAATGACTTGAGCTCCTTCAGGGTCTGTGGAACCGGCCAGGATTTAAGAGCAAGGATCTTATCGGGATCAGTCTCAACTCCTCTCTCCGAAACAATATGTCCAAGATATCGCACGGATGTCTGGAAGAACTTGCACTTCTCTGGAGAGAGTTTCAAACCATATTCTTTTAAGCGATTGAGCACCCGCAGCAGCCTCTGCTCATGCTCTTCCAGTGAGCTTGAAAACACGATAAGATCATCAAGGAAAACAAGCACTTCTTTCAAATGGAGATCCCCCATGCACTTCTCCATTAATCGCTGGAATGTACTTGGAGCATTCGTAACCCCTTGGGGCATTCGATTAAACTCCCAGAACCCAACTGGCGTTACAAAAGCCGTCTTTGCTTTGTCAGCCTCGTCCATCTCTATCTGATAGTAGCCTGATTTTAGATCAAGCACGCTGAACCACTTGGAACCGGTCAAGGCCGAAAATGACTCCTTCAGGTTCGGCAAAGCATAGGCATCTTTTATCATCTGTAAGTTCAGCTTACGGTAATCGATGCACAACCGAATATCTCCGTTCTTCTTACGGACCACCACGATAGGTGATGAGAATGGTGAATCAGATTCTCTAATGACACCCGCTTCCAGCAGATCGCGCAGATGTCGGCGTACAGCCTCGACGTCTTGAGGGTGAATTGGTCTGGCCCTATGCTTAAAAGGGGTTTCATCATGCAGTTTGATCCGGTGTTTCACCTTATCAGTGCATCCGAAATCCAAGTCGTGGTGTGAAAAAACTTCAGGAATCTCGTTCAGTTTACTGACGATCCTCTCCTTCTACTCTGGAGGAATGGGTGACTCTCCAAAATCCAACTTCAGAGTATCCGATGTTTCAGCTGGTAAATAGTTCGAGGACACTTGGTGGGACAGGATCTGGGGGGATATGGCAAGTTCGGCAATGGCACAGAGAGGTGGGATGGTTACATCATGATCTGAGTCATTAGTAAGAACAACAGGGATTCTTTTCATGCGGGATTGGCTTGGGAGCGTAATCAGAGAGTTTTTGACACACAGCCCACCTGGCAGTGGTGAAGCTGGATGCTCCACAAGTGCCCATTGACCAGGTGCTGACGTACTGGAGTGAATGGACCCTTCCACGACTGTGGTGTGCCCAGCAGGGATGAGGACAGGAGACTTGGTGGCTAATCTCACAACTCCATCATTGCCAGCCTGATGTCGTCGGTGGCGCATCTGCAGGAGTTTGAGCACGGCTTTGTAGCCATGGGCAGCTGGCTGGAACTCTGCAACCTTACTCTCCATGTGTTGGCTGTACAATGGCTCCAAAGTGTTCATGCCGATTAACACTGGGGACTGAAAATCAGATCTGCCATCAGGAACTACAAGTGCAAGTGTGGCCACATCAAAATCTGCACCTAGGAACTCCCTAGGAAACGTTACCGTCATCTCCACATATCCAAGATAGGGGACGGCTTGTCCTGCAGCTCCTTCCACTTGTAAGATATCACATAGAGGTTTCACAGGCTGGTCTGCAAAGCGCTGGTTATAGAATGAAACCGGGATGGTTGTAACTTGCGACCCTGTGTCTAGGAGGCAATTGCATTCTTGATCAGCGATCTTGACTTTAGCCGTACAACGGGAACCAATTAAGCCTTTGGGTAGTCGAGATGTCATGACTGGTGTTATCTGAGTCAGTTCTTCACATTGCACAGTTTCCTTCTTGTTGGGACATTTTGGGTCCCCAACAGTTCCGGTTCGCCCCGTAACAGGAACTGGACCTAGTTTAAAGACTGTCTTGACTGGGGGTGGGATTTTTGCCATTTTGCTTGTCTTTCAGCAAACTGTTTTTTCTTGGCGGCCACAGGAGCAGAGTTCGGAGGGTTTTCACAATGCGTCTTCATATGGCCATCTTCACCACACCTATAACAATAGCCAGGCTTGGGTGCAGAAGGCAGGGTCTTTGTTTGCTTGCCTGCCCTCTGACCCCCCCCCCCAGCGTACCACCAGACATGGACTTGTGAGCAGCAGACTCACCGAAGCTTGACTGGCTGGCAGTGAGTGATGCAAGCTGCTTCTGGATGTCTGCCAGTTGCTGTGCAAGCTGCTGCGTGACCGTGGTGAGAGCAGCAATTTCTCCCTTCTCTGCACCGTCTGTGTAGGCATACTGTACATGGGCCGAAGCTCTGGGTCTTGCTGAGCCGAGATGTTGCTTCATCCGGATAGCCTTTGCAGCCTCACGGTCTTCCTCAGTTCGCAGCAGTAGCAAGAATTCTGCAAATGTTGGTGGATTGTGTTTCCGTTGTTTCAGTTGTAACTCAGTAATCAAGGAGTTATCCCAACAGCCTCGGCAGAATTGGGTTAACAGGTGTCGTTCAATGTCTTTGTTTATTACTCCTCCACGCTTGACCGCTGAGTTCAAAGAAACCTGCAAACGTTGAAGGTAGCTGGAGGGCTCACCAGCATCTTGAAAGGTGTCTAAAAATTTGGCGTAAAGCTCCTCCCCATCCTGAACAGTGCCGTACGCTGAGTCGAGTGTCCGCAGATAGATGGTGGGTGAAGTATCTGGTTGCAAGTGCTTAACCATTTCAGCAGCAGGTGACAGCAAGCTCTCAAAGATTTTGCGGGAGCGCTGAAGGTCGGACACTGCAGGATCTTTTAATAACAGTTCTACGCTGGAACGCCATGTGTCGTAGTCTGATTCATTCGGAGGTCGCGGGGACCTACCAGAAAAGGCTCGAATTCGGTGTGCTAAATAGTGACCTGTGCTGTCCTCATTCTTCACTATGTGCTCAACCACATAGCGTTGAATCTCAGGTGGATTCAGATCATAATGTGTCACAGCTGGCGGCCTTGGTGCATTCTGAGCAGTGGGATCTGGTTCTACCTTTAGCTGGATTCCCCTTGGGCGCGGGGCTGCACCGGCTGGATGGCCCACGTTAACAGCCGAGGGTAGTGAAGAAGGCAGCCCACTATCAAGGGGGGTAGTTGGCGGTTCTCTCCTTCTGTCCTCGAGGGGAACTTCGACATCTCCAGCAGTGGGGTGGAGCTCAGTGACAGTCTGGCCAAGCAGAGACATCACCCCATTTAATACAACTGCAAAATCTTGCCCCGTCAATTTGGCGACTTTTTGGAGTTCAACCAGATAGTTCTGGGTCTGCATTTTACCTATTTCGTCTGCAGAAACGGCAGATAAGTCCAAAATCTCATAGGTAACCTTCTCACTTTCACAAATGTAAGTATGAGGCAGAAACTTGCGCAGTGTAACTAAAGGTGCGCCTGAACTGTACTCAACTACAATAGAATGATGAAAAACGGAATCAGGCTCATCTATAAATTCTGCTTTAGAGATTGAACCGTACTGCTTCAAAAAGTCAACAACTTCGTCATCGGTTTCAGTTTTTTTCGCGTCCTGAATCAAGACCGAGTTAGGGATTTTGATGCCACGTTTCTCAAATGTTTCCATGATTAAATGTACACAAGAAAACCTCAAAAATAGCGTTCAGCTCTATCTACTCCACTCCTGGCTAGCTCGCCACATATTATGTAGCATGTGCACACTAATTTTGGAACACTATGTGTGCTATGGTGCACAAAGCAAGACAGCATCAACTGCAAGGCTAGTTCAGGAGATCTGGGTTCGGCTCTAGGAGTGGAGAAAGAAAGAGGCTGAGGCAGAACTTGCGGCTCAAAATGATACCATATATTGAAAGGAAAAAAAATATATAACCAACAAAACAGAAGGAATGGCCACTCACAAAAAAAAAAGAAAAAATAAATTTCAAATTCAAATTAACATTTAATGAGTTCAAGGCAATCAAATGAGTATAATAAGTTCAATACGTTCAAATCCAAAAGTTCAATGAGCCCAATCAGTTTGATGAGCTCAGTCAGTTCACATAATGAGCTCGCAAAAGCTCAGGTTGCCCACAACGCAAAGGGCTGCAAACACGATAACTTGAGATGGCCTGAGTGTCCAGAAGGGGCAGTGTCCAAAGTGGGGAAAGGGAATGCACGTGTGTGTGTGTGTGTGTGTGACAGGCCGCTCAAGCGTACGAGCCGCGAGGGCATACAACAAAGGGGGAAAAAAAATGGCTGCAACGAAGAGCCTCCTACCAGCCCGACCAGAGCAGGAGGATCGGTTCCTGGGAAGTGAGCAGTGTAGCGGGTGGCTTGCAGACTCATTGCCCAACGTGCATGGATTCAGTTCCTAGTTCCTTAGCTCGCCATCAAACCTGGCCTGAATAAAAAGGAGCAGGACCAGTGTCAGTTCTCGGTGTACACCAAATACATATATATATCTATCTATATCTCCTCACAAATCAACCAGTCAATAAATAATGCAGGTCGCATCACAATTAATGACATTTCCCATATTGTACAATATTAACAAGTCGTATTATAATACATAACAAATGCATACAAAGTAGTTCATTATCAGTTCAAATATCAAAAGACAGTGCATAATATTAATACACATAATCCCTGAAGTAAAGCAGCACTAGGTTTACCTTTAAAGTGCATTGAAGTGCACTGAAGTACATGGAAATGCATCTGAGCAATGGCTGCAAACAATTAAGTTTGCCCCTTTTTTTAAAGTGCTTTCATTTACAACATAACAATGACCTACAGTAAACATCTTAAAAGTGACTCGACAGAAGTTGCACTTCATTAAGTTGCATACATTTAGAGAAAACGGGCATAAACGAGCATGCTAACCGCTCCAGCTAATATAATGGAAGCAGCTAAGCTAGGCTAACCCCATAGTATGAATACAATACAAAGCTAACTGTTAGCACGACTCACCAGTTCCGCAGTTTTAAATGGACTTAACTGCTTCGTCTTCCGGCGCTGGTAGTCGGCTCCTATAAGTTGACATTAGTTTTGGATGTTGACATAGCGAAATTATAACTTTTAACCGTTAATGTACCTGCAGCGTTTGTCTGTCTCCGTGTGCCCCACTCGCATCACCCGACTGACTTCCTGTTACGCAGTTTTAGGGACACGGATAGGCCGCGCGCGGTCATGTGACGGCGCGACGTAACGACGCCCAGACTGACGCTAGGAGACTGCTAGGAGATATGCATGAACTCGGTTTTTCCACCCGGGTTACATGTGCACTACTGCAAGTCTGCATATTCTTCTTCTAACACTACTCAACACTGAAAAGGTATAACGACTTGTGTGCCACCTAGTGGTGTGGTAGAGCCGCTGCATCAAGAGAGGTGGCACATTCATTTTTAATATATACAGAGACGGCTGGTATAAATGGGCTGGTATAAATGGGCTAGCTATCTTCTACAATAAAGACAAGAAAATTATTAAATTAAAGAAAATATTAAAATATTAGTTACTGAACCTTAGAACTGATTTTGGTGGAACCTATAACAGCAACAGCACTAAAATAGTCACAGAAATGCAGGATTTATCTAAATGGGCTGATTTTTTTTACAGCCCATACTCCTAGAATCAGTTTCCAATCAATGTTGTTAAATTGCCATTAAACAATAACGGCGACCTGTCGCATATCATGCTGACGTGAAAGGACATCTTTTTTCCTTGGTATCTGATGGTTGATTGACTAAGCGCTGGTATTCGACGACTTCAGAGTGACACTGGGTTGCCTCTAGATCACAAAGTCAGCTTATATAATATGTTACTTTAGAAATGTTGAATGATATGAGAAATATAAAATGTACAAATGTTTGCAGAAACCTAAAGGTTATGTTATACCAAAAGTACCAACAGTTGGTTCCAAGAGACCTTCAAGAGATTATTAGAATTATGAGGAAATAAAGCATTTCCTTCAACCGTACAGCCTCAGAGCTGTGTGCACAATGGTGTACCTGCTGCACTGGATACTGAAGATATGTTTTTATTGACTTCATTGGACCAGGGATGGCTGGTGTGTCAGAGAGTGAGATAAACAGAAATGCAGGAGGGAGGGAGACACAGTGGAAATCTAGATGATGAAATTGCTCTGTATCAACCAGCCGTCCTTTCCTCAGTCCAACAGCACACATCTTAATCAACTGATTGAGATGTATGCCGCTGAGGATAAAACTCTGATGATTGGTAGCTCTATTTTGAGAAACATTAAGTTAGCAACACCAGCGGCCATAGTCAAATGTGTTCCTGGTGCCAGAGTGGGCGACATTAGGTCAAATTTAAAACTGCTGGCTAGGGCTAAACGTAGATTTAATAAGATTGTTATTCACATCAGCGGCAATGACACCCGGTTACGCCAATCGGAGGTCACAAAAATGAATGTTGCCTGGGTGTGTGAATTTGCTAAAACTATGTCGGACTCCATAGTTTTCTCTGGACCCCTCCAAAATCGGACAGCTGATGTTTAGCTGCATGTCATCATTTAATTACTGGCTGTCCAGGTGGTGTCCAACAAACAACAACGTTAATCATTGGCAAACTTTCTGGGGAAAGATGGCATTCATCCCACTTTGGATATAGCTGCTCTCATATCTAGAAACCTGGTCATGTTTATTGGTAATTCAAAACCCTGACAACCCAGAATTGAGACAAGGAATGAGAGTCGCAGTTCTATGCGCCTCTCTGAGCTTCTAGTGCAGTTACCAGCTCAGTGGCCTAGTGGTAGAGTGTCCACCCTGAGACTGGGAGGTTGTGGGTTCGATCCCCAGCTGGGTCATACCAAAGACTATAAAAATGGGACCCATTGCCTCCCTGCTTGGCACTCAGCATCAGGGGTTGGAATTGGGGGGTTAGATCACCACATGATCGCACACGATCACACACCACATGAGCGGAGCCCTGCTGCTGCTCACCGCTCCCTCAGGGGATGGGTCAAATGCGGAGTCACTCTGTGTGTCCACAATCAGTGGACCTTTAACTTTAACTTTACCCACCCATAGTTTTATACAAACGGTCTCTGTCCCCCGACCACCTAAATGATCTAAATCTAAAATTAAACAAGGAGGAGTTGTGCATAACAACCTAATAACAATAAAAATGAAAACCTCTTCTGTGACAGAAAGACAAAACAGGAGAATTAAATGTGGACTGTTAAATATCAGGTCTCTATCATCTAAAGCAGTGTTTGTAAACAGATTAATATCAGACAATCATATTGATTTACTCAGCCTTACTGAAACCTGGCTGTGTCCAGATGAATATGTTAGTCTAAATGAATCCACTCTTCCCAGTCATAATAATACCCACATTCCTCGAGGCAGCGGCTGAGGAGGGGGAGTTGCAGCCATATTTAACTCTAGTCTGTTAATCAGCCCTAAACCTAAACTAGATTTTAATTCCTTTGAAAGCCTTGTTCTTAGTCTTTTACATCCGACCTGGAAAACCTCGCAGCCACTTTTATTTGTTTTAGTATACTGTGCTCCTGGCCCGTATTCTGAATTTGTATCTTTATAAGCTTTAAATGGTCAGGCTCCGTCATATCTTAGAAAGCTCATAGTGCCATATTATCCCACCAGAACACTGCGCTCTGAGAACGCAGGGTTACTCAAGGTCCCTAAAGTCTCCAAAAGTAGATCAGGAGCCAGAGCCTTCAGCTATCAGGCTCTTCTTCTGTGGTATCATCTTCCTGTTGTGGTCCGGGAGGCAGACACCGGCTCCACATTTAAGACTAGACTCAAGACTTTCCTTTTTGACAAAGCTTAGTTAGGGCTGGCTCAGGCTTGCCCTGTACCAGCCCCTAGTTAGGCTGATTTAGGCCTAGTCTGCTGGGGGGCCTTCTATAATACACCGAGCACCTTCTCTCTCTCTCTCGCTCTCTCCCTCTCTCTCTCTCCTTTGCTAACACTCAAGTCCTGTTACTGCATTTCGCTAACTTGGCTGTACTGCATGTCACTAACTCGGCTTCTTCTCCAGAGCCTTTGTGCTCCACTGTCTCTCAGGTTAACTTATATCACAGCGGTGCCTGGATAGTGTGACGTATGTGGTTGTGCTGCTGCCGTGGTCCTGCCAGATGCCTCCTGCTGCTGCTGTTATTATTAGTCATACTTCTACTGTTATTATACACATATGATTATTGTCACATATGTATACTATCAATGCTTAATTTGAGCCGGAACGTACTGGAACACACCAGGACCTTTTCAGAAAAGGCCCTGGTGCGTTCCGGAACTAATTTGCATGGGTCTAGAACTTTTCACATCTAAAAACTACATACAGTATTGGCTGATGTCACTACTGTTGCAGGGTGGAGTACCGTAGTACTACGGTGCCTCATGTACCACTACTGTGGGATAAGTTCAAAGTCCAATTGCAAGAGGGTGAGTGTCCATGCGCCATCCAATAACGGCGCGCGCTGGCCACCTGGCACTCAATATGCTGCTGTAGTGGTTTGTTTTCCAGACATGTGGGTATCTTTGAGCAGTGAAAGTTATTATTTATTTCTTTTTACTTGTCGGCAGTGATTTGTTTTCCACAGAGCTCTATGTGCGAGCATTTTACTCGCATTTGCGACTAAAAATAGTTTTGTGCAAGCAAAATAAATCATTCAGCATGCTGTGTGAGTACAGATTTCAAGCAGCAGCAGAAGCTAAAGGCGAATCCTGCCGGTTGTGGGTTGAAGGGGGGTCACAGACAGGAATACGGTGGTCAAATAGCCTACGACGGCTCCGCGTGCAAGATAACGGCTTACCGGCGACAGAGTGGTCCGACTCCAGGTCCAGTAATTTCCACTTTCGTTGGTGTCATGACAGCCCAGTAGTACCTGGTCAACCGAGCCGTGGCGGCACACAGGTATGTGGCGTGTCAGAGGAGAAACGAGCCGTTCACATTTCTCTCTTTGTGGCAGGTAACGGTCCACAAACCTCACCGCACTTTAGGGACTGTTCTTTACTTATGAAGGGACTGTTCTTTACTTGTCAGGGGAGGAGGGTGGTTGGTTGATTTTTATTTCATTTATTTATTTTATTTCAATCCCCCCTATGTTAATCACTTATTGATGCTGTTTTTGAAGTATGACTAAGTCAATAAGTAATTTATTCCATTGAAATATCACTGATGGATTTTAGAAAAGTGATTTATCTTTTTATAAATGACAAAAGGCACATCTGCCTCATTTTTGCTGTGATATCATGATACTACTCAGAACCATGATACTTTCACTGGTATCGTACTGTGGGTCCCAATTTTGGTACCGTGACAACACTAAATGTCACAACCATTCCATTCGGAGTTGCGCAGTGAGGCGGCTCAGGTGCCGCTTAAAAAAGTGTTCCCCCACTTTTGGGAGTGGGGAACACTGCTCTCTCAGAGGCCCAAAGTGTTCCCCTACTTCTAATTTTACAAATTAAGAACTGTATACTATCAGATGTTAATATATACTTTCAACATACTGTACCACAATAGCCGTAATTATTATTAAAATATTATTACTTCAATTAATGTTGTTGTAAGCTACTGGTAATTAGCTACTCATTACCGTCTGTCCTACATCTCTCTCTGTCTCTGTCTCTCTTTCTGTCTCATTGTGTCATACGGATTACTGTTAATTTCCCCCGTTAAAGGTTTTTTTGGGAAGTTTTCCCTTATCCGCTGTGAGGGTCCTGAGGACAGAGGGATGTCGTATGCTGTAAAGCCCTGTGAGGCAAATTGTGACTTGTGATATTGGGCTTCATACAATTGATTGATTGATTGATTGATTGATTGATTGATCCTGCAGAGTTGTGTTGCTGCATCTCTGATACATGTTTTAATAAGAGTCATGCGGCATACTTCATACCTGCATGTTTTAAAGCAGCACATAATCAAGCTGCCAGGCATACACACATCAATCAGACAGTGCCATAGAGTGTGTCTGGTTTTTTATTCTGCTGAGCAGTCTTCATTTGATTCCATACATCTCCTATTAATTGCTAATATATTTCAGGGTTCAACATCAGGTAACAACAAACGCACATGCTTACATTTAGTCAACACACATACATGGCTGGGTTTAGGAAAAAAGAACAGGGTTTCGGTTTACAATCATACAAGAAGCAAATGAGGCCGGCCCAATAAAAATCAATAGCTTTGATTAAAGAACTACAATATAAAATGTTAAAAAATTGAGGCACCAACAACACCACCTAGGGTTAAAGGAGCCCTAGGACTCCATACATAGCTACACAGGTTCTAATAAATCTGGAGTGAGCAGAGTTATAAAACACAACTGAGGGTGCAAAAAGATTTCTTACATAAAATAACACATAAAGGACAGTTGTAGGATAATTAAAACATCTTAACATGTCTCTTAAAACCAGTTCAGTAAAGGACACCTGAGTCAATTACTGCCCTTTTTCAGGTGAAACCATTGTCCTCAGGTGCCAGCGGCTGAGCCATCCTCAGTGGCTCATTCTTCTTCCCGTGCATCCAGCTGTGGTTACCCTGTTGTTGCCGTGCCCCTCTATAGAGCCCTCCGCTCGTCCTGGGGACATAGACAACAGCCACCAGTATGTTGCCAAAACGGCCCTCCCAGTATCTGCTGCAAAACATAGATCAATGCTCACAGTTTTCCTGGAGACTGCTGCTACTGACCCAGGCTGGAGTATTCATACTGAATGGATACTGCCGGCTACGCTTCAGGTTCTGGTGACTTGTCTCTGGAACTTTGCTGCGTGACTCGCATTGGTTCCAAGGTTTTACTGCCGTCACTCTGCCGTAGGCTCCCACGTTGAGTCTTACTGCTTACTTGTTATTGACCTTTTCGCCTGCATCCCACACCTGTAGCTTGTTCGCTGATTGCAGCCTCAGGATTGTCACTGTGTGCTTTTGGGGTAGTGGGAAAAAAATGCTGCTTGCAATAACAGAGGCACAGCAATCTTGGGCATTCATCTGATTAAATGGTAATAAAAGCAAATCAAATAAATACACTGAAATGATAAGTCATGATAAAAACACTCTAAAAATGAGCAGAAAAATACAAAAACACGCAACAAAGGATGACAACACATACAGAACAAGCCCCTTCATACTGACCCTGTCACACAAACAGTGGCCTCGCGGATGAAATTCCCCTCCCACCCGCCTTACTCGGACATTTGCACCCTGAACTTAAATTTCTGTCCTGTCATTTCCCCTCATGCTGGCAGGCGCCATTAAACAGTAATGGCAGCTGGCTGTGTATCACGTCGACGTGAAATAATAGCTTTTTTGGTTGGTTTCTGACACCAGAAGTATTAGACAACTTCAGTGAGACTAGGCTGCATTATGCAGTATGTAGTGACTGTCCAGGCTGTAGACATTAGCAGACAAAGCACTTGTCCTTTGCTGGATACATTTTCCCCCACAAATACAACCAACTAATAATGTTATTAGCATAAGCCTATGGCATTTTACATTGTATGAAGTAGCCTAGCTGCTAGCAGAGATTTCGTCTGCTCACATGAAGCCAGGAACAACAGCAACAAAGGTAACATCACAAAATGAGGCTCCATTACAACTCACAAGGCTCACCAAAAAAATAACTGTCTTATCCTAAACAGGTTTTTTAAACAGATACATCTTGCGAATGTTATTAGCACAAGCCTGTGGCCTTTTGCATTGTATAAATTAGCCTAGCGATAAATCCCGCTTTATGTCTCAGCCGGATCTGGAAAAACTTGTCCACACGTTTGTTTTCAGCAGACTTGACCACAGTAAAAGTGTCTTAAAAGGTCTCCCTGAAAAATCAGATGGCTACAGCTGATGCAGAACGCTGCTGCTCAAGTCCTCAATAAGACCAAGAAAGTGGATCATATCACTCCAGTTCTTAGGTCTTTACACTGGCTTCCTGTCTGTAAGAAAATCGACTTTAAAATATTACTGCTGGTTTTTAAAGCAGGGCCCTGATCTTCTGCTACACTATGAACCATTGAGACCTCTCAGGTCTTCTGGGACAGGTCAGCTTTGTGTCCCCAGAATCAAGAATGAACGTGGAGAAGCAGCATTTGGTTTATATGGGCCACATATCTGGAACAAATTCCCAGAAAACTGAAGGTCTGCTGCAACTCTTAAGTTCAAGACTGAAGACTTTTACTAATTCAAATATTTTTTCATTTCCAACACCATCCCGTAACTTTTATTTTCGTATTTTATACCTGTCTTAGTCTTGTTTTTAGTTCTATTTTCTGTTCTCTAGCTCTTTAATGGCATGATAAAGTGTTTCTTTTGCACTTTGTCTAGAAGCTTTTGATGTTTTATTTGAAGCATTTTCAACTGCTTCTTTGCCAAAATGTGCGATACAAATTAAACTTGCTTTACCTTGAGGCTGAGCTCTAGAGAATTCCTGCCGATCACCTATATAATGTTGCTGAGACCTAATGAGGACAAAATGTTTAACAAAAGTTCAACATTTTGGGAAATGCATTTATTTCTATCAGAAAGTGAGATGAGAAGATTAATTTTGAACTCATGTCTTTGTGTTATGTATAGACCTGGAGTATGGACATGGAAAACCCGTGCTTCAGTCTTTATCAGGTGACTAAATATCCCAAAATATTTTGGACAGTCCCAATTTATGAGCAGTTGTCCTAAATCCTTTCCTGCTTGTCCTGAAAATAAACCATTATAGGAATAGATAACATGAATAAGCTAAAGCAAGAGCTGTCTGTGTGCTGCAAGACTCATCTTGACTTGAGACTTGAAAGCAAAATGCTGAGGAGACCTGAATTAGCGACACATAATATTGAAAAATGCTGCACAGAACTATTGTGTATTTTGGAGTGCTGCCAACTCAGCATGAATAATTAATAACATAATGAAGATATGAACAACAAGCTGCTGCTGTCACCAGAATAAAGACAAATGAGACAAACCTTTTATTGAATTATCAATGAGTCTACAACAATCAGTAGATCAATAATTTTTTGGTTACTTTCTGAATCAGTAAAATTATTATGATCAGTTTACTTTTGTAGGCTAAAATTCCTGCTTGTGGTTATTAAAAACGTCTTGCTCATTTTTGTAAAGTATGTAAGAGTAATACTGATGTGTTTTAACTTGTCTATTGCACGTATTAGGCTGTTATAAATAACAGATTGATTATTAAAGTCATTCGACCTGTTTAAAACCAGATGATGAAGGTTGCAGCCGACACTATTTGTGATAAAAATATTGCTGTGCAGTTATTTGCCTCTGTGAACCAGTCAGGTAGCAGTTACAGTTTACATCCATGTCTGTCCAGACTTACATGTAGACATGACAGTTGACAGTGCTTCAAAAATGGATGTTGCTGCAAAGAAGCTACATATTCCTACACGTGGACGCTTCACACACATCTTCAACCTGTCAGTACAGATCTATACAATCAGAACAGTTTCAGGGTGGACTCCCAAGATTAGTGTCACCAGTTACGTTTTAGACTTGTCTCTTGTTCCAGTCCTGAGTTATGATGTTGAATAATGGCCAGAAAAGTATTTTTGCAGAACATTATGATGTTACTGTGAAGGTGACCATTGACCTTTTGGACCTAAACTATCAGCACTCTATTCTATTAGACATTTGTGCCAGAATTTGAAGAAATATTCTCCATGCCTTCTGGAGATAAGCCACTCATGAGAATGAGCAAACGCAAGGTCACACTGACCTTGATCTTTGACCACCAAATTCTCATAAGTTCAACCTTGAGTCCAAGTTGATGTTTGTCCCATTTAAAAGAAATTTTCTCAAGATGCTCTTGAAATATTGCATTCACAAGAATGAGATGGACCAGGGTTCTCATTTATGAACGTGGTGTACGCACAGAACAGGGAGTACACCACTTTCTATGCAAAATTTGGGATCTACAAAAAACAAACGAGTAGATATGCAGTCTTCCACGAAAGACCCATGCGTACGCACAAAAACTGTAGACATAAGAAACTGCGACTCCTGTGGCAGAAAGATGAAAAGGAAGAAGTGTTGTGAATTTAATATCATTATGTAAAATAAAGACAGATATGACCTCTCAGGTTTTATAAATAAAGAGTGCACTTGAATAAATGAACAAACATGTCTTTGTCTGATCGTCCCCAGTGTGCACACGAGAAAGACATGAGTTAGGAAACTAAATACAAAGAGACATATTTATTTCAAATCTCCTCAAGTTTGTTCTTTTATCATTAAATAATGTGATGAACTTCAGTCTGTAAAATAATGAAGTAAACAGTTGGTCAAATCAAGTGTACTCAGCTGCCGTTTTCGATGCCTTAGTGTGTCACTGTTATCCTGTATGAGCCAATATATTGTGTTTCATAATAAAATAAATAATTATACACACACACACACACACACACACACACAGATATATATATATATATATATATATATATATATATGTATGTATATGTCTATATATATATATGTATGTATATATATATATATATATATATATATATATATACATACATAATAACTGGTGCCCTTTCTTCTTGCTCTGCCTTAAAAAAAGAAAAAGAAAAAATAAACAACAAACTGTCCTGCACCGTGCTCAGGCACTTAACTGTGGAAGAGGGGGATGAGGCGAGTTATCTGTTCGCATCTCAGGCAGGTAATGGTTGTGACTGCCAGAAAACAAGAGGTCATAATTTGTCAAATTATTGGGTTATCATCATGAAAAGACCTCCAAGCCCTCAAGTGCGACATACAGAAAGCAGAGGAGGCAGAAATTAGGTCCTAGTATAGAGGTGTGTCGTCTTTTATAACATTAAAAAATGCCATTTGACTTTTCATTTGTATGAGCTAACAGCTTGTGAAGTTGAAATAAAGCAAAGTTGTCTAATAATGCTACTGTAGATAATGATGCTGTGTTAGCTGCCAAGGATTGAGTTATCTGGTTAACTACTGCTCAGCTGTTTGATTGCTGTTTTTATCTGGTTAACTACTGGCTGCTTAGTGCTCCTCTTCTTACTCAGCACATTAGATATTGTGCTGAAATTCAATGATAAATAGGGACAACTGTAAAACAAATGTGTATACTATATGCACAACCTCTTTTATTTGAGTATTGCATAATCACAACTAGATAATAATTTATGTTATGTTGAACACATCACTGACCCTGGCAGCGTGGCACACACACTAAAAAACACCAAAAAGAGACACTGGTAAGCAGCTATGAAAACACTCAGCAAGAAGCTCTTCAGATAATACTGGAGGAAAATTCAAAAGGGCGGTATATTCGACCGAACAGGATGGAATTGTTTAGCACTGGAGTGGAGTCATGACCAGGCTTATTTGGAGGGTTGATAGTGGAGATTGCAGCCAGGTGTGTCTTGTCTGCTGAATCACAGGAGAGAGTGAGTGGAAAGCCAGCCATGTCTCCTGCCACACACACACACACACACACACACACTGCAGGGAGAGAGAAAAACAGAACAACGCCCCACCAACGGACGCCTCCTGGCAGCCTACCCGGTTTGTCAGGGAACCTGCGATAAAAGTCCCGAAGGAAGCCAGCAGGAATAAGGGCTTCAGAAACCCAGGACCTCTCCTCAGGTCCATAACCATCCCAGACAACCAAATACTGGAAACCCCTACCCAGCCGCCGCACATCCAGCAACTGCTGGACAGTGAAGGCAGGGTGGTCATCGCCCTCAACACCTTGAGGGAATTTCTTTGAATTTGACACAGATGTCCACTTGGACTGAAGAAGAAACTTATTATAATTCTTTGGTCAAAAGTCAAAGGTCAAAGTCAGTGTGACTTCACGAAATACGTTTTTGGCCATAACTCATTTTCAACTCAAATTCAGACGCTAATTATGACAAAACATCACACAAATGTCTAAAAGGATAAAATAATGAACTGATGACATTTTATATCCAAAAGGTCAAAGGCCAACTTCACTGTGACATCATAATGTTCTGCATGAAACACTTTTCTGGCCATTATTCAACGTCCAATCTCAGGAACAGAAGAGGAGACATTTCGTCAGTCACTGATTTGGTGACACTAATCTTGGGCATCCACCTTGAAACTGTGCTGATTCTATAGATCTTCCATGCTGCCAGGGGGAATATGGGTGTAAAGCATCCATTTTTTAACAGACATGGATGTAAACTGTAAGACAAACTTGACTGGCTGGATGGTAATTCTAATTTTCAGTTCAATCTTTGTTTCTTGGTTTTTTTATGTGATCTTCAGCTTTGTTTTTTCCTACTCAAACCGTGAATAAAAAGTCTGCTGCATTTGGGCCCACCGGCACCACAACACATAAGTGTCACCATAGTCTGTATTGCATTCATTGTTCACCTCCAGCTAGGACTGCTTTCTAAATACAGCCATATCTGACAGGAAGTACGACTTGTCAAGTTTCCAAAAAAGTATGCATGTGTTTGTTTATTAAACCATATGACAGGATTCTACCTTTCAGTGTAGACAATCAATAAATCACTGTGGCTGGATGAACATCAAATACCACTGCTATGTTCCACTGTAGCAGTGTCTATGTTTAGTATCCTTTTGGTCCATTTTTTTTTTTACCAGCAAGGCTTTGCTGAGCGTGCACTCTCTTTTTCAGCAACGTCCTGCTTTCAATTCCTAATATTACAAACACAGCAGCAGACAAGAATACATATGCTTCTCCAGGACCTGCTCCTAATCATTTATACACAAATTCACCCACAATCCATTGTTTTCAGAGTAGACCCAGTTTGCAGAATGACCTGACCTACCTGGAGCAGCAAAGAAAGATAAGGAGACTCCAGTCTGTTGACTGTCGATTGGCTTTTCAGTCTCTGGTAGAGCCTTGGTTTGATTAGAGAGGCTGTAATTGAGAGAGACGGCAGGGAGCAAGGAGACAGCATGTAGATCCAGCATATACACCATACATGATGAATTTAGTATTTATTTTGACCAAACCAGAGCTGGTGATTGTTGGAAGAATAACTAGATGTCAAACTAAGATGGTTTAAGTGAGCTTTATTTTGTTTCTGTTGAGTTTGAATGAAGTGTTTCTGAGCATGGCTTAAACAAAGCAATAAATAGTAGTCTAAAGGCCTTTGCACACCAAGTTCATATTTTTCATATGTGTTTTTCTAATCCAATGCCTTGCACACTGAATGTAATGCATTTTATCATTCTATCCATTGCAAAAATTAGTAACATGAGACTAAATGAAAAGGCACATTTGCTCCTGCTGTGTAATGAAGAGACTTAATACACACAGGATTGGACATTTGAAGGTTCACTCACGAGAAAGCAAAAGAATTGGTATATCATGACAATTTATAGTGTCTGACAAACAAGCAGTATCAGGTGACACACCTACAAGCTTTCCTACACACACTCTAGAAGGTGTTTCCTGTCACTTAACCTGCTGTTTCCTGTTACTTAGATTACCAGTTCTGGGAACAATTGCTTCTCCTCACCTACACAAATTTGGTCAGAGTCATGTCAGGTCATCTGGCTGAAGTCATGTTAAGTCATCTACACTTTAAGAGTCTGTCTTCATCCTATATTAAATCCTCGCCATCATCATCCACCTGAATATTACTATCTAACATGCTAAAAGAAGGCTTCCTGAGTTAAGGCCCGAACATATTCGGGCATACTATAAGCGGAGCAGATTGCGTGAGGAATGTCCGCAGTCATTCGGGCTTTCATAGTTGAGCGCACTTCCGCGTTGTAGTTTCCTGTAAAAATGTCCGTGAAAAATCCCTGTGATGTAAAAAAATACATGCCGAGCAGTCACTGGTGCACGGAGTGGAGTCCGCGCGGTCGTAAAATCTGAGCTTTGTGCGCATAGGGCTTGCAGACGTCTGCTTTGAGTCCGCACGGATCTCCGCGGAGTCCGTTCTGCGTACGTTCTGCCCTAGTATGTTCGGGCCTTTCTCTCTCTTGTTGTGGATGTGTCTGTCCTATAGGTAACGCCACAATCAAAACCTCCATGACCATCGACTGATTCGGCCCGGAATGGATTGGTCTTTTGGGAGTCTTCCTGAACTTCCCACTGGCCGGTCCACCCCTGCGCTCATGTCTTAAGGCCCGAACATACTTGGGCAGAATGTACGCGGAACAGACTCCGCGGAGGTCCGTGCAGACTCAAAGTGGACGTCCGCAAGCCCTGTGCGCGCAAAGCTCAGATTTTACGACCGCACGGACTCCGCTCCGCGCACCAGTAACTGCTCGGCATGTATTTTTTACATCGCAGGGATTTTTCACAGACATTTTTACAGGAAACTACAACGCGGAAGTGCGCTTGACTATGACAGCCTGAATGATTGCGGACATTACTCGCGGAGTCCGCTCCGCTTATAGTACGCCTTCGGGCCTTTAATCAGCTCACTCACAGACATTTTCAAGGGTCACAAGCCAAAAAAGTTGGACTCTGCTGCACTACAATGCCCTTCAACTTTTGTACATTTAAATTCCCACAAATCCTATGATGTGATGTCGCTAAACTTCACAAATGTGGTACGAAATGGTGCTTTATGACACAGTACTGTGGCTGCTTCTTGCTCTCCAGGGGAGGAGCCCTTGCACACTGCTGTTCAGCAAACACCTGTATAAAGACTCCCTGCTAGTGATCATTCTGACAGCAGGAAAAAGAAAAATCTTTTATTTAGTGGAATGGTATGACCTTCTCTGCTGCAGCCCAGCTTAGTGATTAAGACTGATTAGATGGATGTGTTTTTGCATTAAAAAATGTCATGCAGTGCAGCTGGGAGTGTTAATATTGGAAAGGGAAAAGACTAGATCACAAAACTATTTGTGAACCTTGGCATGGTAATTGCTGGTGTGAGCAAAAACTAAGCAGGTGCAGCTTCATCCACCTTCATACCTAATTTATTGAGACCGTTTATGTAAATGAAGTCCAGTGAGGCACAGTTGCACACTGCAGCATTTCACTTAAAACACAAAGTGGACTATGAGGACCAGGACGAGAAAAGGAATTACACAGGGTTTATGACACCAGCCAGTCAGTGCTCTGGCCTTTCGTCAGACTGGCCAATCGATGTTGTCTCTCACTGCTTTATTTCCCCACTTGACATTCAGTTGGATCCGTACTCTAATCAGATACATTATGCACAAAATGTGACTTGAATGTTGGTGTCAGTTATTTGTACAAGTCTTCCTTGAGATCACCTTATGTATTACATTACCTTTAAAGCTGTGGTTAGTAACTATTTGAAAACTTTTTGTCATATTTGCTGAATTTGTCACCATATCCACAGAGAGGTACATGACACAGATTATCTGTGAATTAAATCTTCTGCCTTCTCGTGGCCCTTCTAATTGCATTACCACACAATAGCAAAAACAACCAATGAGAGCGGAGGAGTCTCTAACACAGCTGTCAGTCATGTCAATCACTGCTTAACTGCAAACTCGGCAGCATTTATTTAATGTGAATCCAGATTCTGATGCTGCATTGCCTATTTCTCACCTTTTTCACAAACATATTGTAGTGACTGTTTTGCTGTAAATGAGAATGTTTGCTGTGGTCTGTGCTTTGTTTTTGGCTTGACTATATCCAACATGGTGGCCGGATCATAAACTTTCTCTTTGATGATCCAAGCAGTGGCGGGAATATTGCTTTTCCAGCCCTAGTTGGGATCCAGGAACTGCACTGGTTTTCTGTGGGTAAACATTGGTCAAGGTGTGCTGTCAAAAAAAAGAGCAGAAAAAGAGCATCTGCTAATTAAGAAGACAATAATTGGCAACTTTAAATCAAATATATAGCTTTGTTACCTTGTTGAATATGTTATTAAGTATAGTAAAACTAGAGCATTGCCTTGGCATTGTATGTCTCTGTGACCCAGTCAAGGTGCACTTACAGACTACATTCATGTTTGTGAAAAGGTGGATGCTTTGGCAGTAACTCAGTCCAAAGGGACTTGGCTTGGGAACTGGAAGGTCGCCAGTTCAAGTCTCTATGCAGACCAACTGTGGAGTGTGGACTAGTAGCTGGAGAGTTGCCAGTTTGACCCCTGGGCACTGCCAAGGTGCCTTGAGTAAGGCACTGAATCCCTCTCTCCATTTAATGCATGTTTGCATGTATGGATATGACAACAGAGTGAAAGAGTGAAAAAAATGGAACTTAGCCTCTTACTTACCGTCATAAAGTATCTTCTTCTTCCTCACACACATCTTTCCCCCTGGCAGCACAGAAGATCAACACAAACAGCACAGTTTCAAGATGAACACCCAAGATTAGTGTCACCAACAGTGCAAGCGTTTCACTCGCATTTGCGACTAAAAATAGGTGTGTGCGAGCTGTAAAAAATAATTAGGGGCACATGTGCGCATAAAAAAATCAGCTGAAGCAGCCTATATTTTTGTCAATAAAAAAATATGATAATCTAACTGCAAATGTTGGAGGAACTCCAGCCACCTTCCCTCTTCCCCGTGTGATACGGTTATGGGCGGTTTTCCAAGCCACTGTTGGCACAATGAATATAAGTCCCACTGTCTGCTGGGTGGGAGTAAGTCAAAGTGTGGCGGAGAAGAGGGACCAGGGACGGTTTTTGCTATGGGCAATGTGGGCGACCGCCCAGGGCGCAATCTATGTGAGGGCCCACGAGAGCCCTCCAAAAAAACCCCCCAAAAAACAAACAAAACTCGGCAGTTTTCTAGACTACCGCTCATTTCCACGTCAAGTTAGTGGCGTGCGTGCTGGGGCGCCCCTATAATCACGTTTCAACCAGCAGCAGAAAGGAAAGGCGAATCCTGGCGGTTGTGGGAGGCTCATAGTGCTCTGCGGAGCAAGATAACGGCTTACCGGCGACAGAGAAGTCCGACTCCAGGTCCAGTAATTTCCTCTTTCGTTGGTGTCATGACTGCCCAGTAGTACCTGGACAACCGAGCCGTGGCGGCACACAGGTATGTGACGTGTCAGAGGAGAAATGAGCTGTTCACATTTCTCTCTTTGTGTCAGTAACGGCCCACAAACCTCACCGCACTTAAGGGACTGTTCTTTACTTATGAAGGGACTGTTCTTTACTCGTCAGGTGAGGAGGGTGGCTGGTTGATTTTTATTTTATTTATTTATTTTATTTTGATCCCTCCCTATGTTAATCACTTATTGATGCTGTTTTTGAAGTATGAATAAGTCAATAAGTAATTTATTCCATTGAAATATCATTGATGTATTATAGAAAAGTGATTTATCTTTTTATAAATGACAAAAGGCACATCTGCCTCATTTTTGCCGTGGTATCGTGATACTACTCAGAACTGTGATACTTTCACTGGGGGAGGGGGGGCACCGAGGGATGGTTCACCCAGGGCGTAAAACTAGCCAGGACCGCCTCTGAGAGGGACCGGGAAAAGCGGCAGACCTCCAAGCCTGCTCCGTTCTCCCCGCAGTTAGGGACCGGTACCGGCCATGGTACCGCTGCTGGGCAGGGTGGAAATAAGTCCTGCAGAGTTTCAGAGGACATGGAGAATGTTTTAGGACAGTAATAACATTATATAAGATAATCATATTGCAAAGATAAAATATATATAAGATAATAACATTAAAGACAATTTTTTTTTCAAAACTTGGTGATTTTACCTTTCTGTACATTTTGTATACAAATTCATTAAATAATTTTGCTTGTACACACACATTATTTGATCAATTTACATTGTGCCCCTAAAGTTCTTTGTGCGCTCCTTACTTTTTCAACTTAGGAGCACACTTTTTTGGGAGAAAAGTTAGCGTCAAGCCCTGATCTGACTAATTGTCTCCCCTTCAGTTCCTGAGATATGATGTTGAGTAATGGCCAGAAAAGTGTTTTGCTGAACATTGTGATGCCACAGTGAAATTGACCTTTGACCTTTTTGGATATAAAATGTCATCACTTCTTATGATCTTCAAGGTCTTTAAGTGGTACAGAGCAACATTTATGTGACATTTGTCTTAATTAAAGTATGAAATATTAAGTCATGGCCAAAAACATGTTTTGTGAGGTCACTGTGACCTTGACCTTCATCCACCAAATTCTTATCAGTTAGAATTATTAAGTCCAAGTGGATGTTTGTGCAAATTTGAGGAATTTCCCTTAAGGTGTTTTTGTAGATATTGCGTTAACAAGAATGTGACCTTGTTTTTTACCTTTGACTACCAAATTCTAATCAGTTCATCCTTGACTTAAACCAGATGTTTGTGCCAAATTTTTAGAAATTTCCTCATGGTGTTCTAGAGATACCCTGTTTTCGAGAATGAGAAAGATGCAAGATGAAGATGAAGATGACCTTGACCTCTGACCTATAATTGCCAAAATCTTATCAGTTAAATTGGAAATTTATGGCAAAGTTGAAGAATTTCCCTTAAGGTGTTCTTGAGATAACACATTCATGAGAGTGGGACATGGAAACTTGAAAACATACTGCTTCTGGCCATGGATAATGCCCCTACGGAGGCATAAAAATCCTCACTAAACACATGCTGCATGTGGGCAGTTTCATCTGTGCCTTCAGCCAACACTCATACAACTTCCTATGAAACTTGAGTGAAATCTGTGAGTTTAGAGTCTTATTTTGAGCACCCCCATCCAGAGTCACTGGGTGTGTATCCAGAAGGTTGTCATATGTCATATGCATTTTATATCCAAAAGGTCAAAGGTCAGCTTCACTGTTCACACAACCCTTTTTGGACGTTATTCAGCATCATATCTCGGGAACAGAAGGGAGATATTTGGTCAGATACTGAATTGGTGACACCAATTGTGAAACTGTGCTGGTTGTATAGATCTTCTGTGCTGTCGGGGGGAAGATGTGTGTGAAGCAACCATTTTTCTACAGACATGGACATAAACTGTAAGAGAAGCTTGACTGGTGTGTGGAGGTGGATAACCCTGGGGCAATAATTAGTTTTATTTATTTTTTGACAAGTTGGGTCCACAAACACCAAATAAGTGACTCAAATCTGATTCAAATTGAAATAATGGGATTCAAGATCACACCTCTGGTAAAAAATCAGTGCTGTGTTTGTGGTTTGCACTACTGAACCAAGATCAGTTTCTGTATGACTTTAACTTAACTTTATCACAGTGCACATGCATGAATCACAGTGCACATGCACTGCACTGATGAATAATTACACATATACATGTATCATACATGTATTATATTGTGTTGGATTTTAACACAGAGGCACAGTGGTGAAATTAGGCGTCAGGGATATTTTACATGAGATAAAGAGATTTATTGGTATAATTGTGTCTTGGCTAATCTCCTCTGCATCTTCATTATGTCCTGAAGTCTTCTGGGAAGACTTCATCAAGAGTGATGAAGCAGTCTGCAACAGATCAGAGATCAGCCTGATTCATAAGACTACTGGGTTTTTCATGGTTAATGCATGAACTTGAGACATGAAAAAGAATCATTCTTATCTGAAAGAATGAGAATAATACTATTATCATCATCATCATTAAATGAATTTAAGTGGTATGTGTGAAATGGTAAATAATAATAATAGAACTACAGTGGTACACATTATGACAGTGGTGAATGATGTTAAGTGTGCTGATCAGATTTTTAAAATGGCTGGATATTTAAGGAGGCTGAGGGTTGTTTTAACAATGTAAAAACACTCCACATTCAGAGCCAGTAAACAGTTTCGGCAGTAACTTCAAGTCAAATTCAGTTTGTTTCTGCTCACCAAATGTTTAATGTTTTGTTGCTGTGGCATTTCTCCCTCCGTGCCTCAACTTATGAAGCAGAGTATAGCGATGAAGAACTTTTGCAGAGACTTGAAGGACTGAAAAAGAGAGAAAGAGGGAAACCTTGTGGAAAGTGAGGGCCCAGGGTGCGCAGAAGCTAGCTGTGAGCTGTAAATGCATGCTCACAGATTGAGAGAGCTAACATTACTGCTGCCATGAATGGGACTTGGTCACAACACACCTACAGGATCTTTCTGAATCAGAAGATGCCAGCACTTCACATACTGTCTGCAACCTCTGCATCACCACCATCCCGAGTTTCCTGCCGTACTGAATGCGGTTGTCTTGTGGAGCCTCTTCAATATTCCCAAAATTAATTGGGAAAAAAAGCTTCCAGACCAGAAGAGCCTAATGGCAGTTTGTCCTCAAAGTAATGTTTGGGCTCTGAGCACAATGACTATGACAATTATCAGACAACCAAAGTTTCATGGGCTACGTTTACCTTATGAAAGTATTTGTTTTAGCTGTTTGTAGAGGCAAACTAAAAGCTGATTCACTAACAAAGACCACACCAAAAGATTAAGATTTTGAATGATTTATTGCATATGATGGATTATGGGATGAAGGGTTGAGGGATGGAGGGATGAAGGGTTCAGGGATGTGGGATGAAGGGATGAGGGATGAAGGGTTGAGGGATGTGGGATGAAGGGATGAGAGATGAAGGGTAGTAGGCGAGCACGGTGATGAACGCGTTGAGTCAAAGGCAGGAACACAGGAGGGATCCTGGGAGTGAGACTGAATGGGGAGTTGTCTCTTCGTGAGCTCGGCTTCGGATAGAGCCCTGCATGCAGAAAGGAGCAGAGAAAAAGATGTAAGAGGCAAGGTGGGATTGGGTAGGTGGGATGTGAGACGTGTCAAAAGGAAAGAGAATGCATCAGGTGTGCTTATCCCTTTGAAACCTGGAGTGACATCACTTTTTTTGGTGCTGCTTTCAGATACCCGTTGCAAGTTATTTAAACATTTGAACCCTGAGCACACTGGTGACATTTCTTTCAGAAACATGGGGAAAAAAGCAGTGAGCAACTTGGTGAGGAATGCCCCTAAAATTGAAAAAAATAAAAAATAAAATAAAAAATAAATAAATAAATAAATAAATAAATAAATACATAAAATATAGGTTTAGAAAATTATTATTTAAAATGCTAGTGAAAACTATTAATATTATTACTATTGTTATTATAAATATAAAAATATATTTTATTACATTTTAAGAACTCTTTGCAGGTCTTTTCTTGTTTGTTTGCTTTTAACTTCTTTTTTTTAAACTAATTTCTTCTGCTCACTGCCTTCTTCTAAAACTACATTTCAGTAACAAAGACCACACCAATAAGATAAAGAGTTTGAATGATTTATTGCATATGATGGATGATAGGATGAAGGGTTGGGGGTCGAGTGGATGAGGGATGAAGGGTTGAGGGTCAAAGGGATGAAGGGATGAGGGATGGAGGGATGAAGGGTTGAGGGATGTGGGATGAAGGAATGAGGGATGAGGGATGGAAGGATGAAGGGTTGAGGGTTGAGTGGATGAGGGATGAAGGTTTGAGGGTCAAAAGGATGAAGGGATGAGGGATGGAGGGATGAAGGGTTGAGGGATGTGGGATAAAGGAATGAGGGATGAAGGGTAGCAGGCGAGTACGGTGATGAACGTATTGAGTCAAAGGCAGGAACACAGGAGGGATCCCGGGAGTGAGACTGAGTGGGGGAGTTGTCTCTTCGTGAGCTCGACTTCGGATAGAGCCCCAAAGAGAGCTTCAAGAGTGCATGGGAGTTTCGAATCATATTGCATATGTGTGATGTTTACTAAAGACGATGATGCCCTGAAATTTTAATGTGGTCAATAATTTTCTGCCTATAAATGGTTACAGTGGCTACATGCGAAGAGACATCCCAAGTAAACGGTCGAAAGGTCGGAGGCTGGTGCCAATTGTCAGAATTTCTGGAATTAATAACGGGAGAGCAAGAGTCGCCAATTGAGGATATGGGACACTTGGGTTGATGGACTGGCTCACCCTGGCCTCAGGTCTGAGGCCAGGGTGAGTGTCTGCGTGAATAGCATGTTAAGCGAATGCGATCATGCCCCCAGAAGGATGGCTGCTGTAGAGACAGGGTACGTTTCGTGGGTTGTGGATGAATGGGTGCGGGTGGCTGAGTTTATTTATTATAAAATGTTGAGGAAGGATAAATGAATGAGAGAAGGGGATAAACATGGGACAGGAGGTTGTCCATTAATGCTTGTCTGGGACGGATATACAAGGGTCTGGGAGGAGGAAATGGTTATGACTGTTGCAAACATGGGAGCGAATGCAGTGGCCAGCAGTGGAGGCAGCGTTGATTTACTTCTCAGGAGTGAGAATGAGAGAGAGTTAGAAGTATGAAGTTGCGTTTGAAAAACTGCGACTAAGTGGAGGGTTGAAGATGCATTGGGGCGATTCAGAGCACTGCAGGAAGTGATGAGCCGCGAAGGCTACGTCGATTTACTTCTCGGGAGTGAGAACGAGAGGCAGTCGGAAGTATAAAGTTGCGTTAGATAAACTGGGACAAAGTGGAGGGTCGTAGATGCACTGGGGCAAATTCAGAGCACTGCGGGAAGTGACCAGGTACAGAGGCTGCATTGATTTACTTCTCAGGGGTGAGAACAAGAGACAATCGGAAGTATGAGGTTGCGTAACGAAACTAGGACGAAGTGGAGGGTAGATGCATTGGGATGAATTCTGAGCACTAACTGGCATTAATGGAAAGCCGGTTCTGAGTAGGTAGTTGTGGGTGGAGAAGGACTTTTATTATTATTATTATTAATAGTATTATAATAATAATTATTATTATTATTATTATTATCATCATCATTATAATCATTATTATTATCATTTTATGGATACAGTGTGTGGTAAAATTGAATGAATGTGGCGTCTTAAGAGGAAAAGGAGAGCTGATGCTGGCTAGTAAGGTGGGCTAAGGGCTTTGGACGAGATTGTTACGATAGCTTTCTGTGAAGCTGATGGAAGGTTATCCAGTTGTGGAATTGATTAGACGGCTGTGACAATGTGATGAAGCCTTCGAATGCAGAGATGACAATAATGATGGAATGATCTGAGAAAGGACAAACACATAGTTTGTTCGATTGTTTTACTTGTGTGGTTTCCCTTTGTACAAATTAAATGAGCAATGGCTGCTTGAAAGATTTCCCTTAATCCGTATTACATGAGCATAGATAGAGGGAACCTGAGATTTAAGATTACCGTTTGCCAAACAAACAAATTGTTTCCTCTAATTGCATATTACAATGAGTAACTTAAAACTTGAAACCATACAACCTGGCTCCCTGTTAGTGGGAACTAATGGTACTGGCTGCTGCCCTCAAGGGGCGGGAGTCTGTGACGTCACAGGCGGCGATCCCAACGTGGATGTCTCAGTGAGGATCCCCAGATACCGGCACTTACGTAGATGTGGCGTTTAATTAAGCGGCGTTGGAACCCAGCTGTGTGGCTGCAGTTGGAAGGAATTTATTTTCTTTTCGGGACTTGTTGGAGACTGTCTGCCGCCTGGGGCCTGTTGTTCGAAACCTAGATAAGGGATTAAGCCGGGATATGTTGGTTATCCTGGCTTAATTTAGCGTTGATTCGGTTGTTCGAAAGCAGAGGCACATATGTTGCCATGGATATTTATTCTGTGCACTTAGCCTGGTCCCGACCGGGCTAACAACCAGACTTAGTTTAGCCTGGTGCCTTATCTGTCCAGTCAGCTGTCACTGCGATCAGAAATCAGTGTGTTTTACCGTCATTTCATGTTCTTATGTACGTCTTTGCCTCATTTTTGAACAAAATACATTAAGCCTACAATAATAAAAAAAACATTTAACATTTAAAACATTATTTTTGTCATAGCCCAAACATACTTTGACATGCACATATCCTTACCATTAAAAGGATTAATTGTTGGAATAAACATACAAGTAGGTGTATTGGTGTGACCTTCCCAAATTATATTCCCAGTTAACTGGACCAATAACTCCAGTGTACTTTCCATTAATGAATGAAAACATGAAGATGAAACCACAATATTCTTTGACCTCATTTTATTTAAATGAAAAATACTAAAATCAGTCACTGTCTGATTGGAGCTGTGGAGAGAAAGAGAGAAATAATATTGATTAATACATTGCATCACAGTCATGCTTACAATGTGCATTAAAGTCACTTACTTCTTTCTGTAGTTTCTTAATTTCTAAGTCCAATTTCCTTAAGGGTTTTCCTTTTAATTTGTCAATTTGTCTTACACTGCAAGACAATCCAAAGTCAGACAGTCCACATAACACCAATGGTTGATTAATGAATGAATAAAATGACTGATTCCATGTACAGTATACTGGAATAATGTACCCTGTATGAAGAGGGCGGTTCCCCCCCTCCGTCCTCCATCATCAGCCTGCCGCGGTTCTGATCCAGGGCGAACTCTTCTGCTGGTGTGAAATCAGCAGTTGCTTAACTTCCACTGCTCACCTTTAAGGTGAAGTGTACAACTGTTAATTTGTGGAAGGAACTGTAATTGTAATTATGACAGATTCATTTGCGCCGCAAGTGTTTATTTTTAGATTACTTGCGCATTCAGTCGGTCCGCAATTGTTTGCCACGCGCTCTCTCTCTGCTTTATTATCACTGCAGTGTTTCTTTTCTTTGTGATTATATGTTTTACCTCTTCATAAGTGTCCATGATGAGACGCTGCTCACTGGGTGAGAAGTATGCGGCTTGTGCCCTCTCCATTGCTGCGTCGATGAATCTGTGATCGATCTCGGGGTCTATTTAAGAAAGCCGTGGACGCGCACTCACCTGAATAAGTTACACCTGGCTTGACAAAGCCGTGCCTCCTCAGCCTGGCTTGGTGTTCGAACAACCAATTAAGCCAGGATGGATTTAGGGGAATTTGTCCAGCCTCGCATTTCCACTTATCCTGGATTGGTTAATTCTACTTTGGAACAACAGGCCCCTGGTCTCTGATGTTTGGTTTGGATTGTGACATGGAGAATGCTATTGCGTGGAGAAGACCGCGCCGTGAGTGTGCGGCGATGGATCGTTGGGAACAGGTGAAGAACGTGCATGTGCAGCAGCGCCGATGGCGGCCACGACTCCCGATCCTCTTGGATGGAGAAGAGGATCGATCCGGAGTCGGAGAGAGTTTGTGGGGCAGGTGGAATGGAGGAGCTGGCGATGCCGAGGTACGGGAGCCGCGGAACGCTTGCGGCTCTGCCTGAAAGTTTGTTGTTACGCCCCGGTCTAGGGGTGTGGGTGCGTAACATAAGGACACACAGAAACACGGGAGTAAATGTACAGGTGAGCAATTTATTGCTACACACTCCAAAAACACACTGTACAATATCGCACACAAAATGGAGCAAAAGACGTCAGGGTGAGCCCAGGCCAAAGCAACAAACAAAAAGCAACCTGTCTACCGACCGGCGAAATAACTAATCCCTAACAAAAACAAAAGAAACCAAAATACAATACTAGGCCTAACTCCCTAGGCTAACGAAAAAACAGGAGACAACAGGTATAACAAAAATAGCAGCTCACCCCTACGCTCCGTGCAAACAATAATATGTGACAATGACTATCTACAATATACACAAACGACTCAGTTGGCCCTAAGGCGCTGGTCTTAACAAAAGAATTAATTATTTAGCAAACAAGCTAAATAATCACACGTGGATCACACAACAAAGTACTTATCAATCACAAAACCAGAGAACGATACAATGCGCTGCTGCCATGTACGAGAGTGGTCTCTCGGCTTCCATGTGGCCGGCATTATGAAGGCCGAACCCCTTGCTCCACCAATCCGGCAGCGGTGACGTCACGCTTGTTATCCAGTAGGCGACTGTTGACACAGAAGGCCGAGCCCCTTGCTCAGCCAATCCAGCCGGAGCAACGTCACGATCGTCCAGCGAATCACCTGCACACCTGTTAACACAACACACACGATCTCCGGACAGAAAGAGAGGTCTGACTCTCGATATGTTGTAGTACGTAACTTTACTCTTTTACTGTAGACAGTGTTGGGCAAGTTACTCTCAAAATGTTTATTACATATTACTAGGACACCTTCATTTAAAAGTAATAGTTACTTTACTATATTACTCTCTGTGTAGAGTAATAAACTACTCATGACATTACCTCTGTGTTACTTTGAACAAAATGAGCTCAGAGGAACTAATCTTGATTTTAAATGGATCAGTGTCATGTTGTTTCACAGCAGGTAATCAAAGCACAGAAGCTCCAGTTTATTAAAGTTCATTTCAAATCCAGTGCTGCGCAAGTCTGACCCATTCATGCATTCACATACAGTGGTTACCACTTTGTATTAAAATCACCTGCATAATCTCATGATGATATAGAACCATTTAATACCTTGGGCCTTTTAAAATAAATGAATATCCTTGGACACAGGGAGGATCAGGCAGAGGATCAAAGTCTGATAATTATGAGATAGAGATCATTATTTGTCAGTTTATGATTAATCTGAGTGGGCGGAAGTTTGCTGCATAGATCAGCCTCTCATTGGGCGGAACGAGTCACCTGCTGAAGTCCCGCCCTACCACCTCCGGTTGTGTAGCAGTTTAACCGTTTTCAGCACGTCCTTTACTAACTTTTGCGGTGTTTGATCTTGCAGGGATGTAGCCATTTTTCTGCCATGGTTCGCGTCCTGTAGACGATATTTTTGGGGGCGTGTTACATCAAACCTGTTTCCCCCGGCCATATTTTTGCAAGCACACCATTGCTGTGGCACCGCCCAGAATGATTGTGATTGGTTGAAAGAAATACAAGCAGCCGGGGCGTTTTTTTCTCCAATCTTAAAGTGAGAGTCGGCCCAGCCAGACTTTTCTTTTCTTGAGAAAGGTCTGGTGAGCGAGACTAGCTTATGATATGAAACACAATCAACAAATGTTGAGGTTAGCCCAACAAATGGAATGTTGTGCGAGACAGTCACTATGACCAGTGTTGGGTAGCATTACTTTTGAAAGTAACTTGTTACATTACAATGTCACTGCCAATAAAAAGTAATTTGTTACATTATAGCATTACCAACTGAGAAAAGTAACTCCTTAGAGTACTCTTGCGTTACCAAAAAAGAAATCCATTTACTGTTCCTTGTGCATGTTGCTACTCATATTATCCACAGGATGCACGTCGTCTTAAAATGACTCTTCCAACATCGAATGAAATCATTCTCTGAAATTAATCTGTATCTCTGCATGCTAATAACAGAAATGACAGACAGCAATATTGCCTTCAAAACGCCTTATCAATGCTTTATGTTTGATTATAAAACATACTATCCAGTAGGTACAAGAGTGCCTAACAACATGTATTTTTGTGGGTTTTTTTTGCAATCCAACTGCAATGAAAAAAAAGAAAAAAAAGAAAAAAAAGAATTTTTTGTAAAGACAAACTGAGGGTACCAGACACATAGTAGCTTTGCAGCCTTTTGGCTGTTACAGCAATCAGATAGCAAATTTAGTGGAGACATTTGTTTTATCTGCCTCTATAAAAAGAGCACATCCTATTATAAATGAATTACTAAAACAGCCTACACCTTCTGTAAGCTACAATGTAAATTTTGTCAATGATTTTTTTTTTGGGGGGGGGTAAGGTTGTAACTGAGTATGAGCAAAAACAAGTTTACCTCAATTATGACATCGGGCAGGCCAGATGTCATACGGTCATATGGGAGAGTTTGCTCTTTGAACCCAATGTTTTAGCCATCAGGGCTTCCAGTGATGGCAGGACGGTTCCATAAAAGCAGTTCTCTTCCTTTTGAAGAAAGTCCAAGGCTGTCGTATTCCCTGTTTGTGATACACCTGATGCCTGATTGGGTGCAAAAGTTAGTCAAGTCTGTGATGGGAATGCCAGTGACCCTGTACAAGGCATCATAGGAGGAGTTCCACCTTGTTCTCGTAGGAACCAGTAAAAAAATGGGGTGTCAGTATTTCAGTGTAAACTTATTTTAACCTAGATAGAGTATTTACAACTATATGGAGATTACACCAACTCCAAGAGTATAGTTAAAAGTCAGTGTAAAATCCTGCAGACCTGCAGTGAAGAATAAGAAAAACACAACAGAGTGTTGTGATTATGCGCCTGTCTGCACAAGGGGAGACAATAGCAGCTCTGCAGGCATAAGGAGAGAGTGGTGCCACGGTCTAGTAAGTAACATTAATGTTCCCATGTTGACAACATCGTTTAATAATTGTATTTCAACTAAACACGGTTTTATAGTTTCATAGATGTCGACTGAGGACATGTTGGCAATTATGTACCCTTCTGTTTGATATTGTCGAGTAACGTTAGCTATAAAGTTAGGCTATGCTAACAGTTGCTAACAGTTCAGAAGTTCGACATGTTCTTATTGTATTAGGATGCACCTATATGTAACATATTAACTACGTGTTTTTTCTGAATGATGCTGAGATATGGATACATGCTGTTTGTTGTATGGCAACGTTTTAGCAATCAAATTATTGTTTATTAGTATGCTAGTCGCTAGGCAAGCTAATCGCTAAGCAAGCTAATCGCTAGGCAAGTTAATCACTTATTCACTTTAAGCACATGGATTAAAGTCATACCACGGGCTAGCGGCAATTAATTAACTTGTGCCAGAGATGGTTGATAACATAATATAAGATAAGTAGGGTTGGGTCGGTTCTCGGTAATACCAATTCGGTCCGGTACTCCGTCTTGGACCGGGTTTTATTTTTTGAGACCGTCCGGACCGCATACTCGGGCAGAATGTACGCGGAGCGGACACTGCGGAGGTCCTCCCGGTAAAAGTGGACGTCCGCAAGCCCTGTGCGCGCAAAGCACGACTGCGCGGACTTCACTCCGCGCACCAGTGTCACACAAAAGACTGTTCGGCATGTATTTTTCACAACGCGGGGATTTTTCACGGACATTTTTACACGTAGTCCACCCACTTACTTACAGTAAACCTGAGTCTGTGAGCACCTGTGTCTGCCTCTTTGCTAAGCGCACAGCAAGCAGGAGAGAGAGGGGTTGGGGCGGGGACTGAGCTAGGGGGTGCGAGTGCGCATGTGCCTCGACTGTAGCCTGGAGTTTGTTTAATAGTGACGGGGAGTTGATAATGGCGGGCAATTTAGTCTCGACGAAATCAAGGAATGCGCCACTATGGCAACACTTTGGCTTTGAGCCAGATGAAGGAGGCAACCCTTCTTTGCACTGATTGAGTAAGCTGCAAAATTTATTTGTAATGAATAAAAGAAACGACTTGTTACTGTCACTCTGTTGTCCTAAGGTCGTTTTTTTATTTTAAATGAGTCAATTGCGCCCCCAAGTGGCGAAAATCTGGTATTACCGGCTTGATGCAGTTTCTTAGAAAAACCGGATCAGTTTTTTTTTTTCTCATATCGACCCAACCCTAAAGATAAGATATGAATCATTTTATTTATCCACCAAGGGGATGAATAAAATTATTTGCTAGCACTAGCAGCTAACCTGTTACTGTATTGTCTTCATACTGCAGCAGCTAACTTAAGTAACTGTTAATATTAACTCTGAAGTAAAAAAAACATAACTTCTGAAGCACTTTAATGGGTAACTCTTTGTCGAACTGTTTTTTCTTGGTTGTTGTTTTTTCCTTTTATTTATTTTAACAGAATATGCTGCTGCGTGTTGTGTTTGGCAGGGAGCAGCTTTCTGACCTAACATTTGATGCCTTCAGGAAAGAGGGTTAGTTAGTACATTAGGATAAAACAATATCACAACTTTTTACTTGGTTGATACACCTAGTTCATCATAAAACCATTCCGCCAAACCAAACCTTCTAAACTACTAAACTTCTTTGGCTGTGTCTTAAAATGGATGGGAATGACCTATTGACTTCAGTTTCAACTCAACAATTGTAATTGTATTAATTTTAATCTGTTTTAATTTCTTTTTTTTTCTCCTGCTCTCTAGCACTTTGTGATTGCTAAAATGTAAAGTGCAATACAAATAAAAAAATTTATTATTATTATTATTATTATTAACAGCATTTTGTGAAGACATGAGGCTTACTTTGACGCTTTGATTCTCATCAGAAGGAAATGTTCTTTCAAAATGTGTAACTCTATCTATCTTTTCTAGGGATGTCCCAATCTGATTTTTTCGCATCCGATCCGATATCGAATCCTTTATTTTGAAACTGAGTCTGATACCGAGTCCAGTCCGATACTTTGCAAAGCATTAAGAAAGAAAAAAAAAAGAATGCAGCCAAGTTGTCCCATAAGGTTTGTTTTTTATTAAAATAGTATCCAAAAAGCTTGGTTCAGCGGCACAAAATGTAAACCAAGTCAATATCTTCTTCTTGTCTTCAATAAACAAAATAGGCCTATATCTTTTTAGCAGTTTGACACATGAAAGAAATATTTTTCTTTTACTCAGTCAAACCCCACAAAGAGACCATAAAACCCATAAAACAGGTCCCTCAACACCAAAATTAAATTGTCTTTACCTGGTTTCTGTAGAACAAAAGAATTATACTCAATTTTCAAAAATACAAATACAACAGTAATCAGTTTCAATAAAGTATATATTTTTTCCACCAAAGAAAATAAATGTTCTGCTCCATTCAGTCAGTTCAATCCAGTTCAAACAAAAACTCCAAATAACACACAGTTCACAGTTCACGGTTCAATTCAGTTCAATTCAGTTCAATCCACACAGTTCGCTAAACAAAAAAAAACTCCACCCCAGGTTTTCCTGCAACCAAGGAGGTAAAGAAAATCAACTGTTTGCTCTGACTCAGTTCAGTTTCAAAACAATAAGTCAACCCGGCCCGAAGGTTCCAAAAAAGGAATAATGAAACGGAAAGTAACCCCTGGCTTTTGCCAACTCATGGGACTGCGTGTGAATGCCATAACGCTCCGGCGTTGTTTCGGGCATGGAGGCTCCGTAGGATCCCTTAATATCCATGGCGGAATCTCTGAGTTGAGGCCGGTGGCCGGATGGATGATATTCCACGGGGAAGCGCCTTACCTTAAGAAACTTCTCTCCGAAATGGAATTCTTTTTTGGCCAACATACACCTGTGTGCCTTATTTCATGCACAAAATCTTAAACGGTATGGTTTTAGTGAAATACTTGCTCCTATTGTTCGAGATATTAAAGTGTTAGAGACTGATAGTATTGACATTCCAATATATGGTGGCCGTGTTCATGGTAGTGTGGTACAGGTTACGGGGGATAATTTTGGCTTACATAGCTTGTTTGGTCTTCTGGAGTCTGTCAGTGCCAGGTACTGTTGCAGGTTTTGTTTAGCCGAAAAAGATGACTTTCAAATAGAATTCTCTGAAGATTCTTCCAAAATAGTGTTAGGCACCAAAGACGCCCACGCTGCTCACTGTCAAGAAATGGCTCGTAATCCATCTCTTCCTTACGTTTTTGGTGTGAAGAGTTCATGCTTATTGAATTCACTGACATATTTTCACACAGCTGAGAACTTCTCAGTTGATGTGATGCATGACATTTTGGAAGGGGTGGCCCAGTATGAAATGAAGCTATTGTTTTTGTACTTTAAAGAACAACACGTTACACTGGGGGAGCTGAATTCGAGAATACAAAATTTTGATTATGGATTCATGGAAAGAAACAATAGGCCAGTGGCTGTGAATTTAGGTGGAGAGTCTAATGATCTGGGACTGAATGCGGTTCAGTCATGGTGCTTATTGAGTAATGTTCCCCTCATTTTTGGAGATTTGGTAACCTCTACTGACCAACGTTGGGGCCTTCTTCTTTTATTCCTACAAATAATAAACATTGTATTTTCTCCCATGTTATCTCAAGGTCTGTGTGTATATTTAAAACACTTGATTGTTGAACACCACAAACTGTTCAAGACATTGTATCCCCAGAAAAAACTTTTACCAAAGCACCATTTTCTTATCCACTATCCCTGCTGCATTCAGAAAATAGGACCTGTACTTGATAGCTGGTGCATGCGCTATGAAGGTAAGCACAATTTTTTTCAAGAAACAGCTCAAATCATTTAAAAATATCACCAAAACGCTGGCTAAAAAACATCAGAATCATATGGCATACATGTGGCGATCTCCAACAACTTTTAGTCGGTTAGACATTGGTCCAGGAAAAATTGTGTCTTTAGAAATGGTAAAAGGAGGTTCTGGAATTGCCATGTCAATGCAACTGCCCAATAATGTTCAAGTTATGAAAGTGAATTGGGCTAAACACAATGGTTTTGTTTACTGCCCACATCTGGTTATTTGTGGCAAAGTTGAATCTGAAATGCCTCTTTTTTACCAGATTGTGTCAGTTCTGATTATGCATGAGAAATAGTCGCTGCTCACTTCACCTCTATTTACAGTACCATTTCAAGAACATTTCCATGCATTTGAGGTGACCAGGACAAAGCAAAATTTTGTTGTCTTTCATGTTGACAACCTGCATTTTCCCAGGCCTTTTGGCATACAAATATCATATGGAGTGAATGACACAGCTCTCTTTGTTGTACCATATTGTTTTCTCTGGTGAGCACTGTGTTTTAAAAATAACGTTTATAGTCAAGGCAAGTATGGGTAACTGTTGTGTTGTTTCACTGACAAAACATAATAAATGCTGTTACTGTAATATTGTATGTTTGTGTTTATTTCCATTTGATAGGTTGGATCACAGCAATTCAGTAATATAGCATAATAGTAAAATAGCGTCATATGACCTAGATGTAAAAAAAAAAAAAAACACTGTAGAGAAATAACAATTAAATATTATTACGCATTAGAGTGTAATTTGAAAAACTAAATTTGGAGTAAAATAATCATATTACTCTGAACAGTGTGAACAAACCGCAGTGTTAAATATCTTTACACATTTCATTGATAATTTTGACATTGAATTGAGTAGAATTAACTCTGAAAAGTTGACACAGGCCATAGAGTAAATTTTACTCTATTTTTGAGTGGGACCAAATGTTATCTGAAACAGAGTTAAATTCAACTCTCTAAGAGTTAAATTGACACTCTGTTTTTTACTGTGAAGCTTTCTCCCGCTAAAATTTTCCACAGTCTCTGTTGCCACCATTGACCTACTACTAGCTTTGGTCCATAGAGCAGAACATTTGAAGATGGGACTTTTGTCCTTTTGCCCTTGTTTCACTGTTTGACGACAGCAATTTCTCCATGTCTGTGGTGGATATGAGACTGAGTGTGTGCAACGCACATCTGTGGTGTGGAAGGAGGATAAAACCACTGTCATTGTCATCATCACAGCTGGAAAGCACATTGCGTAGATCTGCAAATGTAACTTTCTCGGGGTGAGAGTATTGGCTGAGCTGAAAGTCAGTCATTGCTGTTTCAGAGCTGTAGCACCGCCATCCTTCTCCTCCTTAACGGGCCTCGTCACCAGCGTTAGGGAACAGTGCTTAGCTTGGAGATGCTTCTTCAAATTTGAAGTTCAATTCTTCGCAGCTGACAGACACATATTATCACCCAGACACAGTTTACATTTCACTGTGACGTTCTTGTTTTTTCTGCCTGCAAATTCAAACTAATGTGAATACTTTCACAATGAAAAAGTTGCTTTATCTACCATCTCACTCGCTGAGTAACTCTGGTGACACACAAACACATCACAACTGCAATACATCACTGCCAGTGATACTTCTGCAGGTGGCTGCATACTGCCTGACAAGAAGTTGTCCATGAAGACAGAGGGGCTGTCCCATTTTTCCACACTTGGCTGAGCGTGCTTGGTTACGTACACACTTTGGTGACGTTTTGCCACGCAGAACGTACATTGGCCTATAGACGAATTCAGCGAGCGATTTGTGTATGCTGCCATCTTGCGGCGGCGCCATTGCTACGGTGACATGTGTCAGTCATCAATTCATTATGCTGTCATTGTGAACTGACTCTCTACAATGACAGCATCATGTATAGCTGGATTGATGATGTTAGACGGTGGCCTCTGGTAACTGATGAAGGTATCTTAAATGAGTACCGATATTAATATAGAAATTAATCATTTGTTTGAGCGATAAGCAGGAAAGATTAGAGTAATAGGGAGATAATAGACTGTATCATTAAACACTGTGTAATATAACGTTAGCATACATTACGTGTGCTGACGTTAGCAAGCTAGCAGCGTGACATTTAATCATTATGGACAGGCTACGTGACAAAAAACAACAACAACACATGTTTGTGTTTTGTTTTAGGTATTCAAAAATATTTTATTGATCGTCTGGCCTCCGATGGCCAGAACAACGGCAATTACAGGTCTCTGACTGAGGGTCAAAATTACCTGAGCTCCGGATGGGTCGAGCAAATTTTACACCGCCTTTTAGACGACCATCACATCATACTCATCACATCATACTGAAGGTGATCGCCTTCAGTATGATGTGATGAGTATGATGTGATGGTCACGTAGCCTGTAGCATGTTCAAGCATGTATTAAGTGGCTAAGTACGCGGGGAAATTGAAACGAAATTGGGACAGACTTGACAACGGCCCTTACATTGTGCATTGGATGTTTTTCTCCGCAAACAAAAACATTATCCAAACATAATTCAGTTTAGAAAAGGGTATAAAGAAATAATTTTCATGTAGAGATGAAAAAGGTGTGGATAATCAGCAGGGATTTGCAGCTGTGATTTATGTTGTGCTGATGTATGTATATATATGGATATATGAATATATTGTCATGTTGGTACATGAACAATTCATGATATTTCTATTACATGCATTTAAGAAAGTCAGTTGATATGCTGTCATATATAACACTACATTGGATATCTAAAGGAAAGTTAAAGGTTATTAATTAGTAAATAAAAGGGTAAGGATTAATTAAGTTAACTACTGTTTTATAATATTTGTCATGTTGGAAATAAATACATCAATCAAAAGAAATGACGGAGCAAACTACTCACCTGTATCCATCAGTTGCAGTATTTTTAGCCACGGTAAACAGGTAATCGTTTTCCGAATTGGAACGTTTGTTCTGTGGTCCCTATTTCAGATAAATTCTGTCGTTAGTAAATAATTCCAGGGCAAAGCTTGATGTGAATTTCCTCACCACAGACACATTAACAAAGCTTCCTAACATGTACCATCATGACGCTATGATGTGATGATATGATATAAAACATTTTTCTTACATTGAACTTTCTTCGGCGGTATCTCAGTCGAAATCCCGATGATAGCAGACTCACTGAACTATAGTGGGCAGACTTCACCAGCACTGAAGCATTGATGCATTGTGGGATTTATACTTGGCCAAATACCGCTCAGGTGCGGTCTTCCCATAAGTGTGGGTAAAGTACAAATCAAGTGCACTTCACTTTTGGTCGTTGTAGAAATGGGATACACTTGCGCACTTACATTAAGCACATGGATGTGCACATCAAGTGTCCAAGTGCCTAAGTGTGATCAGTCGCGCATAATGGGACAGGCCCAGACTCTGTAGATTAGTATTGTTTTGTAGTATTTTCTTTTTGTTCTCAAACTAATGGATTACGTATTTAAAGACGTAACTGTCACGGACAACATGTTACATTACTAGTTATAACAAAAAAGTAATCTGAGTACTCAAACACTGACTATGACGAGCGCAAATTAATACACCAGACCTGGAGAACCTACCTGCCGGTTCCTGGTGTGCCAGTCAGCTACAGCAGCACAAAGAGAGAGTTACGCATAAGAACACTATCATGTGCCGGCGTTGCTCTGCAGTTGTAGGGGATGTGAGTGGAAACACATCCAATATATACTAACATCACCCAGATTTGCTGCTCACTGGGACAAGGAAAAAACAAACTGGAGGGTAGCTCTTCTCCCCACTGCTTTCAAGCAGCCTTACACAAAAGCAGAATGGTATACATTGTGTCGATCACAGGCACCCTTCCATAATGAACTCTGTAATGGCATGACAAGACACAATAACCTTGCAGTGATATTTTTTCTGGTGACGCACTGGTGGGAGTGGAGCGGAGTAGATCTGTGTAAATGAAAAATGAAAACAATAAAGAGTTTATTTTCGATGGTAACGCATTACGTTTCATCGTAAATTTGAAAACATTAACTGAAATTCTGTTGGTGAAGTATTATATCAATTTGTTACTGCCAAAACATAATGCATTATGAATTAATATGTGGAAAGTCTTTGGCGATTAGACCCCATAGAGATGGTATGATTTAAGGAGGGTGATGAATCCATAGTCAAAAAGGGAACCCCCTGGTCTAGATGCTGGTGGTGATCGAGGTGGTGAAGATGAGATGAGAGGAGGATGGAGAAGAGCTGATGATCTTGATGAGTGGAAGAATGAGCCTTTGTTGATCTTGTCCTGGACTTTTGATATGATGGCTAGAGGTGAACAGGGTGGAGGAGGGTGTGAAGATTCTGCCTAAAATGATAGCTGACAGCAGCAGAATAGAGACAGGGTTCTTACGCAAGTATGGAAAGTCTGGAAATAAATTTGATCAGTTTCCAGGTATTAAAAAGTATGGAAAATGAAAAATAAAGTATGGAAAAATATTTTTGTTTCCAGACTATTGCCACTGTTCTAAAATACTGTTTTCTAAAATAGAAAAATAGGTATTTCCAAAAATAATTTAAACAATCGGACCCCAGGAAGAATAGCTGCAGCCTTGCTTTATTGTAATAAACAATAAATAAACAATAAATCCAGATCATGTTTTATGCCGGGCCAAGCGCAGTTTGTGTGAGAGCAAACATCTCAGAAAACATACTGCCCCTTTTACCTGATTGACAAGTGGTATGTCCAGTCCGCTGCCCCATGACCCTCCTCCAGCCCCCCAGGTATCAAGTTTCACTCCAACACTACACCTTCGACAAGAAGATGAGTTTCACGTGGTTCTCAATGGGTAGATGCACGTTTTTGGATGGATGGCTTGACGATACCGTATATAAATACTGGTTGGCCAAGGATTCCCAATTCACACACAGAGCTAGATGCAAGCTTTGTGTGAAATCGTTTGACATCGCCAACATGTGGGAGAAGGCGATTCTGAGCCACATGAAAGGAAAAAACGCCAACGTCTCCTTACTGCATCGCTACTGAGTCCCAACCTTTTTGCCTCAGCCCAGACATTGAACTTACCTGAGTTTTTATTTGCATGCCATTATGGTAGTTGGCTACAATCGCCTATTAAGGATAATTAAACATGATGTGAAATATTATAAGTAGTGTAAGTAACTTTTGATTGAATACTAAATTAAAACCCTCAGCGCACACTGCAGCACAATCAAACAGATGCGCAACTCAGAGCATCAGAAGTGTCTCTGACACCAGACTCAGAGCAGACCGGTGGAACTGGAAAATGCATATTAGGCCTACTAGTTACTACTTACGTTTTTCAAGTGATTTCCCAAATTTGTTGGTGAGTTGTGATATGCCAATTGCTTTTGGCAAATCTGGCACTCTGCTTTCTGGGGGTTGTCGGGGCATATTTCAAAGTGCAACCACACATCTGATGACCTCTTGGACGTGTCTGCCAGCTCTGAGTGCGCTCGCTTTCAGTATCGGACTGGTGGGGGTTAGTGTTGCGTTTAAGGCCTCCCCCCAAAAAAGTGAAAAAAAAAAAAAAAGCGCTGAAGCTTCGAATTTTTTTTTCACAATCAAATCCCGTGCCATCGAACGAAGCTTTGAAGCTTTGAATTTTTTGGGTCAGCCCTAATGAGCACAGAGAAAGTCCTCCTGATTAAACTTGTGCTAAGCTTCATAAGTAATGCATTACCCCCAACACTGCTGGTAAGGATATCACCTTCTACTGATGTATGTAGCTAAAAGCAAAAAAACCCATCTCATTTACAAATATTTCCAGTAATGTAACGTTACACAGATCATGGGAGTACATATCAATAGTTACTATCCCTAGTATTTCATATCTTATATCTGGATATCCAACTGTGTATCATGACTTGTATAATGGGATATAACAGTGCATTCAGCAAGCATCTTTCCTGCTTATTTGGCGGGAGATTTACATAATCCTCTGGGGAGAAATGTTCACCGCAAACATGAAATTGTCCCAGGCTTGTGGATGGAGTGTTGATGTCCATGTTGAGTGCAACTAGCCAATGAAGAAGATCAATGTCATTAAACAGAACATGATGAACATGATGAAATGTATGTAGTGACTGGGACCTTGCTTCGTTCATAATTCTGGAAAAACACAAACATGCATCTTTGAAATACTGGCATTTACAAAAGTAGAGTTTCTTTTAAGTCTGATCTCGCGACAACATTTTCTGACCCAAACAGGGAGTGCGATGACCGCCATCTACTGAAGCCTCTCTCTCAACCTATCATTTTACTGCTCCTCATTTTAAATAAGGTTCTCTTTCTGCTGTAGTTTCCGTCTTGCTGCAGTAGTGCTTGGCCTCCACCTCCCCATCACCACCTAGTCTTTACAGATTCATCAGCCTCATCTGCTTCAGCAGTCAGCAGCCTCAGGGTCATCAGCCAACACCACCACTACTAGTGTCTAGACTCCATGGGGGTATTGTCTTGCTGCTGCTCAGATGTCCCTCGATCACAAAATTTCTCCCTCTGGTATCCAAATGCCAAAGACTTCTTGATATTAATCAGCACAAATCATTTGTTATTAATCTGTACATTCATATTGCATATTATCACACTACCTACACATTCTTCTGTCTCTCCTGACTGGACTGCATACTGTGTCTTCTAGTTCTCAAGGATTTGAACTCCTGTGTTGAGTTTGCCAGGTTCAAACTGTGAGTTGCCTTAGATTATATTAAGAAAGCACTTCACTTTGATTTTCATTTACAAATATGTATTTTCCTAAGGGTGGTGCCAAGAAAACTAAGTGTTTAAAATATGTTCATCCTCTTACAAAACTGATGGAAATGAGTGTTTTCTGAAAAAAAAACAGGATTTGATAAGAACCAATCATTTAGAAACAATAAAATTCTGCACAGTACCCAAACCTCTATGTACCAAAATCTGCAACTGCCCAATCAAGGCACCTCTGATTAGATAATAGACTTTGTTGAATGTAAATATCATAGTGTAGCACACAACAGTTCCACAGCAGAGGTCACATTTGACATTTGCATGGGAGCAGGTTTTCTCTACAAGAAATAAATTCCCACAAGGAAAGCAAATGCCAAGAAAATACACTCCTTTCTTTTGATAACCAGCCCGGAGCCAAAGCATCGTGTACTGTGAAATGTCAAAAACAAATGGGTATCACCTGAGAAAAAATCAATGGCTTTGGCTCTTTGGAGCAACAGTCTCATCCTGTGTGGTGTCCTGTTTGCTACAGCTGCTTTACAATGGATGACGATTAATTTGATTTGTAAATAGATGAGCTTGAAATACTATTGGATTCCCTGAATGATTGATCTGCTGAAATGCTCTCACTCTCCGTGAAAGATTGATCTTGCCTGGCTGGCACAATGGATATAATTGAATTGAAACAAAAGCACACGCACGCACACGCTCCTAATCTGATGTGCACACACACACACACACACACACACACACACACACACACACACACACACACACACAAACACTGGGAGGCAGACAGTGTGAGATGCTGGTAATTTAAACAGCTCCGAGGGCTAGGGATATTTATTAGCCTCCTGCTAAAAGATGCTGACATTCAGCTTACTGTGGGGTGGCAGGTGTGTGTGTGTGTGTGTGTGTGTGTGTGTGTGTGTGTGTGTGTGTGTGTGTGTATGAGGATGTGTGTGTGTTCATGTACAAGTGTAAGTGTGCAAGTGTTGGTGTTCACACGCATGACTGCATGCTTTGTTATGTGCCTCTGCAGCAATGTGTGTTTTATAAAGGCCCTGCTGTCAGTCTGCTTCAGTTACAGCTCTTATTGTGGCCATTTGGGGGCACTCCAACACCAGAAACAAGAAGCCAAGCACAGCATGCAACCTCTACTGTAAAGAGAATCAGTCCACATACTCATGCTTGCAGGTACACACGCAGACACAGACACACACTAGAAACAGGGAAGGACATTGTGTGTTCATGTTTGTTTGAGCAACAGTGTTAGTGTCCAATAAAGCAGCCAGCACAAAGCAAGTACAGCTGAATGACAAAAATGAAGATTAACATCCTTGAGTGAGAGAAATCAGGTTGCCATGGTGTGATGAAGAGTACATATGTGCTTTGTTGGTAGTGAATTCTGTGCACACACAAACACACAAACACACACACACACACACACACACATATATCCTGCTGACTGATTTTCCAGGAGAATTCACATGACCTCTGTCTGTCAGCTGTCGCTCAATATACAGCAGGAAACAGGCTGCATCATTATTTTGTCCATGTTTATCCCCTGTTGGCTACCGAGGGCAGTATGTTCATTCCAACTTACCAGATGAAGGACAAGAAGTTTGGCTGAAATGGGCACATGGCTGCCACTTGTAGTAAAAGGGCGAAAAAAATGTTCCCCCATCGACCACCATGGGCAGTAAGCCCGTTCTGGATTCACTCAGCAGAAGGAGGCAAATAAGGTGTCACATTTGAAAACTTATGTGGAAAAGCCACATGAAGGACAACCTATTATACCAATTTACAGATTCATACTTGTGTTTTGGGTTTCTGCTAGAACATGCTTACATGGTTAAAAGTATTTTTTAACCTGGACCATATCATCCCGTGTTATTTTGTCTCAGTGACTTGTGGGAACAACAATGTTTGAAAGTAGTCCAGTATTGAGTAAAAGTGCTGCAATGTAACCACTCCTAGCAGGTGCTTGTTTTTGCCACTGACAGGCTCAGATTGTTATTGCGTGTCTTGAGTGTCTGACAACATTATGAAGAGGATTCTACAGAGAAGTAAAACATTTTTTTCCGTAGCTTTTGCTTGTTCCGGTCTGTCCAGAAAGCATATCTTAATGTCATCTGAAATATTTTCAGTGCCATGGCTGAATATATAGCTGATTTTGACAAATGTAAAAGTCTGTTAGATACCAGAATGGGACTTCTCCTTTAGTGAGAGTTGGACACAAAACAACAGAATAAGGAATAGGTACAAAAAAAGTGTTTTCTTTTCCTTTCTGTAATGTTGTAAGACATTCAAAATAACAACTTGAGCCTGCACTTTTATTGGACGTAAATTAACAGATGCAACTGTCCGAGCAGTTACATTGAAGCCTGTTTCACTGCTGCTGGCTGCAGCACTCTCTCTCAGTACTTCTCAAGTTTTAAAAACTTAAAAATTATTGTTCCCATGAGTTACTTACACACAAAATCATGGGAAAATAGTTCATTTTTAATGTAAAAAAAACCCTTTATTTTCTTCATACTGTCTGAGATGCTCCGCTTTAGTGCCTGTTTCTTTGAAGCCCCCCTCCTGAAAAAGCCCAGTTTGCTCTAACCGGTCAGAGTTTCCAGGTCCTCCATATCTTAGTGTCTCTGCACTGTCATTACAGCTGGGAAATGACTGCACTGACAGAGGGATGTTGTATGCTTTAAAGCCCTCTGAGGCAAATTGTGATTTGTGATATTGGGCTTTATGAATAAAACTGAATTGAACTGAATTGGAAAATTGATCTTGAATTGAATTGGTCTCATTTGCTGTTGTAGGTCACGCACAGACATCAGCAGAGATGAGAGACTTTTGCATATCCAGTTAAAAGTTCCTTGTAGTGGCTTTAACCACAGTCACAAAACTTAAACCTTATCCTTTGACACTGTTAATTTCTGGGTGCTTCTTTATAGGATATCATATGAGCCGCTGTGTGAGCCTTTTCATTGGGTATCATATGAAACATTGTATGAGGATACATTGCCCTTAACCAGGCTGTTCCCATGCACCGCTCACACATTTTCCTATGAAAAGTAATACACCAAATGTATACTCATCCAAAGCGTAATGATGAGATTATTTGTGCATAACCAACTAAATTTTGTATTTTTTGGGGGGAGGGGTGGGCATTTTGCCTTGAATGGACAGGACAGGTAAGCATGAAAGGGGGAGAGAGGGGGGATGATATGCAGCAAAGGGCCACAGGCTGGATTCGAACCCGGGCTTCTGTGGCAACAGCCTTGTACATGGGGTGCCTGCTCTACCAACTAAGCCACCAACGCCCCTTAACCCACTAAATTTTTAAAGCTGCAATCATGTGACCAATGCATTGATGGCAGTAAAGAAGGAAATGGTCCCAAATGGTTGCTTTTGCAGGCAGGTTGGGTTGTTGGGATGGAATGTTGGGTCACAAAACATGGGACTTTCATATGATACTTTCATTGGTGTTCAGAACTTAGTCAATTTAAGGTGTGTCATCAACATTTTACTTTTCCTAAACCATATGACAGTGTCTTTACTTGCTTAAACCTTAACCTTTTGTAACCATACGTTAGTACTGTAACTTTTGTAGAATATCATACAAAGCATTGTATGAGGGTATGTTGCCCTGTGGCAGGCTGTTCTCATGGACTGCTTGTAGTTTTTCCCACAAAAAGTAATGCACCAAAACCTGCACATATCCCATGTAATGATGAGCCAGTAATTTGTGCATAACCCACGAATTTTGGAAGGTTGCGATCACATGACCAATATGATGACAGGATTAAAGAGGGAGGCACTACACAACATTTCTGTCCATTCTGACCATTACTATGTCACATTATTATTATGTCAACAGATGTGACACACTACATGATGGTCCACTCCAATTATACCTGGTCGTCTTTCACGACATGTGTGATGTCATCGGTTTATTCTTGTCCTATTTTTATTATAATTACTATTATTTCAGTCACTGTGTGTGTTCATGTGCCAGCTGGAATGTTGTGGTAACATAAAAAGTGCCGCCAGATGGCAGGAGCTACATTAGAATTACTGCATGCAAACATGCAAGTCATAGAATCCTCCACAACAAGTTCCTGCAAATGTTTCACAATAAAAGTCTGTTTAGAAAATGAGGGGATTCTCTCAACCGAAGTTATGATGCACTTTTAATTTGAAACAGATACAGGAAGTGTTGAGTTTGAAAAATGTATATATACAGAGGGAATAATAAATATAGAGGGAATAATAAATAATGGCCCATTTATAATGTAATCTGTTTCAAATTAAGCTGGTACCCTCTGCAGCTGTGGTAAGGAAAAGCTTACTTTATGTCCGTCTCCATTATGAAGAAGTGACACTCTTTGCTAGGTTGATGCTAATGGCAGTAACGTTAACTCAGCGGGTTGACAAAGTGCCTCTGCTGTTTCACACCATAATTTTTTCCTTTTTACTCTGTGTGGTAACGTCCCTAGAGGAAATATCAAAAAGCCTCGGGGGTTGTTGACATGCACTTGTCCACGGCAGCAGATTGCTCTGTGTTTCTATTGGTCAAAGTGACGGCTGTGATGGGAGAAATCGTGAACCACAAAAAGAAAATCGAACATACTAGACATCCTCTTGAAATGTCATGAGGCGTCCCAGACATGGTGTCAGTTGTCGTTTACCATGACGCACTACGAGAAATGAAATGATGGATTATCGCATACGACACTCATTGTCATTCACAATCCACACTGACACCATACGTTGCTGTGTTGGGCTATAATCAGGCTGATACCGTGTTGTGTGAACCAGGCATTAGGAGGCAGGTTGCAGGTTGGGGTGATGGTGGACGCAGGACTTTCCCCCAACACTGAGAGTGTGCGGGGGTGCGGTGTACTGAACTTGGTGAAGTCCGAGTGAACTAAACCATAACCTCTATAACTGTATATTAATTCTGTAACTTTATGTTAAATAGGTAACTTCACTCACGGAGCACTAATTTGTGGGATATCATAAGAACCTCGGGAGTAAAGATGGAGGCAGGGTGGGGTGGTGGTTGGGTTACAAAACACAGGACTTTCCCACGATACTGTCACTAGGAAACTCAATGAACTCTGAGTGAATTTTGGGTTATTTTAAGCCCAGTTCAGACCAAAGATTCTGACGAGACAAATTGAAACAGGCAACTACTTGCAATGCATCATTCTGCAATGTTCTAAAAACCTGCTGGTTCACACCAATGCAACTAATGGTGTAAGCACATACACCGTGAGGTCAGGAACAGAGGGCTAGGTGGGGACAGAGCACCTGTTGCAGCAAGCGACCACACCGTCTGCAGTCATTATGACTTGACCAGTGGACATCACTACAAGCCAATTGGCTGTTGAAACAGGTGATGTGATTGACATTGTAAAACCAGCTGTCAGCAATTTGACCAGCAGAGTTGCAGGTGACACCATCAGCCAGCATGAGTTGAGTTCAGACCGGCCAGTTCACACCCCTGCAAGTTTTCTCTGCAAAGTTCTTTTGGCTTTGTCTTTTCGCAAATGTTAAGTCTGATCTGGGCTTTAAGGTACATTGTTTCTTTTCCTGAACCTAACCTCAGTAAATTTACTTGCCATTTGTGGGGCGCTAATTCATAGGATGTCATACAAACCATTGTATGAGGATATGTTGTCCTTAAGGGTGCTCCTCCTCAACCATTTGACTTTCATCCTCAGGTCAGAGATCTGAAGAATTAACAACACTATCATTGACTAATCTGACGAAGTGACCAACTGAAAAGACAAAATATCATGTAGTCAAATTCCAGCATAATACATCCATGACATGTCAACACTAAAAAAGTCTTTTTTTTTTTTATCAGCCACAAGAAGTCAGTATTTCCAACCCTGTATACAAAGAGTTTTGAAAACATCACCAGAGAGGATACATTTGAAAGCATTAGTCTTATGTGGACAGGCAAATCAGTGCTTTTAAAAATGCTGATGCATGATTATGAATCTTCACATACATGGCAGAATGTGTAGCAACAACCAACAGAGACCTTCACCTGTAATACAAACGTTGGTCTCTGAGTGTGTGCCTGTGTATCTGCACTTCATGGTGATACTGGCTGGTGTTTGATAGCGCAGTAAACTAAAGCAAGTGTACCTGGAGGGTATTTCCTGTTCTTAGATGGTAAACATGTCACCCTGCAGGACACCAAACAGTCTCAATACACTTTCAGATCAAGAGCTGTTTCACCCTCGCATTTGTGTACATACATTTAAAAGTGAACAACAGTGTTTGTGTTTGTGTGTTGTCAAAGCAAACTAAAATCCAAGTTGACGTGCTCTCATTGATTTGTGTGGAAAAGGCTGCTAAGGGATAAGAGCTGTGATGCTTTTGGCATAAACAAATAAAAAGCTGCTGTCAGCGAGTGGTATGCACTGAGGATTAAGATGTAGAGTAAAGACCAGCGCTTTTAACCAGCCAGCACCTGCACTAAAATCAATATCCTCTCACTGTGATGGGCAAATCCACACACTGCGCGCACACACACACACACACACACACATTTTACGTGGGCAGCTCAACCCAGCGCCCCACCTGTCAACAGTAATCCTGAGCATCAAAGATGAATATTGGAGATGCTACCAGTGTGACACAGTCTCCACAGGGACCTGGAGTGAGAAGCACATGTACATTCTTATACTTCACTCACATCACATGAGAAACAAATGTCCTCAAAAAAAATCTCTAATACAATTGCACAAGATCTACAGTAATATACAAATTTTCAATCACGTTAAATACAGTGGTAAAACAAAGCCAACCAAAGCCTGGTATGTTGCAACTCCAATTGAAAGCCCTCTGCTAAAAGAAACCCACTGAAACACTGAAATCAGATCTTGATGAACTATTTAGACAAGTTGAAAATCTTTACTGATGTACAAAAATCACACCAAAAATCGAAGTAAAAAACAGAAATCACAGCCTCATCCACATTGCGCTAATTTTATCACGGCAACTCATAATGTGACTCAATACTGTGTATGGCCCCTGCATGCCTGTGTGCACTATAGACAACATTTGGCATGCTCCATTCCCTTTTTGGAGGTTGTCTTGCTTTTGCCTCTCCATTGCACCTGTTGTCACTTTCATTTGTACCAAAGCAGGTGAAAGTGATTCCCAATCACTTGTGCTTTCTAAATGGACAGATTGATATCCCTGAAGTTTAACTGACTCGCTGTTATACTGTGATGATTAAATGTTTCCTTCATTTTTTTGAGCAGTGTATTTGACCCTTCGCTAAGTCCCACTGCTCGAACACAGACTGGCCAATCACAGTGTAGCACTGGCCAGCTCAAAGCAGGTTTCAGCAACAACACAGCAGTGCTCCACAGACTCTCATGCCATCATTTCAGATTTCCTTCATTCTCAGGCTGGTTTTGTGGATTTCGAGCTTAACGTTGTGCCTGGGGCTTGTGTATTAATGATACTTGTTACTGGGAGAAGTTGGAAGGAGATATATGTTTCTTCCCTGTTTCAAAATCAAAATCAAACCCTGAAAAAGGGAGGGGTTTGGTTAGCTGGCTAACTCCTAAAGGTATAGCATACTGAATTAATACACATGCTACTGTCGCTTCTTAATGATTGATCAGTGAACAAACACCTACCCTGCTCTACAAGAACCAGTGAAGGGAAACATAGAAACTGCTGTTATTCAAACAGCTGTGTGTCATTGCAGTGTGTGCTGATGAACATTGTTTGGCTTCCCCTGGAGCTCCCTGGCTGTCCGACGGAGAAGGTCCAGGCGCTAGAGCACGGCAGGAAGCCCAACACCATTCATCTGCGCACACTGTGATGACACAAAGCTGGTTGAATTTTGTTGAAGTTTACCTTTAAGTGCCTTTTGTCTTGATTGACAGTGTGGTGGTTCACCTTTACACGCATCTGAAGCCTATAGTTAGGCTTTAGCTTCTAACTATCTTAATCTTTTTAACCTGTTTTTGTTTCTCAGTCAGTTTGACATCCTGGATATGTCTTTCAAACAGATATTGTAGATGCCTCTGTGTGCTTCTCTCTGAAATCGCTTTTTTGTTTTTCCAAAAAATGTGATAATGTTTCCTCAGGAAGTGCAGTTAGTTACCATGTTGGCTCTAGCTGTCAGAGGTAGCATGAGCTCCATGTTAGCTTTGCTTTTTGGAGCATAGCAAAGGGTCAATTATATTTTGACTTTTGCCAAAAAAAAGGAAAAGGAATACAATCCAGAAAGATTGTGTTGCTCTCTTTAAGTTATAGTGCAGGGCTCTTGGACCACCTAGTGGGTGTTGGACTCTACCAAGGTTGTCCCTTGTCACCAATTCTATTTGATATTCATAGACACGATCAGCTGGGAACACATCAGATCCCCCAGAAGGAGCTCACTTGCTGCTCACCTGAAAACTAATGCTAACTATGCACTCGCTACTACTGCTGCCCCCCCACTGTTGTTCACAGAGCATTTCAAAAGCCTCACGTCCACACCAGCATCCATCTGTAGTCTTTGTTTACCTATAGGGGAAGGTATTATTGTTACCCTGTACTTCCCACCGTGCTGACCTTGATGTTGTCTTCTGGGCAGTGATGAGGTGTTCATATTCTACATTCACATAATAATCCATTCCACAAGTTTTTTCAGCCTGGATGTTACTATCTTGCATGTTTTCTTGTTTTTCTTGCTTTCATGTTGTGCTAAAAAAAATGCTGGAAATTTAAATATCAAAAAAGGTTTTTACACTACTATTACTGCTGGAAAAGTTGATGTATCAATAAAAGATAAAAGTAACAAAGTGCAATGGGAAAAAAACAGAGAAACAAGTAAATCACAATGTCCTTGAAGCATAAGACTTAAAAACAGAAACAGAAAAACACATGGATCTTTGTGGACCAATGAGGAGACTGTTACATTTATATCAAGTTGTCTAAATTGTTTTTGTAAATTTGAGCTTTGACTGGAGCTCGTGCAATGACATAATCTTATTGTGTCCTCTTCTTTTGCTGCCAATCATAATCCAACACTGAAACTATCTGTTTTATAAGAAGAGATTGGTACTGCTACACACAGGATTTGTCCATACTGCATAGGAGTGCAAATCACTAGTTTTATCACAATATGATGTTATATGAATTCTGTGGACAATACGATACGATATTTGGCGATATTACACAGTCTCCCACGATACGATTTTGATTCAGTGTGATTCAGGGGCCTGCGATTGATACCAAATGATATCATCTGTAACACTGTATGTTACAGACAAAGCTGCCACCCCTTTCTTTTTTAGCTTTTGGCCATAAAAGATAAATGCAACACATAAATAATGTAAATAATTGTAACTGCTTAAGTGCAGTAAAGTTCACTTTAAATTGACTCCCATAACACACAAGTAACAGCACGTGTGGCAAGTTACTCTTCAGGGCTTTCTGTCGAGGAGCCCTTTCTTAAAGAAATCTTTTCATTTAACCCAAACCAGACCTGGCGCTGTTTGACAGTGACACAGAATTTCAAAATGCCTACAGATGAAATACTTACAAATGATGATATGGATCACTGTTTTTACTTTGCACTGATGATATTAGATCTTTGATCATTGAATTGATACAGTGATCCAGATCAATGGATCCTTACACCCCTAATACACCATTTGGAAAGCTCTGTTTTACTATCATCTTAAGGATTTAGAGCTCTCAGACACATATCACTTTCTGGATACTGCAATCTCTAGTGTCATAAACTGTGCATTACAAAGCATAGAGCAAAAAACAGTTACTGTACTGCTAAATGTATGAAATGTGAATGTATGAATGTCTTCTACATTCAGTCTGAACATGTTACCTAACCTTAACCCCCTAACCATAACCTCCATGTTTACAATACATTATCAATATTGGGGAAACCTTTACTCATCACCTCTGTTGTAGAGATTTGGGAAACATGAACTCTTGCCAAAATGGCATTGATTGGGGCAGCAAATGTGAGCCTTTTACATCTTGCAAATTAAAATCTCAAATTAAAGAGTATACCAAATTTATTTGTATGTATTTGTATTATTCAAATGAACATGTTTTGATCTCTCTACAATCAAAGAGTGAGGACTCATCTCTGATCATAGACACGCCAGTGTTGTCTTGCTAGCAACTGTAATAAGCCCATACCATACAGGCCGCTTTGATTGGAAGCAATATAACTGTCCTCAGAGGGTTGTCAAAAGGCTGTCAGAGAATAGAAGCAATCACTCTGTACCTGCAGCTGAAGAAGACGTGCTAGTTTGAGGATAAGTGGACACACCAACAAATCATCACAATGTTTCATCTCTAGAATAACTGATGGAATGTGACAAACATTACAAGTTCAATTTCTTTGTTTGTCATAGGCACAAAAATTACAGTGGAACAGTCAATGGCAATGGAATTCTTTGTTCTCAGGCTTCCTCCAACAATGCAACTACAAAATGTATACAAGGGAAACAACACATAAAGTGACAATAAAAGACATGAGACATAAATTAAAAAGTCAAAATAAGTCACAAAATAAAACAAGAAAAAAATCATAATTTAGGACGAGCTCGAAACTCGGAAACCTTCCCCCAGGTCATCGGATGAACTGGTTTGGTGTTTGTGGCCATCCAGTTCTGTAATACATTCATGCTAGAGATGATGCTGCAGCAGGCCCTGATATACAGAAGGTAACAGGTAACACATAGAAAAGGACAGTGAAATCTCTAACCCTGGAGCAAAATGTTATTTATATGTTTTCATAAAGAAACCCTGAAAATCAATTTTGTCAACCAGTCTTTTGCTATGAGTGATAGGGTCTCACAGGAACACAGTATTTTCTGCCAAAGTAAGAGCAGCTTTTGGTTCTTCAGAAGAGTTCACTGTATTTCTTCTTTTGTCTTTGTTCTTATCGCTGGCTTGAAGTAGGTGGGTCTCACTTGGTAAAAGTAATGTCATGTTAATAGGCGCTTCAGAGTTTAGCAATATTTGAATTGGGCAGTATGGTGGTGCGGTGGTTAGCACTGTCAACTCACAGAAAGAGGGTTCTAGGTTTGAACCCACCAGCCGGCACATAAAACCAACATAATATCAATGTCAGCTGTCATCAGTATTCTGTGTCAAATTGAAGTTGGCATTAGAGGTTGTCCTGACATTGAATTTTTGGTCACCTAACATCATAACCTAAATTCAATTAAATATCAGTATCTTACTCATCTGGGGTTGGTTGATTTCCTTTGAATTTGGTACAAACATTCATTTTCCCCAGAAAATGAATACAGACAAAATCCAAAACATTCAGCTTCAGCTGTCCTTTGTGTTTTGTGCTGATTAGGAAATGTTATCATTCCAGCATGCTAGGCTAAAATGATGAACATAGCAACCATTCTGTGCTTAACATTAACATGTTAAAATTGTCACTCTGAGGATGTTAGCATTTAGCTCAAAGCACCCATGTTTGTTCAGCTCTACAGAGCTGCTAGCATGGCTGTAGACTTCTCAATGCTCTCAGATATCTGCCGCTTATTACAGTGTTGTCGTTTGCTAAGATCAGCTAGCTAACAAATTTCAGCTCAGTAGTAGCAGAAAGTGTGATCAATTGAGAATGAAAATTGAATTTTTTACAGCTCCTTCTGTTGATTATCCCCAATTTTATACAGAAATCAAAACTAATATTAGGTTATGTGTTAACTGCTGTTTCAGTTTTACATATTGCTCCGCCATTGCTCACAATTCTGCAAAATTGGAGTAGAGCAGGCTGTTCTTACAAATTTTGGGTGTATTTTCCTGTAAAAAGCAATGCACCCAAATTCATACATATCCCACGTATGACCAATGCGCTGACGGGAGTTAACAAGGAAGCAGTCTCGAGTGCTTGTGAGGAGGCAGGCTAAGGTGGTGGATGGGTCACAGAAAAACAGACTTTTGCCTGGGACATTCCCCTGGAGTTGCATGTTCAAATCCATGTGAACTTTGAGTCATTTTAAGGTACATTCTCACCATGTTTCTTTTCCTCCACCTAACCACAGTAACTTATATTGCCTAAACCTAACCTGGTACCCTGTAACTTTATGTTAATTACGTAACTGTCATTCATTCGTCATTCGGGGGCACGAATACGTAGCACATCATATAAATTATTGTGCATCCATTTTTTGTAGGGTATTATATGAACTGTTCTATGAGAATATGTTGATTAGAGCAGGTAAATTATGTATCATTACATGCAATTAATTAATGAGATGAAATGAAATGCATTAAATGAGTGCCCATGTAGTAAGGTGACAATGCCCTACCCTGATCACATACACACACACAATACATAAACACAACTTTAACACACATACAGAGAGTGTGGATGCAGGATTCAGTCTGTTACAGTATCAGTGAAAAAAACAAGAGTGTGTAAGTGTGTGTGTGTGTGTGTGTGTGTGTGTAATTGTCTGGAGGATGGAGTGATAGGGAGTGGGGACTTAGTAAAGGATAGAAAGTGGAGATAAAAGACTTAAATGGGAAAAATATCAACAGAGTGAGAAAGACAAGTAGAGCTGAACCCTGGGGATCAAGTAAGAGGTAGCTGGACAACAAACGACAGTACATGCGGGGGCGAGAGATACTAAAAGTGAGTGAAAAGGGGAAAAAAAGAACATGAGGTTCAGCTGCTAGGGGACACCAGAGAGTTTTATTATCACATTCCTTCACCTCTTACACCACCACTCTTGCTACCTTGGCTATTTTCTACCAATCCTGATCTGTCACTGCACTGTACCCTCCAGGACAAGCTGCAATTAAACACACAGGGAGGAAGACAGAGAAAGAGAAAGAAAGAGAGACAGAGGGAGAGATCACAACTATCTCTGCCTGTGGACAGAGGATGCATATTAATATGTATTAATGAAAAAGCCAATAGAACATTTGTCTCATAATGATGCTCTTGTTCCTCTCCAATGATCCTCCCTCAGTGTGAAGGTAGTTCCCATTGATGGACATGGATTAGCTGCCCCAGTAGGAGGAGCAGACAGGAAAATTCAACTGGAGCGGCAACAACTCTGACCCTCCATTTGTTTGGTCAGTTTAATCAATGGAAACCTGTTGTCAGTTGTGGTGAGTTGTGAAACGGAACAAGTGTTTAATTGCTGAGCTTCAAAGAGCCCTACATCTTAATTATCAAGATTGAATTTGTACTGTTAGGAGTGATCAATAGCAGAAATGGAGGAGAAAAAGCCTGAATGTTGGTGATGATATAAAATCCTCAGGGTAACCAGGCCAGGTCGATAACAGGTCGACCCCTAAAGTTAAGCATATGCCACTGCTTGTCTAGTAACCTGAGCCATGTTTCAGTAAGCAGTTTGGTGAAAACCCTCAATTTCAAACTCTCTTGTTTCAGAAAGAGGGTAATTTAAGCTGGGTTCACAGTACATTACATTATTGTTTGTTTTCGGCGGTCACTGTGTCAGATTAGGCGATTGTAATGCCATCCGGTCCTATTTTCAGTCACTGAGGGTGTTCATGTCTCAGCCAAAATGTTATTGTAGTAATGTAAAAAGTGCCACCAGATGGCAGGAACTACATGAAGTATGGCATGTAAACTAAGCAAGTCACTGAATCCTTCACAGCAAGTTTTTGCAAATGTTTCACAATAAAAGCCTTTTTAGAAAATGAAGGGATTCTCTCAACTGAAATTATAACAGGCTTTTAATTTTAAACGGATACAGAGAATACATAGAAAAAATAGAAAGAAAAATAGAAAATACATAGAAAAAAGACAAAAGGGAATGTGAAATAAAGTGCTGTGTTTGGAGATAAAGGCCTCTGTCCAATGTAGTCTGTGTCAAATGAAGCTGGTACCCTCTGCAGTTGTGGTGAGTAAAAGCCCTGCCACTATTGGTGAATTTTATTCCTTTTTATCCTTCTCCTTTATGAAGGAATAACATTCTTTGCTGGCTTGATGCTAATGGCAATGCTCACAGGGTTGCTAACGTGCTAACGTCATCATTTTTTTTTCTTTTTACTCTGTCGTGGTAACATTCCTAGAGGAGATATCAAATAGGCTTGGGTGTTGTTGCCATACAGTTGTCCACAGCAGCAAATTGCTGTATTGGTCAAAGTGACGGCTGGGACGTGAGAAGTCTTGGTAGACAAAAAGAAAATCAAACATGCTAGACTTTCTGTCGGATGTTGTGAAGTGTCCCAGACCCAACATCAGTTGTTGTCTACTATGACACACTACATGAGATAAAACAATGGATAAGCATGCACGACACTCATTGTCGTTCACAATCTGAGCTGACACCGTATGATGCTGTGTCCGGCTACAATCAGTTACTGTGGCAACTGAGTCAGTTACTGTGATAACTGACTCTGTGAGCCTAACCTGCTTGGTGGCAGGTTTTGTTCAGCAAACCCTTAGTCTCTCTGTCTCCTCTTCCTTACAGAGCCAGACATGTTTTATTTCCTCATACAGTCCATATCAAAGCGCGTATCAGTGTGCATTAATGAGCTGAGTTTACTGTCTGTAAGAATCAAAATCCTGGTTGGATATCAGTTTGTTACTCAGGACTATCTAAAGTCTAAAGTTACAGCTTTTATACGCTGTCAGTCATTTCTTTAGAAAGCAATTTTTGCCGTCATCATAGCCGACGATAGCCAATAGGTTGCGCATCTGAGTCCCCCCCCCCCCCAAAATCTCTGCATGTCATTCTTTTTGTGTGTGGTATTTCTTTTTTTTCTTCACAGGTAACACTGTTACTCTTTACACAAGACAGCTGACAGTTTGTTAGAGCACTTTTACTAAAATGTATTTTGCATATGATGTGTAATATCAGTTTCTATCATAGACATCAAAATGATTTGAAGAAAAAAATCTGGGTTTTAAATTGCAAAAATCGGTAAGCCTAAGCTTGAATCTCTATCACTCATGATGTGATTGGTCCTATTAATGGAACATAATTCCTATAATATTGGAAAATACATGTTAATATTTATGATGAGTAGGATAGTGGTGCAGCTGTAGATCAAAATTGAGTTTTTTTAAAATAGGCTGCTTATAATCTGAACAGGTTTTAACAGAAAATCAGTGGCTGTTTTTAAATTTGAAATATTTGTTAAAGTAGCTGAAACAAAGCCACTGAACATTGTGGGGCCAAATAGATATCTAAAATGTAAAATCTACTCCACACCTTTTCAAGTGCAAATCACCAATCACAGTATTACTGGATCAGATTGTGACCTTACAATAATGTCTAGCTGTCTTAAATATAAATTTATCTATATTTTTAATCTTAAGTTTCTGGCCCTTGTGTTTTGTCCCTATCAGATTAAAGCTGTACAAATATATCTAAATGTAATATGCTATGGCCTAATGATGAATTAATGGATAACGCTATATAAAACTTTGTTATAATAATTTATTGACCTTTTTTTTCCATACTCTCAGCTCTTTTTTTTCTATTTTCTTATATAAAAGTGCACAATCAGCGAATCCATAACCTGGCAAAATTTTAGGTATTCTGACTAAGCACAGGGGGGGGACCTGGAGTCACAGACCAAAGCAGCACATGCTTCTACTATTTAACCTTTTGTTGGCCAGGTTTTGCACCTAAACTAGCTGCCGTTTAGGCATGGGAGCCCTTCTGTGCGGAGTTTGCATCTTCTCCCCGTGTCAGCGTGGGTTCTCTCCGGGCACTCCGGCTTCCTCCCACAGTCCAAAGACATGCAGATTGGGGATTAGGTTAATTGGTAACTCTAAATTGTCCGTAGGTGTGAATGTGAGCGTGAATGGTTGTTTGTCTCTATGTGTCAGCCCTGTGATAGTCTGGCGACCTGTCCAGGGTGTACCCTGCCTCTCGCCCGATGTCAGCTGGGATAGGCTCCAGCCCCCCCGCGACCCTCAAGAGGATGAAGCGGTTAGAAGATGAATGAATGAAAAGAAAATCATAATGATTGAGATGGGTTTGCATTTCTGAGACCATATAGCCTATAGCAAATGGCACCATTTTTAATTTAATGCAAGTTCTTTTTTAAACATAGCTGTTGTTCCAAGGTTCAAATCTGAATCATTCACAAGATGGATTCTAGCTGGATTCCTCATGATAAATCAAATTGGTTGTTGAGTTTAGTGGATAATTGCATAAAGTTCAGGCGCGGGGAACAAGTGGCACCAATTGCAACACACTAAAGATAGAATCTGATGAATGTTAGTCACCACTGTAGCCATTTCATTGTAGTGAGGCCATTTTTTGAAACCTGACCTTACTGATAAAATGACCTATTGTGACTTTTAGGATTATCACAGGCTCATGAAACTTTACAACCACAAGCTAGAGACACTGGGCATTGAGAGGACGGATGGCTTTCATAGATAAATTGACAATAAGAGAGCTTCTGAGCAACTTCCAGAACAGAGGTACTTGCCATCCAATTGCAGAGAAATGCAATCAAACATTCTAGATTCAAAATCACAGTATAGATTTTTTTTTATAGTGTTCCTTGAGGTCTTTGAGAGGATTCTTGATTCTTCATTTTTACCTATTCTTGAGTGGTAAAATATGGTTACATTTTGCAGCAAATCTGTAATATTATCAACCCAAAAATTGCTAGCAAGACATACCTGCAATTGAGCATGAGAATGTCCATCATATACTTTCATCATAATGTTCTTTGCCGCAAGGTTTATACATATTTATGACTAGAACAACTTGACACACAATGCTGAGCTGCATCTCAAATTATTCTTCAGATTCCCAGCTTCAGCAACTCATTGCTGTGTCCAGTGGCTTTTTGGGTAGGAAAAGTGATTGCTTTTTACAGAGACATTGCTGCATTTCCAGCGGGGATAGTGCCCCCCAAACCAGGTGTTTTAAGCCAAAACATGATCGTTTCCTAACCATAACCAAGTGTTTTTTGTGCCTAAACCTAACCACACATTAACCACAGTGTTGTAAAATTATTTAGTTTCAATATATCATTAACATAGTAATGTGCGATATAATGTGTCTGTGGTTTGCAGGAACATACAATTTCAACAATTTTTCTGGTGATTGGGTTGCTTTGCAAAGTCACAAAAAAATGCAGAAGCAGACCACCCAATTTCAATATCAGAAATGTGTGTGCAACACCCTCTTTCATAATTAGGAGCATTTAGACACTTTTGCCTTTAGATGTGGCTGGACAGCACCTCATAAGGATTTCCACTCACAAGTTTAAGAAAGAAAAAAAAAAAACATTCCAGAATAATCAAAATCTTTCTTTTTATCACTTTATCTAAACAAACATAAGCAGACCATTTCAATTTAAAGACGTTATCTATTTTTTTTTTACAGCAATGATGATTTAGCTTGAAAACATTTAGCTCTTTTTCACTTTTGCACATCACTCATGATTGACAGAGGAAGTTAACAGTTTGGGTATGTAAGCTTAGTAATTATTTATGTATACAAATGTGCCTGTCTGTTTGTGTGAGGAAGCCAGCTCTGACACGGGGGTAAATGGATGTGTTGTGAGTAGTGATAGATGGCTATAAGAGGAAGAAGGCTGTGCATGTGAATCCCGCATTTGGCTTCCTCACTCTCAGGGACTCTATGTGGGAGCCACTCTGCTCTGCCTGACAGTCAATCTGCTGGGGATGTTTTATTCATGTCTTGTCCTCTGTCTAACTCATTGACAAACACTCACTGTTTCACTCTTACTGTTTCTTTGCAGCTCACTCTTTAGCTATGTCAAAACTATAGAAGCTTGGTTTCAGCTGATAGTGACTTTAGGAGGTAGTTTTGCAGTCTCGTGTTCCATTTTTGGCAGTATTCTAGGTCTGAGTTTATGCCCTTGCCACAAAAGCAAAAATCCCAATCAAATAAAAACAAACAACCAAGAAATATCACAATCCAGGAGCCAGATTAGACTTCACATTCTTCCTACCTTTATGTTGCTTAAACCAAGGATCGTCAGGGTAATTTATTGTGAAAGCAAAGTTACATGTACATATATGGACAGAAATTTATTTATTATTTTTTAGGGGATGTTAACCTTTTTTTAGTTTTAAAATGCTCGGCCTCTTCAAACATTATGTATATTTCCATTCAGCTACTATCTGTGTCTGGCTATTTCAAATCGAAACTAAGAGTCTACAGCCATGGTAGTTGCTGTATGGGCCAATGTAGAGCGCTCCAAGAATGAGTCCTAAAACTTGGAAATGAGTTTTTCAGCACGCCAGGTTCCCTTACCTTCTCAAAGTCAGTGGGTTTCATAGAATGGGTTTTTGCCTAAAATATTGTCTGTGGTTAACACAAGCTTAAGAGACTTTGATGTGTTGTTCTATGACATAAAATATGTCAGCAAATACCCCACTCTAAATTTTGAAGCTTTTATGGGTCTTACAAAAGGCAGTTTCTAACAAGTGGCTTAATGAGACTACAGGACGTCGTCATGGCAGACACAGCCTCTCAGCCTCATTGTAATGGGATGTTAAATCATGTGACCATAGCGTAGTTCATAAATGTTTGTTTGCCACAGAGCTTATTTTTTCTGCAATAATCCAACATGCAGTGGAAAAATCCCATTAGCTTTTTGTCGAGGGAAACAAGGGTGAGGCTAACTTCCGCATCTGCCTACAGAAAATTGTCATCCCTGGAACACTGTATTGGCACAGCAGTTCTTTGAGCTAAACTCTGATGATGATAAACATTCTAACATGCTCAAAATGCCAGTGTTAACATTTTAATGACAGGGGGAATAATTTGCCTGTTTAACGGCAGTGTGGGGAGTGCGTGCAAATGAACAGTGTTAAGACACCTTTCATGCCACCAGTTCCCGTAGCTCTCTGCTGCCAGCCAAAATTTGGAGGGTGAGGAAAATCTTGTCATCAATGATGTGAAATAATGCATTTAGCGTCACCCAGTGGGTTTTGCTCACAACACATAAAACCATTTATTCAAGGGGGACATGTATGTCTGAACCAAATTCCACGGCAATCTTTTGCAAAGTCAGGGCTCAACAATAAGGATTGCCCGATTGTCCGGGGTAAGTAAAACTCACGGTTGGGCATGTAAACTAACAACTGACTTGCCCGATCGGGCAAGTTGCTAAAAATAGTAAAAGTTAATAACTAATTGATAAAATAATGTATTTTAAAATGTGCTCCTTCAGCTCTGACGCAGCGGTCTCTCTGCCTGAAGTCACAGGCACAGCTCTGTAACAATGTCCTGCCCACAGCCCCCATTGATATCATTTCGCACGACGGACGCTTCATATAATAACATCACAATATACTATTTATGGTGTTATGCCATTGTGTCATTTCTGTCTCTACATGGTCACGCGTTAACAATTCTCCTCTGCTCTCTGTATCGCGCACGGCGGAGTTCCGCCACACACAGGTGAGCACGCTCGAGCGGCTCGGGCCGCATTTTCCTGACCAAACCTGACCCCGAGCCCGGTGCAGTTTGTCAGCTGACAAAGTTATTGTTATGGACAGTGTGTAAATAACCACCAACAGACTGCTGTTACGCACAGATACACACGCTGCTCGCACAGCAGCTCAGTACGGCACTCATGATGAGCTTGTGTTGCGTTCAGGCGTTGTCACGTAAATAACAACTTCCAACACTTAAATCGGTCATAGCACAAAACAGCAGCATGCAAAGTGACTTTTTACTTTTATTATATTCAATAAAACTGTATGTTCCTAAATCTTGAGACACCTCATATGTAAGCTAGACAGACATTTCACCTGCTCATTACTGTGCACACATGTACTGTATGTACTTAGTCCTAAAGAGCCCTTCTGGTGCCAGTAGATACATAGAAACATCCCAGCAGGCTGTGCTTTGCAAGCATACAAAAAAGTTTCACGCATGTGAAAATTATTTTTCATGCGTGTGCTTCACCTCCGCTGCTACAGCTCCATCCTAGGGGAAACACTGCTGTGTGCGTTTTGTGCAACAGGTGGATGTGGTAGTCTACTGGTAGAGTAGAGAGAGAGCTAAGTAGCGTTGAAGTAGAGTAGAGCAGGGCAGAGAGATGGAAGCAAAATATATTAAACCCGGTGTTAATACAGCAGAACTGGAGAGAGGGGTGAAAAATAAATAGAGGTGGGCATGGCTCAAGTAGGGCGCAAAATTATAGACGGAGAACGATTGACAAATTTTTTCTTTAAGCCCTGACACTGTCATTTTTGTGTAGGAATTAAGCTACAATACATGACATATGTTGTTTTAATTAATAAATACAGTGTGAATAAAGATTACATAACATAAAAATAACTGCAGTCTTTGTTATTTGATAGCCGCTTAAATTAAACAATTTTTATAGGGCAAGTGAAAACTGACTTCGGTCAAGTAGATCTCTGACCAACTTGCCTGACCGGGCAAGTGAAAAAAAACCTTAGCGTTGAACCCTGAAAGTGTTCATGTTGTCAGAGACATTTTTGTCTTAGCCAATAATGTCATGATGGTACAAGACCAGGTGTTTTTCAAAGTGTAAAGCCTCCTGTAGACTGTGAGATTTAAGCAGTTTTATAACTTTCGTGCAGCTACACTGTGTGACATAAACCTGGGTATGACATCAAGTTTGATGACAGTGCCTAGTGGATAGGATAGCAAACATATGATGCAATAGCTTCCCATACTGAGTGTGCAAGGATGCTGCACAGGTTATCACGGGTTACTCCAACTGTGAAGCACAACATAGTAGGTCACATTATTAAATACTCTAAAGTTCTATGGGCACTATATACTGCGGTGTGTCTGTGTGTGTGTGTTTGCTAGCTGCTAGGTTGCTCACCTGGCAGCTGCAAATCCGCCTCTATTTCCTTTCATGCTTCTTCCCTCTTTACGTGATCATGGTAAGAGCTGGAGGACACATCATACAAGCAAGGCTTCTGCTGCCTCAACTCCACAAGGTTTTTCTCTTTTCTGGAATCCCACACATTTTTTTAGCCCATTTTGCCTCTGTGGCGTTATACCTCCATGGCGAGCTGCTATCTGTCTGTTTGTTTGGGTGCTTCAGTTCTTGCTGCATTTTTATTGGTTGGTTACTATTTGTAGGTCATATTTAGAGTTGGGTATAACGCGTTACAAAGTAACAAAGTAACGCGTTAGAGTACTTTGATTACTTTTTGCAGTAACGAGTAACCTAAGGCGTTAGTTTGCTGTTTGAGTAATCAAATACTTAAGTACATTTTCAAACAAGACATCAGTTACTTCCGTTACTTTTAGAACGCTGGTCCTTCAGCTCCGAAACAGCAACGGCTGTCGTTTGGTTCTAATAACGGAGATAACGTTAAACCTATCAGTCTGAAAGAAGCCATGGAGCTTGTGGCTCACTACGTGGTAGAAGAAATGCTGCCATTGTCTACAGCGGAGTCTAAAAAAAGGTGGAGGAGGACTCGCTGACAGACATGTCAGACTCAGGTGGACTTGCATTATGCCTGGTACATGCTACATGACTTTTCTGCCCGTTCTGAAAGTCACTATGTCACATTACACGATTGTGGAATCATAAAATCGTGCCGTGACTTGGTCACTTGAAACAAGGTAATTTGAAACAAGTTTAGGAAGTGTTGGGTTTGAAATGACGACGCGATATGTTAACTTTATAAAGATAACGGAGCAGATAAAAAGTAAAAATATTAAAACACAGAGGGATTAATAAATAACGGACCGTCTATAATGTAGTCTGTTTCAAATGAAGCTGGGAGCCTCTGCAGTTGTGGTGAGTAAAAGCCCCGCCACTATTTGTTAATGTTATTACTTTATGTCCGACCGTGAGGATGTACCATTGTTTGCTAGCTTGATGCTAATGACAGTAACATTAACTCAGCAGGTTGACAAAGTGCCTCTGCTGTTTCACACCATCATTTCCCCCTTTTACTCTGTGTGGTAATAGGGTTGGGTCGGTTCTCGGTAATACCAATTCGGTTCGGTAGACTACTCTGTCTTGGACCGAGTTTTTTTTTTTTTTTTTTTTTTTTTTTTGGGGGGGGGGCCCGACCAGACCGCATATGTCATTTTACAGCCTGTGTCTGCCTCTTTGCCAAGCACACAGTGAGCAGGAGAGAGAGGGGGGTGGGGCGGGGACTGAGCTAGGGGGTACGAGTGCGCATGCACTGAAGCCTCTACTGTAGCCTGGAGTTTGTTTAACAGTGACGGGGAGTCGATAATGGCGGACAGTTTAGTCTCGAAGAAATCAAAGAATGCGCCAATATGGCAACACTTTGGCTTTGAGCCAGACGAAGGAGGCAACCCTTTTTTGCACTGATTGAGTAAGCTAAACCTGCAAATGTATTTGTAAGGAATAAAAGAAACTTTTAGTGAAAAGTGTTACTGTCACTCTGTTACTGTCACTCTGTTGTCCTATGGTCGATTTTTATTTTAAATGAGTCAATGTGCCCCCAAGTGGCGAAAATCCGGTATTACTGACTTTCACAAAAACCTGACCGTTTTTTTTTTTTTCTCATACCGACCCAATCCTATGTGGTAACATCCCTAGAGGAAATATTAATATTAAAAACGCTGGGGTGTTGTTGTCATACAGTTGTCTATGGCAGCAGCAGATCGTTCTGTGTTTCTACTGGTCAAAGTGACGGCTGTGATGGGAGAATTGGATCTCAGTGAAGGGCAAGTGGTCCATAACTTTAATTTTGGAGACAAAAAAATGTAGGCTTAGCGCCCTGTGGTCCATTGCCCAATAATAAATGTAGAATACTCAAAAGTACTTTAAAAGTACTTGAGTTACTTTACTCAGGGACTAACGCAGTAAAGTAACTGGTTACTTTAAAGAAAAGTAACACATTAAAGTAGTTTGATTACTTTTAAAGTAACCATTACCCAACTCTGGTCATAACAGTAGTCACATGGTGAGATGGTCATTCCAAATTTGTATCCAGGCCTGCTTTTATTGCATGACTACAACCAAAGATATCACCATGTTTCTTTCACATTGGTCATCTTTCTGGGACAGCCCAAAATCACAAAGTGTAGACTTATCTACTAGAAGAAAAGTCAGAAGATCACCACCGTCAATAGGATTCATACTCTTGACACCATGAACATCTGTACCAAATGTCTTTGCAATCTGTCTTATAGCTGTGGATAAATTTATCTTAATACCAAAAATATCAAACCCATGGTGGCACTTGGGATCACAAAATGCAACAGGTCTCATACCCTCAGGACTATGAATGCCTTTGCAAAATTTTATGGCAACCCATTCAATAGCTGTTGAGATATTTCAGTCTGGACAAAAATAATCAACTGAAATATTGCCATTCATAGAGAAAAACATGAAATGAGTATTATGGCAGAGAGAGCGCTAATAATCGTCTTACATACTAACTTATACTCTAACAAACCCTGGTATACTGCCATAATGCACTAAACACCATAATGCATTAAACACACATGTATGAAAAATGTGCTTGGGTGAACCATAATGGCACCATTACCAACCTTGCAAGGAGATTTCTTTTTTAAATAAAACTAAAACTAACTAATTAAAACTAAAATTAAAAACATTTTTTGAGCTGTCAAAAAACATGAACTACCCCCCAATTACAAACCTTCCATTTAAACATAGTCTTACAACATTATTGATTACTGTAAAGCCACCATCTTCAGTGCTGGCTGTTCCAAGACATGTGGTCTTTAAACACATGGTGTCACATACATTCTACATGGTAGCTCTGTGGTGAAGCTGTCGATAGCTGATGTGATGTGGGGGACGAAACAAGCTCCTCCGCACTGCTGATAAGGACCTGACAGCCACAGCTCCAGTTAAGCAGCTCAGCACTTGATTTGTTAATCTGAAAGCAGAGACCTGTGTCGATGTACACATAAATGTCTCTTTTTAGATGCTTGGAGTCAACTGAAAGCATGCTGTCCATCACCGATGCTGGTGCTGCACACACTGAATGATGGATTATGTGAGGCCTGTTCTTAACAGAAGCAATATTCAGGAATACTAAGATGGATGTGGCTCCAACATCAGTTTGTTTTGTTGAATAAATCCAGCTGTTTGCCAAACAGGGACATGCAGTTCATATAAGTTAGCAGCATTAATACTGCAACTGACTTTACTGATGAAGAGTGAAGAACATAATAGGCAGATTTAATGGCAGACTTTGACATGTTTGGCCAGAACTATCATGTTACTTTAGTTTAGGCTTCTACATATATCTATATATCTATATATATATATATATATCTATATCTATCTATCTATCTATCTATCTATCTATCTATATATATATATATACAGTACAGGCCAAAAGTTTGGACACACCTTCTCATTCAATGCGTTTTCTTTATTTTCATGACTATTTACATTGTAGATTCTCACTGAAGGCATCAAAACTATGAATGAACACATGTGGAGTTATGTACTTAACAAAAAAAGGTGAAATAACTGAAAACATGTTTTATATTCTAGTTTCTTCAAAATAGCCACCCTTTGCTCTGATTACTGCTTTGCACACTCTTGGCATTCTCTCCATGAGCTTCAAGTATGTATGTGTATGTGTGTGTGTGTGTGTGTATATATATACATATATATATATATATATATATATATATATATGTTTCGAGACCTCAGTCCATGCTAGTCCATACAGTCCACTCCTGAGGGCCCAGGCCCCATCGTTTCCAATATAGTCCAGAGAAGGGTCCCAAATGTGAAAAAAACTAGCTTCAAAGGGTACAAGTTTCATAGTGCTCCAGATCCAGTGTGAAACCGCCGGGACAGTATCTGAAATCCACTGAAATCCACTTGTACTAAAAGGATGCACCTTAAGCAGCTTCAGTGAAGAGGGGCTAAGGTTTAGTGCTACTGATTGTATCCCAAGAATGCAAAACATAGGATCAAGAGTTATCCTTTTCTTTAGAATAATATCAATTTCTTTGCATACTTTGACCCAGAAGTTCTTAATAAGGAGGCAGTCAAAGATACAATGGAAATATGACCCTTCAGAAATTTTACACTTGCTGCAATATTTTGAAGGTGAAGCATTAACATTGTTGCATTTCAGTGAGGTAATCTGGAGCCTATATATAACCTTAAATTGCAACTCCCTAGCTTTGTTGGTGAATAAACAACCTAAAGAGCATGACCAGATACTGTCCCACTTATCTTTCTCAATAGCCTCTCCAAAATCAGCTTCCCAAAGAGATCTGATTAAACCCATGTAGTCATTATTTGGGATTGACAGGACCCCATAAAACCTGGTGGCAAGTTTCTTGGTGTCAAAATTTTGAATAACATTTTCTACTGCTGAGAGGGAGAACCCGTAGGGATGTAACTTCACAGCAGAAGAGATAAAACTATGTATCTACAAATATCTGAAAAAGTTTTTCTGCGGAAGATAATACTTCTTTCTAAGCTGATCAAAGAACATCAATGTACCATCCTTTATCAGGTCACCTACAGTCCTTATACCCCTTTCAGCCCACAGGGAAAAAGTGTGGTCCATCAGACTAGGGGAAAACTCTGGGTTTAAGTGGACAGGTGTAAGGAGGGAAACAAAATTTTCGAATTTCCTTGTCAATCTCCAAACTTTTAAAGTATTTTGTAGGATGAAATTGCCCTTCACATTGCTACATTATTGGAAGTGTATAAAATGTTACAGAGAGAAATAGGGGCCACAGGGGCAGCCTCCACGTAGGCCAAGTAGAATATTGGGGTCTTCTCTAAACCAGTGCCATATATAGTTACAGAGGCATGCAATTTGGTAGCGTTTAATATCCGGCACCCCCAAGCCCCCTTCTACAAAAGGACTCTGCAATATATTATGTTTTCAACCTAACCCTCTTATTCCTCCAAAGGAAGGAAGACAGTGAACTATTTAGAACTAAAAGTGATTTCCTTGTTAAAAGAGCTGGAATCATTTGGGAGGGATATAACAACCGTGGAAGTTTATTCATCTTAAGGAGGTTCACTCTTCCTGTAAGAGACAATGGCAAGGCTGTCCAGTGAGTCAGGTCTTATCTAATTTACAAATTAGGGGTATGAAGTTAGCTTTATGGAGGCCAGGGAGGGAGGGGGTGAAATGTATGCCCAAGGAAAACCTGATAGAGATAAAAAAAAAAACAGGCTCAGCACAAGATGGGGACCAGGATCTCGTCTTGACTGCCCTATAGGGACTTTCTTGCTCTTTATATTATGGTAGTTGCCAGCAGCTGGTGTGTTTCATAATGCTGCAAAATCTGCCTTTGAGCATCGGTATCTGACGTGAACGTCCACTGACTAAATGGCTGTTTTTGACAAGTTGTTGCCCATTGCATCAACAACTGCTGCCCAGTGTGTATCATACCGCCACAAAAGGTGCCTGTGTGTGTCAGAACCTGATACCAAGATCTCTGACAAAGCAGCAGTTTTTGACAGGTTGGGAATGAGAATGGGCTGAATACATAGTACATCAAAAACAACCAAGATGGCTGCAGCTGATCTAGAACTTTCTGTTGAAATACCATGTTTACATTCTGAGGCAAAAACAGCAATACTCGATCATAGACATATTGATGGTGCACAATTACAGCTAATCTCTACATGCTATAGCCTGTTTACATGTGTCTGTCATTCAGCACCGTTTCATGTTTTGTTGCTCTGATTGGTTGAAGGTCTATCCAGTTGTGTCCAGAGGCATTTGGGTCTATGGCTGTTGATAACACCCCTTTGAAATGACGGCTACTGTCTCTATGCATCCTCTCTGGTTTTAACATCCCACAGTATCTCATCCTACCAACAGTATCGCAGTGCCAGACAAACTCTGTCTCCTGCTGAGGTGTGTGTGTGTGTGTGTGTGTGTGTGTGTGTGTGTGACTGCAGTCTACAGGTCGGCCTCTCTTATCATCAGTAGCAGCAGGAAGACACACAACCCTATGGGGACGTAGATACTGGTATATCACCTTGGCTGACTTAAACACAGCGACTCAGCTAGACAAACTTGATCCTTTGGTTGTGTGTGTGTGTGTGTGTGTGTGTGTGTGTGTGTGTGTGTGTGTGTGTGTGTGTGTGTGTGTGTGTGACAGAATATGTGGAGTGTTTGCTGATCTGCCTGTAGGATGTACACAGCCCTCTCTTCTACCACCCATTTGTTCCTAAAATTGTTTTCTCTCTTTGTCTTGGTCTGGCTGAATATTGTCTTTATGTAACTGTTCATGTATTTGACTGTGTTCTTTGTGCAAAGGTGCCTCTGTGCCAGTGTGTGTGTGTGTGTGTGTGTGTGTGTGTGTGTGTGTGTTTCCATTTAAGACTAATGCCTGGCTGCGTGTGTGCTGGAGGTAAGCCAGGGGTCAGGTGAGAATGATGGGGCTATGGACTTCACAATTTCAGCTTCATTCAGCTCTGATTACTGGCTCAATATTCTCTGGGTAGTAATCTGGGCAGGTTCAGTATTGGGGAATCCATCGCCACGGTATCTTGTCTCAATAGCATGGCTTCACCTCTTTTACTGCCCACTGAGCTGAAATGAACTGACGTCAGATCAGTAAATACAACTGTCTCAGGAGCATCCCACTGAGCCAGAACAAGAGGTTGGTGAATTCAATAAGTGAACAATTTCGGCAGATTGTACATGATGGAGATAATGGTTGAAGCAGTGTGCATTGGTTCACTATTAATAACCTCTCGTAATGCCAACATCATGCCAAAACAATTAAAGGTAGTTTTTCCTGATCTTACCTGAGCAACAGTTTTGTGTGAAAGGAATTTAAAGGCCTGTCCCGGATAGATGCCTATCCCAGAGTTCAGTGATTTAAGCAAATAATAGCCGGGGCTACTAATTGAAGTTTTACAGTAATTAACTTCACAGCAGTCATAGCCATTTTATTTTTCAAATTTTCCAAGGGTTCTCTCAATGCTATTCAAAATGTTCATTTTTAAACCAGAGTTGATATGTTATGGTTGAGACACACCCGATAACAACATTATTTAATGAATTTATCAAGAAATAGAAAGCTTACCAGTAGAGATGTACCGATCCGATACCAGCATGTAAAATAAAAATGGATGGGATATGAATTGTTGTATGTCTCAGCTCCTAAAACTTTATGTAACATATTAAGAAATAAATACATAAGAGTAGAATGAATGCCATAAAACTTTTTTTTATTATTATTATCCAGTGTTGACACAGATCAAGACACAGGTTAAAGTGCAGCCGCACAATTTGGTAAAAAAGACATTTTAAAGGCTACAGTAGAAACCTTTTTAAACTACACACTGTTTCCATTTCGTTTGTGTGTATATGTGTAATGACGTGAGGCATTACGTGGTATCGGATTGGTCATAGGCTGTACTCGCTGATGCCCGATACCGCATTTTAGGCAGTATCAGAGGCATTTCCGATACTGGTATCGGTACAACTCTACTTACCAGTAGAGCTCCATTAGAGCAGCACCCCTGCATTTCTGGAGAATAGAAAGTGAGAAACGAGTCCTTGGGATATAGCTAACTCATTTTATACCTGATTAAATGATGTTTTTGTTGAAATCTGACGGAGTTAACAAAAGTCTGGGGCACATCTTTGAAGGGCCGACATTTTCACAAAAAAATATATTTTAGAACAAAGATGAGTGTAGCAATACGTCTCCTATCAGTACATACTGTTAGTTTTAGATTTTAAAGGCTTTTCACACATTTTTTAAATTGCTGTGAATAGGGATGTCCCGATTCGATATTTGGATCCGTATCGGCCGCCGATATTAGCAAAAAATGTGCATCAGACTGCATGGAAAAATGCAAATCCAAGAACTCCGATCCAGTTTTTCACGGCGTCCGATCCAGGTTTTCCGACCAGCCCAGTGTGCCACGATTCAAGCAGTCTATTCCGCTCCACCTCTTACTATCAATCCACCAGGCCAGCATGCAGATGGCAGACACACACAGGAAGGGTAGGAAGAGTAGTGGCCAACTTAGTTAACTGACTATTTGTTTTCTACTCTGGTTTTTTGAGAGTGATATTTTTATTTGGTTTACACTCTTACTGTTTAAGTAAAGAGCACTGATGGCATTGTTTTGGGCACAATTAGTGAAACTGGAGCCATGGATGGACTAGTCCCCTCTGTTGGTCCCAGGAAACAGCAGCACCAGGCTGGCACTGACACTACTAAAATAACTGAGAAGGAAAGGCTGCATTGTTTGTTAAATGTCAACAGTGTCTTGTGGTGTTAATCTATTTTTTATTTATTAGGGGGCCAAAGCACAAGTGTGTGGATTCTTGCTGCTGTTTTAATTTCAATGTTAGACATTTTAAAGATTTCTTGTGTTGATTTATTTTCTATTTATTAAGGGGCCAAAGCATCCAAAGCAAACCAGCTATATTTTTTATTTAATGTTAATGTTCAAGTTTAAAGTTTATTTATTTAACCCTGTTAACAATAAATGGGTCAGTTTCTCATACCAACTGTTGTGGATCATTCTACCTAACCCGATTAAGTAGTTGTTCTTGTTAGACTAACATCACTTGATCAAACCTTTTCTGACATGACTGACAACAAAATAAGTGAATATGTATAATACGCGCTTGGATCGGATTGGTATTGGCCAAAACTCAAGGCTGTAATATCGGTATCGGATCGGAAGTGGAAAAAGCTGGATTGGGACATCCCTAGCTGTGAATTCTTGTCTGGGACAGGACAGTTTTAAAGGATTTATATGTATAGAATAATTATTAATGTTTAATTTTTTTTTTCTTTTTTTGGAAGGGCATATTGACCAATGCTTTTTGCCAGTATTCACTACCAGTACAAAGAGTAATACACCTTTTATGTAGCAGCACGAGAAGTATGAGTGTGGAGGTTGGGGTGGCACACCTAGCTGACATGTGGGAGACTGATCTTTAAATGTAGCCTGGGTAGCTAGCAATTGACAACATAGCAAGAGGAAAGTGACCAAACACTGTGAACCACAGTCCATGCATGACACAAATTTTAATGTAAAGTCTGCACAAATGCCCCAGATTGTCCAAATGACATAAAAAACTTTGTGGTCATTTGACACAAGAACTCATCCCTTGTGAGTTTGATACAATGTCTTTATGTTAAGTCAACAATTTTTGAGTTTTGAGTTGATTTGACTAAAATTTATGAAGCCGATTTCGCCTAATTATTTTAAGGCCAGTAAACAACACTATCATTGTGCATTGAACATATTGTGGTTTGTTGGGGCTAAGCGGGTTGAGTTTCCCAGCATGCCTTGAGACTATGTGTTTAAGGCCATAAGATGAAGAAAACTGTGTTTAAATGTGTTTTAAATCACTCACGTTGCTCATTACACAGTCATTAGAAGTTATGTATTTCACAATAGTCCTAATGGGTTACAGTTAATGGTGTGGTAAAGACATTTGCACCATGAATTAAGTCATATATTAGACTGTCTAAGATAAAGTTGTGCTGAGGTGAAATAAAGACAACTTCCTGGTTCAGAATTCATCTATTTGCCATTTTCTAGTGATTGAGAAATAGTAGACATAAAGGGGAACTGTATTTTTATAGTTCATTGGCATTTAAAAAAATTGTTGGGAAATGTGTACTCAGTGTTTTTATGTTCATATGACACAGAATTGAATGCTCAAATAACAACAAAAACAAGTTATGTTAAAATTCCTGTCAGACAGACTTTTATGTTACTATGTTGTACTAAACTTAAAGTTTTGACTGCAAGCTGTCTCCAAAAAAGTTTTAAGTCCAGTGAGCGAACTGGGATTCACAGTGTAATAGGCTACAAATAAAAATGTGTAGGCTGAAGTTACATTGTTAACATACCACAGATGGTTGGGGTAGTTTGTCTGCTTTGGGTTGAGATAAAAAGCTGGTGGACTGTGGAGCAGTAACAACAGGTATTTTTCTTACAAAGCGTGGGACACAGTGAGTTCCCTGGCTGCTCAAACATAAAGCCTGTAGGCTCTCTTTGTTTCTGTCACAGTATCTATATGCTTTTGGGGGGGCATTCATTGAATTTTCACACAGTGGAAATAGTATTTTTATTTGTTTTCTTCATATTTTTATGTTTGCTGTGTGTTATTTTATTTTGCATGATTTGAAATAAATCAGTGTCTCCCAACTGGTGGGTCACAGTCCAAAAGTCGGTCAAGGGTCCATTCTGAATGGACTGGAAGTGACTCACAAATGTGTCGAGTTTGTAAAAACACACTTTATTTCTAAGTACTGTGAATTTCCGACACAGAGCATTTATGTAGGTGTGGTCTCCTGCTGTAGAGTGAGTGAGTAACAGACACCTACTTGACAGAGACAGCAAACTAGCTGGACGACACTGACAAAGGCAAGTACGACACTGAATGTATTAAACTGTGGACCTTGAACTAACGACCAAGGTGAAATCTGGACCCTGTGACTGGACCAGTTAGGAGCCACTGTTTTAAATGGTTTTATTTCTGTGCTTGGTTTTGTTTGCATGCTTTTAGTTTTTAAATGTATGTTGCTTGTTTGACGACCTGCTGCTGGACACTGGGACCTGATTGCCACTAAACACCTGCACCTGCTTGAGCACTACCTTTTTGACAGACCTTGTTTTTAACCAATTGGACACCAGGGCCCTATTTCAGGAAGCAGGATTAGTGAAAACTCTGAGTATGTTCAGCCTGAAATGAGGGAAACTTTGAGTTTTCCCTTTCACAAAGCCAGTCCAGCAAAACCCTGAGTCAGTTACTATGGCAACAGGGGCGGAAATCCCGGGGGGGCCAGGAAGGAAAAAGACTCCCCCTTCAGTAAAGCTGTACCCCCCTAGAATCATTTGAGACACAATTAATAATTTTTGAACAATGCAGTAGTATTTATTAAAAGCACAATGTAAGCGGTGCTCATTATAATTGCGCAATAATGTGCTATTTAAATCTTAAAAGATTTAGTCCCACCTCCCATTCCTAGTAGTGGTATATCCAATTCCAATTCAATTCAATTCCAATTCAATTTTATTTATAAAGCCCAATATCACAAATCACAGTTTGCCTCACAGGGCTTTACAGCATACGACATCCCTCTGTCCTTATGACCCTCGCAGCGGATAAGGAAAAACTCCCCCAAAAAACCCCTTTAACGGGGAAAAAAACGGTAGAAACCTCAGGAAGAGCAACTGAGGAGGGATCCCTCTTCCAGGACGGACAGACGTGCAATAGATGTCGTACAGAACAGATCAGCATAATAAAATAACAGTAATCCGTATGACACAATGAGAGAGAGAGAGAGAGAGAGAGAGAGAGAGAGAGAGAGAGAGAGAGAGAGATGCAGGTAATGACAGTAGCTTACAACAACATTATTGAAAGTAATAATATTATAGTTATAGTTCTGGCTACTGTGGTACAATATGTTGAAAGTATGTATTAATATCTGGCAGTATACAAGTGTGACAATAGTCATATGTGTATAATAACAGTAGAAGTATGACTAATGACTAATGATGGCAGCAGCAGCAGGAGGCATCTGGCAGGACCACGACAGCAGCACAACCACACACGTCACGCTGTCCAGGCACCGCTGCGATATGAGTTAATCTGGGAGACAGTGGAGCACAAAGGCTCTGGAGAAGAAGCCGAGGTAGTGACATCCAGAATGGCTGAGTTAGCAAGATGCAGTAATAGAATCCGAGAGAGAGAGAGAGAGAGAGAGAGAGAGAGAGAGAAGGAGAGAAGGTGCCCGGTGTATTATAGGGGGTCCTCCGGCAGACTAGGCCTAAGTCAGCCTAACTAGGGGCTGGTACAGGGCAAGCCTGAGCCAGCCCTAACTATAAGCTTTATCAAAGAGGAAAGTCTTAAGTCTAGTCTTAAATGTGGAGACGGTGTCTGCCTCCCGGACCGTAACAGGAAGATGATTCCACAGGAGAGGAGCCTGATAGCTAAAGGCTCTGGCTCCTGATCTACTTTTGGAGACTTTAGGGACCACGAGTAACCCTGCGTTCTCAGAGTGCAGTGTTCTGGTGGGATAATATGGCACTATGAGCTCTCTAAGATATGACGGAGCTTGACCATTTAGAGCTTTATAAGTTAACAGTAGGATTTTAAATTCAATTCTGGATTTTACAGGGAGCCAGTGCAGAGAAGCTAAAACAGGAGAGATATGATCGCGTTTCTTAGTTCCTGTTAGTACACGTGCTGCTGCATTCTGAATTAGCTGGAGAGTTTTTAAGGACTTACTAGAGCTACCTGATAATAGAGAGTTACAGTAATCCAGCCTTGAGGTAACAAAAGCGTGGACCAATTTTTCTGCATCTTTTCGGGTCAGGATAGGCCTAATTTTCGCAATATTACGCAGATGAAAAAATGCAGTCCGTGAGGTTTGCTTTAAATGAGAATTAAAAGACAAATCTTGATCAAATATTACTCCGAGGTTTGTTACGGTAGTGCTAGAGGCCAGAGCAATGCCATCTAGAGAAACTATGTCATCAGATAAAGAGTCTCTGAGTTGTTTGGGGCCAAGAACAATAACTTCAGTTTTGTCTGAATTTAACATTAGGAAATTGGTGCTCATCCAAGTTTTTATGTCTTTAAGGCAGTTATGGAGTTTAGTTAATTGATTACTTTCTTCTGGCTTCATCGATAAATACAACTGAGTATCATCCGCATAACAATGGAAATTTATAGAGTGATTTCTAATGATGTTACCTAAAGGAAGCATATATAGAGTAAATAGGATTGGTCCGAACACAGAACCTTGCGGAACTCCAAAACAAACTTTGGTACGTAAGGACGATTCATTATGAACGTGAACAAACTGAAAACGTACAGAACCTTTTAGGCCAATTAAGTGATCCAGTCTCTGCAGTAGAATTTGATGGTCAATTGTGTCAAATGCCGCACTAAGATCCAATAAAACAAGTACAGAGACAAGTCCTTTGTCTGAAGCAGTCAGAAGGTCATTTGTAATTTTAACTAGAGCTGTCTCAGTGCTATGATGCACTCTAAATCCTGACTGAAATTCCTCAAATAAATTATTATCATGGAGAAAATCACACAGCTGGTCTGCGACTACTTTCTCAAGGATCTTTGACATAAAGGGAAGATTAGATATTGGTCTATAGTTGGCTAACACCTCTGGATCCAGGGTGGGCTTTTTTAGTAGAGGTTTAATTACAGCTACCTTAAAAGACTGTGGTACATAGCCTGTTAATAAGGATATATTGATCATATTTAATATATGAGTGTTAACTAAAGGAAAGACCTCCTTAAGTAGCCTAGTTGGGATGGGGTCTAAGAGACACGTTGATGATTTAGATGAAGAAATCAATGCGGTCAATTCTTGAAGAGAAATTGGGGAGAAGCAATCTAAATATATATTAGGTTTGACAGCTGTGTTTGAGGTTAGATAGGTACTATCTGAGGACAGGAGGTCATGAATTTTGCCTCTAATAGTTAGAATTTTGTCATTAAAAAAGCTCATAAAATCATTACTGCTAAGGGCTAAAGGAATACAAGGCTCAATAGAGCTTTGACTCTCAGTCAGCCTGGCTACAGTGCTGAAAAGAAACCTGGGGTTGTTCTTGTTTTCTTCTATTAATGCTGAGTAATAGTTTGCTCTGGCATTGCGGAGGCCCCTCTTATAAGTTTTGAGACTGTCTGTCCAGATTAAACGAGATTCTTCCAGTTTGGTTAATCGCCAATTCCTTTCAAATTTTCGCGATATTTGTTTTAACTTACGGGTTTGAGAGTTATACCAAGGAGTGAACTTTCTTTGCTTTTTTAACTTCTTTTTAAGAGGAGCTACAGAGTCAAGTGTTGTTCGCAGCGAGCCTACGGCACTATCGACAAAATGATCAAAGTCGGTACAGGAAACCTCTGTTACTGAGGGACTTAGTATTGAATTTAATGACGGAGTAATCTTTTCCCTAAATTTTGCGACAGCACTATCTGATAAACATCTAGTATAGTAACTGTTGCTGAGTGGCGTGTAATCGAGTAAAAAGAAATCAAAAGTAATCAGATAATGATCCGATAGCGAGGGATTCTGTGGAAAGACTTTTAGATTATCAATTTCAATTCCATACGTCAGAACTAGATTGAGGGTATGGTTAAAACAGTGAGTGGGTTCATGTACGTACACCCTGACTGAAGCCAATGGAGTCTAATAATGAGATAAACGTGGTAGCCAGGGAGTCATTATCAACGTCGACATGAATGTTAAAATCGCCTACAATAATAACTTTATCTGATTTAAGAACTAAACTGGATAAAAACTCTGAGAATTCAGATACAAATTAAGAATACGGGCCAGGAGCACGGTACACTATAACAAATGCTGCGAGGTTTTCCAGGTCGGATGTAAAAGACTAAGAACGAGGCTTTCAAATGAATTATAATCTAGTTAAGGTTTAGGGCTGATTAACACACAAGAGTTAAAAATGGCAGCCTCGAGGAATGTGGGTATTATTATGACTGGGAGGAGTGGACTCATTTAGACTAACATATTCATATGGACACAGCCAGGTTTCAGTGAGACTGAGTAAATCAATATGATTATCTGATATTAATTCGTTTACTAACACTGCTTTAGACAATAGAGACCTGATATTTAACAGTCCGCATTTAATTCTCCTGTTTTGTCTTTCTGTCACAGAAGAGGTTTTAATTTTTATGAGGCTGTTATGCACAACTCCTCTTTGTTTAATTTTAGATTTAAATAATTTAGGTGGTCGGGGGACAGACACCGTTTGTATAAAACTATGAAAACTATGGCTGGGTAACTGAACTAGAAGCTCAGAGAGGCGTATAGGACTGCGACTCTGAGTCCCGATCTCAACTCTGGGTTGTCAGGGATTTAAATTACTAATAAAGTTTGCCAGGTTCCTAGAAATGAGAGCAGCTCCATCCAAAGTGGGATGAATGCCGTCTCTCCTAATAAGACCAGGTTTTCCCCAGAAAGTTTGCCAATTATTAACAAAACCCACATCGTTTGCTGGACACCACCTGGACAGCCAGCGATTAAATGATGACATGCGGCTAAACATGTCATCACTGGTCAGATTTGGGAGGGGTCCAGAGAAAACTACGGAATCCAACATCGTTTTGCATATTCACACACCGAAGCAATATTAATTTTAGTGACCTCCGATTGGCGTAAACGGGTGTCATTGCCGCCGACGTGAATAACAATCTTACTGAATCTACGTTTAGCTTTAGCCAGCAGTTTTAAATTAGATTCATTGTTGCCCACTCTGGCCCCAGGGATACATTTGACTATGGTCGCTGGTGTTGCTAACTTCACGTTTCTCAGAATAGAGCTGCCAATAACCAGAGTTTTATCCTCAGCGGGTGTGTCGCTGAGTGGGGAAAAGCGGTTGGAAACGTGAACAGGCTGGTGGTGAGCCGTGGGCTTCGGCTTGGAGCTGTGCTTCTGGCGAACCGTAACCCAACCTCCCGGCTGAACGGGAGTTACCGGAGGATAGTTAGCAGAGGCTAAGGCTATGCTATGTGACTCCACACCGGCTACAGGGGGCTGGCTAACTACCGCAGCTACTGAATGGTTTTCCATGGTGCAGAGCCGTGCTTCTAATTCACTAAGCCTCGCCTCCAATGCAGCAAATAAGCTACACTTGTTACAATTACCACTGTCGCTAAAGGAGGCAGAGGCATAACTGAACATTTGGCACACCGAGCAAGAAAGAGCAGAGGGAGAAACCATCGCTAACTTTAAAGCTAATGTAGCTACCAAGGCTAGTAACGTGCAAACAACAGCTAAGAGATTAGCGAGAAAGTCGTAGAAAGGAGGAGAGCTATAAGTGCTTAAACAGAACTAGTGTGGGTTAAGACTTGAAGTAGACGTTAAAGGAACGTTAAAGCAACTGAAGTGAGAAAACAGGCTACTAGAATTCACCAGAGCAGTACAGAGACGCTGTCACAGAAACACCGGAAATGACACAACTCGCTTAATGCAATACGTCAGCACGTCCAATACCCCACACACTTTCCAACGGGTGGGGCTGCTTGGCAGCAGTAGCAGCGTGTGGCTGGAACCACTGTCCACATCGCGCATCGCAGAGTAAGATGTTCACTCACACAGACACAGTTTAACTTACACAAGTTACAACACATCCCATTTACTGTTACAACAAGCCCCAGGCCCAGGCTGATAATATAAACTGTCTGCAACATTTCTCCTGCATTGTTAAAAAGCCTACTCAATTATGAGTGCTGCTAAGCTAAAAGCTAATGATTAAGCTCAGAGTTTAGTGATAGTCAGAGAGGACAGGACAAGAGCAGTCAGTGGTGGAGCAATGGATACCTGTCTGTAGGCTCTCCACCTGTCCTTGAGACAAACATGAATGACGTGCAGTCTAACTGACAAGGAGTGGTCATTACGAGCGACTGTTACGCACGGTTGTGACGGAGTGGCTCGTATCTAATGGGTACCTGTCTGTAGGCTCTCCACCTGTCAGTGAGACAAACATGAAAGACGTGCAGACGAGGAGCGGTCATTACGCGTGACTATTATGCACAGTTGTGATGGAGCGTAGCTAATGGGTACCTGTCTGTAGGCTCTCCTCCTGTCAGTGAGACAAACATGAAAGACGTGCAGACGAGGAGCGGTCATTATGTGCGGTTGTGAGGTACGCAGCAGCAGATCTCACAGCACACTGTTTATAAACCAGTTTACCAGTTTAATTGCAGGAAATGTTTAGTTTTTTAAGTTTAGTTAGTATAGACATTCACTCAGCCTGTTGGAGAGATAGAGAGAAGATTAAAGCGTCAAATTGTGGTAAAAGATGCTGTATAAAAGACAGGCTACAACTTTTTTTCCTTGTCCCCCCCTGGAATTATTCTCTAAAATTTTACTGTTTATTGTCCCCCCCCCAACTATTAAATGGGATTTTCGCCCCTGTATGGCAACATACTCTGTGAGCGGATTCTGTCCAGTGAAAACCACATAAACGGGTCTTTTCAGAGCCAGAGTCACTTTTCTTACGGCCCAACAAACCGTTGCCTTGCCGATGTGGTCAGTGTCTCTGATGTTATAAAGAAAACTGCCGCTGCCAAAGAATCAAAGAACGATACATAAAATTTTATCAGATGATAATGCAAATCCACGATGTGTAATATTTGATATATGTGGGTGGAACAGATCGTTAGATAAATAATATAGTGTGTTGTAGTAGAGTGTGAGGTGAAATGGTGTCTTTCATATAGACACTCCATAAGGAACACATCCAAATGGGGTCTAATCACTATCTCCTTACAAAACAGCCCCTGAATAAATTGTGTCTCAACGTCCACGACTTTATTCACAAAAGGACATGCAATGTTTCTCCTTCCTGCTACATGCTCAACGGGCGATCAGCCTCAGACTTAGATGAAGCAAACCTGATATTGTTAGTTTTAAAGCAGCTGTGCGGAACTTTTTACCATTAATAAAACTGTCCCTAGTTCGTATCACCCCCCCTTGAAGAGCCACATATTTATTTGAACCTAGCAGCGACAAAAAAGCCTTTCTCTATATGGCTATTTAGTGTAGCCTCGGTCGGGTCGAACGGACAGCGGAAGTCAGCAAACCAGAATACGGCACCCGGAGGCAGAAGTAAGTCTGCACACCCACAGCCATTAAACCACAAAAGAAGAAGGAGCCGTGTGTACGAGTAGGATTTAAGAAACAGGCTAAATGACATGTATTAGGGAGCAGTGAATGATTTTGGACACATTGCACACTCTTGTACAGTACAGTAGAAGAAGGCTAAACGGAACAGTGATAGGGCTCAAGCCCAAATGCGTGTAAACCTCGGTCGGGCATTCACCAAGTGGAGAGAGCTGAGAGATTTGAAAGGTTTTAAAACTGATCCCGAGTTGGCCCTTTTATTTAGAGAATATATCGCAACTTCTTAGACATTGTTTCACTTCAATATATCACGACATGGAAGTTATAAGCAAGCTAAATGTAACGTTAGCTGATGTGAACCGCTTTTGTCTAGTAACATTACCACAAACGCCACAAAATTATGACTGTGACCATGAACACAAATATACAGCAGGCAGTTGTCCTCAGTTTATAAGAAATGCAGAGCTTCACCAGAACATTTATGATTTTCCTCTCGCTCTCCAAAACAAATACATGCGGTAATTGCCGGTTGCAGTCGGAATTTCACGACACCAGGCTGTGGGTGTCATACTGCTTCGACCAAAGGGGGCACTATAATCAACGAAAACGTAAAGTTCCGCACAACTGCTTTAAGTTGTGTTGTTAAATAACCAAAATTCAGCTTCTTCCAAACATCTCATACCAAAATAATCTTTAATGTAGAATAATATTTAGGCGCAAGGCATGGAGAACAAAATCCGATGTCTGCAAAATGTTGTAATGTTAATGTCTACACAACATGAAATTTTCATGGTGTCAGAAATTTAAAATATTGTCAACCCAGTTTTCATTCTAACTTTACTTTAACATCTGTCCAATGTAAGAGTCCAGTGTCTTTCCAACGTCAATTAGCGCAGTGATACTGTAATGATGTATTTTACAATGGCTTTGATTGTGTGCATTTTATAATTAGACTTTTTACCAAGCACCATCTAGTGCCCATTAGAGGAACTACAACAAGTGTCCAGGGCAGAAGGTAACCAACCATGTTGTAGCTAGCCAAGTAACCTTCATTTGCTTTCCTCAGATGCAGTTCTTGGACAAAAATCCAGCCAACACAAAATAGCTGATTGAAAGGAAACAAAAGCATCACAGTGTCAGTCAGTGTGAACATGCATTATGCATTTTGGGAACTTGGACAGGGACGTGAGTGGCTGAAGATAGTGGAGATGTGTGTCCTTCCAAACAGTGTCAGTGTGTACACCATGTGTGAAAATATGCCACTCAATACAAAACTTGTGCCCAAAGATTTTCCTTCCTGTGCTTGTTGAAGGTACTGCCAGTGAAATTGGGATGGAAATTTATGCAGCAGAGTGAGGTGTGAATACATCCATATACTGAGGCTCTCGCTCCCTCCCCAGGTGTTTCCACACAGCTCTCTGACAGCAACAGGCAATTATACACATGCCAAAAAGTTGCAAACAGCTTACAAAATGTTTCCCAGAGAAACTTGTAGTTTGTCAGTTTGTGTTAAAAAGTCTGTCAAAGCAGCAAATTCTGAGAACAATCCTTAAATTGCCAGAGCGGTTTAATCACTGGTTTCTAGACGTGGATTTATTTGGTCATATTAGGCCCTTTTCAAGCATTGATTTTAGCGATTTGATCTCATTTTCTCCTCCTTTTCTGTGGAGAAGGGATTTTTTTCTCATGTTTTGATTACAGTATTTGATATTCATAGAACTGGCCATGTTTTTCACTGTATTTTGTGTGGCAGTGTGCTGGGTTTGTTGTGCAATGAGAGCGATTCTCAGGGGAAGATGGAAAAGCAGATATCAAGAATTATAATCTAAAAATTGTATGAACATCACAAACTTTTGGGGGGGCTCGCAGTAAATGACATGAAATCAGTGAGAGTAAAAAAAAGAATACTGATTAAATTCTTGTCTGGTATTTTTGTGTTTTAATATCAAATTCAACATATGACTAAGTTTCTGAGTAAAATAAATCAAAAGGAACATATCAAACACTACAAAAATTAAACTTTCTTTTTTCTTCTGGTGGGTGGGGTTGTTTGGGTCAGTCAGTAAATGCTGAAACCAGGGGCTGGTTGCACAAAATACCTTCAGTCAGTGGTTCCTAAACTTTTTCTGCTTCCCCCCCCCATCATTTCTGCCCCCACATCGTTCAGCTCGGGGCTCAGCTGTTTAGACGCCAGTGCCTCTCGGTCAAGGCTGTAGCCGTGGAGTCAGTGTTGGGGGGGACGAAATCTGCACCCCACCCCCGTGCGCGAGCTGAAAAATTTTGGCACTTGTTTATAAAATAAAATAAAGCATAAATACAGTTTTAAGCTGTATAGTCAGATCAGATTATCTTGATGACGGGTTCTTTGAGGCACATTTCCCTGGTCACGTGGCATGCATCAATGTGTTATTTTATCAGTCAACAGTCTCAGAAGCAGTCCTGCCAGGTATTGGCACAAACAGAGCAGGAGAGGAAGAGTCACAGGTAAGTAACAAGTAAATGTAGATATTACTGTACTAGTATATAAACAAGTGGTGACTAGCATCATCAGTGTGTAGATCTATGTAAATCTATCTAAATACATCTATGTATGGAATCTGAGGTGAGGCCGGTGGGCGGATGGATGATATTTCATGGGGAATTGCACCTATTTCACAGACTTTGAGCAGTCTAAAATGCTATGGTGGGCCGAATACGCAGAGGACTTTCTCACTGCCATACTGCCAGGAGCAGCATAATGTAGGGCCTCGTCTACCTGGGCTCAGCTGATTGAGCCATCCCACTGGCCGATAGCCCCGGCGGGTGTGTCTGGAGGTGCGCAAGCCATCAGCTGATAACCACTGTCTTATAAAAAATATATATTTATAAAATATACAGGATCGCCACACTTTATACATTGGAAAGCGGAGGCAACAATGAACAACATAGATGAAAAATCTGGCCATCTTACTATATAATGACGAAAACTGTGTGTGTGTCTGTGTGTGTGTCTGTGTGTGTGTCTGTGTGTCTGTTCCACGTTTTTCTCCTGTGTGATGGAAAATTTGGGTATTTGGTTTTGCTATGATGTATGATGTGTGTTGCTCATTTTACCCCTACTGTGACAGCAGTGAGAGACACCAAGGTCACGAGCCAGGGAGGCTCAGACACCAAGATTATGAGCCAGGGAGGACAACAAGTGTTCTTATTAGTCTCAAGAGATGTTGTGTTTTAGGAATGCCAAGGCGCCACATATTTTGACTGTTGATGTGCATGTGTTATGGGAACTATAAAGATAGCAGGGCGAGAAGACTTGCTAGACACTCGCTCACTGACTGACTGTTCATGCGGTTGTATGTTTGAGTGTCTCCATTCATGAATGCTTATTAAACTCAAGAGGGGGGGGGGGCGGGGTCGCTTTAGCAACCGATTGAAATTGCAAACTTTGAGTGGGCATACTCATGCCCCGTATGTCGTAGAGACATGAAACTTTGCACAGAGATGCGTCTCCTCATGAGGAACAAATTTGCCTCAAGAACCCATAACTTCCGGTTATATAGATTTTCCACCATTTTGAATTTTTTGAAAAACATTTAAAATCGATCTCTTCCTAGGAAGTTTGACCGATCTGCATGAAACTCATAATCATAATGAACATAATCTAGGGACCAATATCTAAAGTTCCCTCTTGGCAAAAGTTGGAAAACTTACTAAAACTGAGCTTCTATAAGGCAATGAATATTGCGGAGAGCGTGGCTCATCACATAAAGGTGTATAACATCTCAAGGGTTTCACCGATCACCACGCAACTTTGTAGGCATATGACCACACATAATCTGAGGGGACCCCTCCATTATTGACCCCATCAAACAAAATGGGGGTGCTAGAGAGCTCATTTCTTATCTAGGCCTAACCACCATATCGATTTTTACTAAACTTGGTAGATAGGGAGAACAGGACGCCTGAAGGTGACTGGAGAAATTTAACTCTATTTGGCAACTAGGTGGCGCTATAACAACAGAAAAATGCTTAAAAATGGCTAAAATGTGACTGATCGCTGTGGCTCCCCCTGTGGCCAAATGTTGTTTTTTTCTAATTTTTGGTAAGTCATGCTAAGTCATGGTATGGTATGCTGTACATAATCATGGAAACTGTCAGTGTGTCATTCTGTCAGTCAGTCATTCTGTCTGTCCCACGTTTTTCTACTCACTGACGTGGTCAATCTATGTGAAACTGCACATAGACATTGAGGATTGGCATAGGTAGAAGGTGACAAAGTTACCAATGGGTATGGACCAGTTTTTGTTGTTTTGATTCCTCCAATCTTTTATTACCGTTTCCGATTTTGTAAAAATAACTTGATTGGCACCGATACCTGATCCGAGGAGCTAGTTAATAACAGTACAAAAGGTTCTGTCTGGCTGCGTTACAAACTGATGCCACCTGGTGGTGTATCATACCACCGAAACGTTGCTTTTGGCGTCAGGTTTCTGACACCGAAATCACTAATAAAATGGCAGCACACAGTGGCTGTTGAAAGAATACAACTAAATGAAAGCGCTCAACAGCTCCAAATGATGTCCTAATACACTCCACGCCACAGGCCTTGGCAATTACTCAAACCAGCAGAGAAAGAATAAAACCAGAGGAAGAAAGTACAACAAAGAATGATAAGTGAGCGTGGTTGCTCCAACACCAATGAGATGCACAGAAAATTACATTTACAGTTTCCCTCTGGATGCTGTTGCAGTAGAGTTGGCGCCATGGCCTTAGTAAATGACCTTGATGTTAATGCATTTGTGACACTCTTCCACTCCCTCACATCCTCATAGTATTGACTTTTTCCTTCACTGTGTTTTTTTTTTAGCTCCTCACTATCTTGATATTTTCAGAGAGTCTTGTATTGGGTTATTGAACTCCTTTGCTTCTGTGACTCCTGGAGTCATACTTAATGTAAGAAGAAACCTTGTGTGAGGTGAAGAAATGCTGTCAGACACTCCATGACCACAGCAGCTTTGACAGTGAATTATAGTTTGTATTTAGCCTGGAAAAGCTTTGTCTGTAATTTTGCACAGTATGATATGAATTGAATCAATGAATCATTTCATCATTGTGAGAAATGTCACTATCAGATAGCAATGAGCAATGAACAGTTTTTATTATTATTTTATCTGTAGAGGACACACAGAGGTGTTCTCCAATCTGACTCCCCTATCAGTATGATGATATTATTTGTCTGCCCCTTCCAAGAATGTTGGTTAAGATTTGGTTAGGTTTAGTTAATGATCATATGTTGCATTAAAATAAACACGTCTACACACGAGGTATAGTGTGAGCAGCACATTGGCAGAGCTCCACTGCTCTGTCTATTTTTACACTGTAGTGTGTCTATCAACCTGCATTTCATCAGTGCTCAGAGCCTATTCCACAATCACTGTACTCAGGTATGTAAAACAGGAGAAAAAACCCTGAAGTGCATTAACCTGCTTATACCATGGTCACTTACCAAAGAAATGAATATTAAATCAATTATTTATGCTTTAATGTGTTTTACAGTTAAAATCATGAGTTTTTCACAAGCCACAGATGAGCGGACTATTTAATGTCTGTAGTCCACAGGCGTTGCCATGGAAACCCGCTGTGGCCGCAGCGTAGAGAGCATAGCGACTCTGATCAGTGAAGGGAAGTGAGATGATGGCTAAACGTTACGTGATAATATTCAGAAGATGATTATTTCAGAAAGCCAGTGCTCTTCTTACCGCTTGTGTGTTACAGACTCTGGTGGTCAGAAGATGATGTGCAAAAAAAAAACAACAACTTGAGATATTATTTTCATGATTCATTGGTGTTCATTTATAGGCCCAAGAAAATTTGTTTCAAATAATCAACATCCAAACAGTAAGCTGGTCAAAATCGTTTTTAATTGCAACAAATAATTCATAAACATATAGGCTTGTAGTTGAGATTAAATCATATAAATACATTAAGAAATTAACGATTGTTTCCTATTTAAAATTAAATGCTACATTACCATTAATAGTGAAATTTGAAAGTGATACGGGTATGTCTATCATAGTGGCATTTGAAGGACGGAGATTGACAGATTGAGCACTGCTTGTTGGGACATTTGGAGACGACAAGATGTTGCTCCAGTCTCGTCTCTCCTGCGCTGACGGAGCCCAGTAACCCTGCAGGCTGCTCTCACACTGATGTCCCGTGACGGTCATGATCTGACGAGTTAGTCAGAGAGTCAGAGAACCTACAGCTGTGCTTTGGAGGCTGTGATTGGTGTAGACCCGCGACTCCTCATGCCGTTTCTCCCTTTTCTTTTCATTCTCTATCTTCTCTTCTTCTGCATCCCAGTCGTCAAAATGATCAAATTCACCAAATAAATTAAATGAAACGATAAAATCACTCATGATGCCCGCTGTAATCCATTGCCTCTGCTCTGAGTCTCCGTTGCTATGGTTACCAACTAGCAGTTGAGCCAGTGCAATAATTTAGAACCTGTCATCAGGCAATTTGACCGGAACGTCTTTTTAGCTGTCCTGTAACACCTTTTATTGGACACCCTGCAGCCAGTCAGAATTGAGTATTCACCCAGACCATGGTATGAATAAAAATAATAATTTGCTATCAACACTGATTGGACACCCACATAGAAGCCAAAAGACATCGGCGTGCATCAAAAAACACGTCCCTATTATTTTTAGTGTACGACCCCTAACTTGTGGTGGTCTCCTGGATGCGCCACCCCATGGCACTTCATGCCACTGTCTTATTTCCAGCCTTGCCACCCCCAGAATTAAATGCACTTCTCCCACTCTGCTTGCAGCTCCTGTTTCCTGCTCCTATGGCAGCTCGACTCCTCTCCTCACCATGGATGCATAAAGAGAACTGTTGCTGTTGCTGTGTCTTGTGTGTGACAAAAACTGGATGAGGAGAGACTTGTTGCGATCGAGAAAAATTTCAAAGCTAAACGACTCACAGTCCCAGACATTTTAAAGACCACTGCCTAAAAGATATGGCCTAGTGAGTCACAGCTCTGGAGACTGGCACATAGGTGAGAAATAAACTTTTATTAAGGGTGTCCATATATGACTTTAAGCTAACGCAGAGAGAGAAGTGGTACAGATCTTTCAGTAAAAGCAGTAATAACATTGTATGGTTGTGTGTTAACAAGGTGTGGTGCGTCATGTCTGCTCTATGCTCAGTGACATGGCACTGATGTGTTTTTGGCTTAAAAAATGACAACATTTCTCTTTAAGGTACAAGCTTCAGTGCTTTGGAGTTACATTGTGGAAAGGATCCACATGAAAATAGACCTTTTTTTGTTAAAGGGCCAGTGTGTAAAATGGGTTGAAAACAGTGACATCAGTGGTCAAATTCTAGATTGCAGGGCTCACTCGCTCACCCCTCCCGTCTGGTAAATGACGGTGGTCTCGTAGGGACAAAAAGCCTTGCGCACGAGTTTTTCAGGAGTAGGTCTATCTAGCGATGAGGTGAATATTTATTTAGATATCTAAACCATGTTACGATATTGTAATGAATCCCTCACGAGCAGGAGACCAGAGGAGCGTTCGGGAAAAAGGCCCATTTATTTGAGCACTCCAAAAACTCCGGTAACACTCCAGGGTGTAAATGACTCCCTCCCAAACTCTGACTCTTCTAGCGTAACAGACACACTTCATACACACATACTCGTTTACAATACCTAGTGGGCACCCCCTCCCCTCTCTGCTCCGCCAATCTCCAGCCCACACACTTACTGACAGCATAGCCTGTAAACAGAGCTCAGCTGTTTATTTAGCCTAGCAATATCTCCAGACTATAGTAGCTGCAATGGACGACTTTGAACGCGATTTTGAAGAGTTTCTTGTAGCGGACACAGACCCAGAGCCATACCTGTTTGAGCCGGAGCATACAGATGAGGAACTCCATGTGTTTGATGCTGAGCGGGCGAGAAGAGAGGCTGAATGCACAGAATGGGATTCGGTGCTACCATCTTTGGGGAGATATATCATCAGGAGGAAAAGCGCCGCAGAGAGTGCATCACAAGGAGTGACGTTGCGTCTTCTTTTCCTCGCAGATGACGGTTCGGGTTCATTCTCTCCTGTTGCGTGGTAAGTGTGGTCCATTCGCAAACTTTATAACTAAAAAAACTTTTCACTACTCTCTATCGATGAACTACTAACACTCTGTGCTGTTTCCTCCTCCTTCTTCCTTCCTTCCGCTGTCTTCGTTGGTTTATTTATACACTCGAAACGCGTTCTCTGGCTGGCTGGATTGTCCGCTCGGTCTGCCGTACATACATGGCGGCGCAAGATGGCGATCTCTCTAAAGCAAGGCCCTTGCTATATATATATGTAAAAGCATAATTATAAGGCTACAAAAACCAAACGAATTTTATTTTATAGCGATTATACACTTGTATAAACACATTAATGGATAGAATATTCAGATTCAGATTCAGATTGACAATAAACCATGCCAAATATTACACACTGGCCCTTTAAAGAGTATGATTGTTGTTGTTTAACTAGAAACAGCCCCAAAATCGTGATGCCAAAGCCCCTGTACTGCATTTGGGCTTTATTTTGTTTCTTTCGCCTCTGAATGAAAATTACTGTTTACTTAAGCAGCTGTGCGGAACTTTTCGTTTTCGTTGATTTGACCCTTTGGTCGAAGCGGTTTGACACCCACAGCCTGGTGTCGTACAGTCTCGACTGCAACTGGCAATTACTGCATGCATTTATTTTGGAGGGCGAGAGGATTAACTAATGTCAGGTCAGTCCAAGTAATTAGTGGAAACAGCAAAATGATTCAGTAAATTCTCCTGTCGTGTTTCTGTTTTGATCTAATTCTAACACAGCAAAGCTGTTACCTGCGGCCTTCGCTTGCAAAGCTAATGCTACTAACGTCAGGTCAGTCCAAGTAATTAGTGGACACATTCTAACGTTACACAAGTTAGCAGTAAAGTAAGACCTGTTCATAAATGTTCTGGTGTAGCTCTGAATTTCTTATAAACTGAGGACAACTGCCTGCTGTATATTCGTGTTCATGGTCACAGAATTTTGTGGCGTTTGTTGTATTAGACAAAAGCGGTTCACATCAGCTACATTTAGCTTGCTTATAACTTCCATGTCATCATATTGAAGTGAAACAACGTCTAACAAGTTGCGTCTAACAAGATTAGGAAAAGGGCCAACTCAGGATCAGTTTTCAAACCTTTCAATTCTCTCAGCTCTCTCCACTTGGTGAATGCCCGACCAAGGTTTACACGAGCCCTATCACTGTCCCGTATAGCCTTCTGTTCTTTTTCTTTTTTCTTTTAGGACTGAAAATCTAACTGTGAATAACATATCAGTCAGAGAGGTGGCAGCTATGCTACCAGACATTATGTCTACACGGCCACATATTAAGAAGACTGTTATTCATGCTGGCTCATTTGACATCCTCACAAATAAATCTGGGTCTGAGACCCTAAATAAAGACTTTTTGTTTTTACTGAAAACACTTAGAAAACTTCACTCAGGAGTGTCTTTCATCTCTGGACCTATCCCAACACTCGGCAGAGGTTGCGAGTCCTTCAGCAGACTCCTTGGCTTAAGCACATGGCTGTCATCAGCCTGCCTCAAGCAACAGGTTGGATTTATTGACAATTTGAATATTTTTTGGAACATAAAAAACCGCTTCATGTCAGACGGGATTCACCCAAACAACCTTGGCTCCAGATATCTTGGCTGCTACGTCACACCATCGAGTCATTTTATCAGAACATACGTGCACTAATAAGCAGGAAGGTCAGCACACAGGGAGCAGACAGACAGTTACTGCTCCAAAAACAACAACCGCCTCCCATGATGATGATGTCATGGTCTGTGACTCTGTCCTCCACATTACAAGAAACCTGCAGAGATTGTCTCTGTCCCAGAAAGAATGTCAAGAAAAGAAGAGCTAGGACAGTCACCATGCCGCTTTCCCCCTTATGCCGGCAATGTCACTCAGCCGGCGGCATGGTGAAAATAAAAACAACTGCAGAAAATCAAGGACAGTCAACCCATCAAATCTGATATGTATCTCATGTCAAACACAGTCTGTCTCTAAACTTATGCCAGATAACGTTTCACAACTAGCACTTCTAAATATCAGGTCTCTGGCTGGCAAATCCTTCTTAATCAATGATTTCATTAGCAAGCACAAACTTGATTTTATGTTTTTAACTGAAACTTGGCTAGGTCAGGAAAATAGTGCAGCAGTTTTAATTGAGACAGCCCCTCCAAATTTTAGTTTCTTTAGTGAAGCAAGAATACATAAGAGAGGAGGCGGAGTTGCCCCTCTGTTCAAGGACAGCTTCCAGTGTAAGCAAATGTTTTATGGTCAATTTGACTCCTTTGAATATGTTGCCACTCAGTTAAAATCCCCCTGTTGAGCAATTTTAGTGACCATCTACAGACCCCCCAAATATGATGCAAGGTTTTTTGATGAGTTTGCAAAATTGCTGTCTATTGTGTGCATGGAATTTGACTGTGTTGTTTTAGTGGGAGATTTTAACATCCATGTTGATAATCTTACAGATGGGTGTGCTAAAGAACTGTTAAATATTCTGGATAACTTTGGGCTTTCTCAGCATGTCACAGAACCAACACATAACAGAGGACACGTATTAGATCTAATTATTTCCAAAGGTCTCAATATCTCTGAGGTGGTGGTGAACGATGTCGCTTTATCTGACCATTACTGTGTTTCATTCAAATTGACCACCCTTGCTAATCCTATGAAAAGTGAAGCAGAAGTGATCAGAAAGTGTTATATAAATGATAACACCTGTGCATTATTTACCCTGGGTTTTATACCATCACAAACCCTGCCCTCAGCTCTAGTTGATGACCTTGTAAGCAGTTTTAGTTCCAATGTTATGACTGTTATTAATTCTGTCGCCCCAATTAAGACCAAAGTTATGTCAGGCAGGAAAAAGGCACCCTGGAGAAACACCACACTGGTTAAAAAAAACAAAAGAGTATGTAGACAAGCTGAACGCAGGTGGTGAAAAAACAAATTCCAGGTATATTACGACATTTATAAAGAGAGTCTTCACAACTATAACCAGGAACTGAAGAATGCAAGGCAATCATATTTTTCAGAGATTATCAATAGAAACAGCATCACTCCCTCCTGAACTACTGTCCAACAAGTCATGTAATGACTTTGCAGCCTTCTTCACAAACAAAATATTACAGATAAGACAGGCAGTGTGCAGCTCCAGCTCAGGAATGATAACACTTGTGCCTTCCTGTCCTCCGGTTAATCTAGGACATTTTAGCCTCCTAGATTACACAACTCCAACAGAAACGGTTTCAAAATTAAAGCCCACAACATGCTGCCTTGATATTCTGCCTTCACACTTTTTTAAAACCATTTTTAACTGCATAGCTCCAGATGTACTGCAGATAATAAATACCCCTCTTAAAGCAGGCCAGTTTCCCCAGGGCTTGAAAACTGCAGTAATAAAACCTGTCCTAAGAAAAAATCAAATCTGGACGCCACAACAATTAGTAACTATAGGCCAATATCAAATCTGCCATTTTTGGGGAAAATCTTTGAAAGGGTTGTCTTTCAGCAAATCCATACTTTTATGATGCAAAACAATCTTTTTAACACATTTCAGTCTGGATTTCGGCCACATCACAGCACTGAGACTGTACTTATCAAAGTCTTAAATGATATTCATCAGAATAATGATGCATGCAAATCCTCTGTCCTGGTATTACTTGATCTCAGTGCTGCATTTGATACAGTTGATCATAATATACTACTTAGCAGGTTGGAAAAGTGGGTGGGACTCACCGGCACTGTGCTACAATGGTTGAAATCTTACTTACAAGATAGGGACTTTTTTGTGTCAATTGGTAACCATGAATCTGGGCGAACTACGATCACATGTGGGGTTCCTCAAGGGTCCATTCTCGGATGACTTCTATTCAACATCTATATGCTACCCCTAGCCCAGATTATAGAACATCACAACATCTCCTATCATACGTATGCCGACGACACACAACTCTATATCTCAGTGTCATCACACGACTACAATCCCTTACTCTCACTGAGTGATTGTATTCATAAAATCAATGACTGGATGTGCCAGAATTTTCTCCAGCTAAATCCAGAAAAGACAGAGGTATTAATTTTTGGCCCTAGAAATGAAAGGGCAAAGATCAGCGCCCACCTTGGCTCTATGTCATTGACACTGACTGCCGTCAGAGTCCTTACAAACACCAGGAAACTGGACCATATTATACCGGTCAATAAATCGCTACACTGGCTTCCTGTGAGTCAAAGAATAGATTTTAAAATCTTACTGCTGGTCTACAAAGCCCTAAATGGTCTCGGACCAAAATACATGCTTGATGTACTGGTTCCCTACGAAGCATCCAGACCCCTTAGGTCATCTGGAACAGGTTTGTTGTGTGTTCCAAGAACAAGAACCAAGCAAGGTGAGGCAGCATTCAGTTATTATGCTCCTCGCCTGTGGAACAAACTTCCTGTAGATCTGAGGTCTGCTCAAACTGTCAGCTCCTTTAAATCAGGGCTAAAAACACTATTGTTTACTGAAGTGACTCTTAGATTAAATACTTACCTGCTGTATTCTACTGCCCGTACTTTTTAACTACACACTGCTGATTTATGCCTTTTATTATTCTACTTCTTTTCTTATCCTGACTGTTCAATGTATTGAACCTGTTTTTATTTTATGTTACTGTATTTTATTATTATCACTATCATTCTCAATTTCTATTTCCATTTTTGATCAACTGTTTTTATTGTTTTAAATTGTGTCTTGTTGCTTTTAATGTCTCTGTAAAGCACTTTGAATTACCTTGTGTTGAATTGTGCTATACAAATAAACTTGCCTTGCCTTGCCTTGCCTAGATGGTGCTCCTTCGTTATCCACCACATCAAAAGTACAACCAAGTCCTACATACATCTCTGGTAAAACTGTTATGTGTTCTGCCCGTTGCGTACCGCTTACTTGGAGAACACTCTCTGTAAACACGGCTCCTTCTTCTTCTTCTGTGGTTTAATGGCTGCGGGCCACTGCAGGCGTGCAGACTTACTTCCGCCTCGGGTGCCGTATACTGGTTTGCTGACTTCAGCTGTCCATGCAAAGCTATGCTAAATAGCCATAGAGAGAAAGGCTTTTTTGTCGCTGTTGGGTTCAAATAAATATGCGGATCTTCAAGGGGGGGGGTGTGATACAAACTAGGGACAGTTTTATTAATGGTAAAAAGTTCCGCACAGCTGCTTTAAATGCAGTCTGGTGGGTTCAGCAGTGGTGATTTTAGAGCTTTTGCTGGTTAAACAAAAAGATCTTACTCTTTAAAAAAAAGGTGCATATCTGTAGGGATCCTTTCACTAACCTTGTCAGACACTTTTAATTACAATCTGAGCCTGTCAGTGACAAAAACAAGTACTTTTAGTAGACATATCGATAGTGTGAATATGCCCAGAGTGGTTACGTTGCAGCCTGTTTCGTGGCTGCTGGCTGCAGTCCTCTTGCTCAATAATGGAGCAGTTTACCATTATTATAAGTATTTTATTTAAATTTATTATAATGGCACTTTATGAAATGTTATTAGAACTGCACTTTTCTTTTAAGCTTCCGGCTTAACATGTGTGTGGAGAGGACACGCGCTGAGGAGGCTCCTGAGTTTTTTCAGAGTCTTCGGTGAAAAGTTAAGCTTTCACGTCGAATTTTGTCTCACCACATCAACTTTTTGGGTTTTGAACCAAGCCTATGCCTAATCCACCGTCTTTCATGTCGACTCGTTCCATGGCTAAGAAAATGACGACCACGCCACAAACTTCACATGGCGACGAGCTGAAAGCAGAGCTAGCCAAACTTCGTCTGGACCTGCTAGCTGATTTGCGTTCAGTGATAGATACAGCACTGAAACCCATTTCTAACACACTGGAGGTGATTAAAGCTGCGACTGAGTCCCATGCTCAGACATTAGCTGAAGTTAAAACGACTCTCTCAGACCACAGCGACCGCATTACAGCTCTGGAACAAGTCTGCTCTCATCTACAAGCTGACAATAAACAACTGAAAGCTAAAGCCGAAGACTTGGAATTGCGCTCCAGATGTAACAGTTTTTTTTTTGTGGTTAGGGGCGTGAAGTGATTTTTTATTTGTTTATTCACTTGATTATTTTTTTCTCTTGTCTTTTTTTAATTTCTTTTTTTCAGGTATAATTTTTAAATGTATAATCTATTTTTAGTGCCAGTGACCCTCAGTTTTACTGATTTACATTGATCACTTCTGTCAGCTCTGTTTTTTTCAAAGCTGTACATGCTAGATATTTTTTGTATAGCGTGATAGGATTGAATAACCTATGTTGATGTTTATTGCACACTGAGGACCAGCAGAGCGGCAGATTTGCCCTAGTCAGTCCATTGGTAGGATGTTAAGCACAAGGTGAATGTTTCATATAGTGTTGTCAAGGTGATAAGAAGTCATTGCCGGAGGGGTGGATTGCTCACTCTTAAGAGGTATCGGAACTCCAGTAACGGACTATCCCGTGATCTCCGCCATTTTGGAATGGGGCTATCAAAAGGGATGCATTGGGGATTGTTTTATTCTTGTATTTTTTTTCTTTCCCTCTGTTTTTTCTGCTTTCCTTCTTTCCCCCTTTATCTGCTCATACATATTCTTTTGCAATCATGGCTGTTTGTTTTCTCCCTTATACTTCTTGTAGGTCCTAATGGCTCATAAGACAATAAGCTCAGGTCTCTCTAGCTCTGGTACTCCTACCAGATTCCTGTCCTGGAATGTGAACGGGCTGGGGCACCAGGTGAAAAGGTCTAAAGTTCTGTCACATCTTAAACATCTTAAAACAGACATTGCCTTCCTTCAGGAAACCCATATGCGGGTCAAGGATCATCGCTTGTTATGTAAGTCATGGATTAACCAAGTTTTTCATTCCACCTTTAATTCCAAGGCCAGGGGTGTGGCTATATTGATCCATAAGAAGATCCAATTTATTGCTTCTAATACTATTTCTGATCCTAATGGGAGGTATCTGATTGTTACAGGTTTGCTTTTCCAAACTCCAGTATTACTTGTAAATGTATATGCTCCCAACTTTGATGATCCAGGTTTTGCAAATAGATTGTTGAGTAGTCTTCCTAACCTGAACACCCACCTTTTGATTTTTGGTGATGACCTTAATTGTGTGATGACCCACTATTAGACCATTCCACTTCGAAGACAACTTCTCCCTCGGCAATGTCAAAATTATTTTCAGACTTTATGTTGCAGAACGGTTATGCCGACCTTTGGAGATTCCAGAATTCTCATGTGAAAGAGTTTTCCTTTTTTTCTCATGTACACCACTCTTATTCTCATATTGACTATTTTTTTGTGGATGTTAGCCTTCTTTCTAACATACCCTCAGTTGAATACCATGCAATAGTCATAAGCAACCATGCTCCCCTCACTCTAGATAAATCTTTGCCTCCCCATTGCAAAACTCGTCCCCCCTGCAGATTTGATTCTCTCCTTCTCTCAGATTATGATTTCTGTGATTTTATCTCCTCTTCCATTGATACCTTTCTTACATTTAATAAATCAGACTTTACCTCACACTCTTTAATTTGGGAATCTCTTAAAGCTTATCTCAGAGGTCAAATGATTTCATACACTGCCAAATTAACCAAAATACATAAGGTTGAAAAAATTAGACTCATGGATTCAATTCTCAAACTAGACCATCAGTACGCAACCAATCCTACCCCAGAGTTGTACAAACAACGCAGGTGCTTGCAGGCTGAATTTGATCTTCTTTCAACTAGACAGGTAGAACGTATGCTATTACAATCTCGTGTAATTTATTACAAATATGGCGAAAAGGCAGGTCGTCTTCTCGTGCATCAATTGAAACGCCAAGCCGCCTCTCACCTGATTCCCCAAATTAAAGACTCTTCTGGCAATTTACTGTCCAACCCTGCAGATATTAATGCCACTTTCGTTTCATTCTACTCCACCTTATATAAATCAGAACTTCCTGCAGATACCAGTGCTTCAGATTGCTTTTTTGTTAATTTAGTAACACCCACTATTGATCCTATTACTGCTAATAATCTGGATTCTCCATTAAATTTACACAAAACCATCAGTATGATCAAAGCTATGCAAAGTAATAAAGCCCTAGGCCTGGATGGCTTCCCAACAGAGTTTTTTAAAAAGTTTTGTGACAAATTAGCCCCACTTCTCATTAATGTATATAACGAATCGTTGGAGTCTGGTAAGCTGCCACCCACCCTTACCCAGGTGTCCATATCTCTTCTACTTAAAAAGGACAAGGATCCAACTTCTTGTGGATCCTGTAGACCTCTGTCCTTGTTAAATGTGGATGTCAAAGTATTGGCAAAATTGTTAGCAAGCCGTTGCAAACTCATTCTTCCTGATATTGTATCAGAAGAACAGACAGGTTTTATTAAGGGCCGCCACTCTTTCTCTAACCTATGTACACTTATGAATGTTATTTACTCTAAGCAGACCTCTAATTTACCTGAAGTCATCATATCATTAGATGCAGAAAAAGCGTTTGACAGAATGGAGTGGGATTACCTGTTTGCCACACTTAAAAAATTTGGCTTTGGTGAGCGCATTACATCCTGGATCCGTTTGTTATATACTAACCCACAGGCCTGTGTCCACACCAGTGATACATATTCTGATTATTTTACACTTTCACGCGGGACCCGTCAAGGCTGCCCTCTGAGCCCGCTTCTCTTCGCTCTAGCGATCAAACCTCTATCTATTGTCTTGCACTCCTCCCCAATATTCCAAGGCATCTGCCGCGAGGGCATAGAACATCACATATCTCTGTACGCAGATGACCTTTTATTGTATATCACAAACCCTGCCACTGCTATTCCTACTATTACTTCAGTTTTACATGAATTTGGCTCTCTTTCTGGATATAAAATAAATTTTCAAAAAAGCAAGTGTTTTCCAATTAACACATCAGCATTGAAACTGCATCAATCAGACATCCCTTTTCACTTATGTCAATCTGGGTTCAAATATCTTGGAGTAAACATTACCTGTTCTCATTCAGCTCTGTTAGCAGCAAATTTCAATTTCAAATTTCAAAAGGAAAGGAATCACATGTTTTCATGATCTCTATCAGAACGATATTTTCTCTATGTTTTCATCCCTATCAAGTAAATATGATCTGCCACGCTCACATTACTTTCGTTACCTTCAGATTCGACACTATTTATCCTCTCAGTTCTCTTCGTTCCCCTCACTTCCTGCCTTATCGCCATGGGAGGAACTACTTAAACTTCCAACAGATCAGAAATCTCTTACGTCCTGGATCTACTCTTCAATCATGTCCTTTGAGAAGAAAACTGCTTTCAAAATAAAACTGGCCTGGGAGGAGGAAATCGGGGTCAAGCTCGGATGAATATTGGGCTGAGGCAATGGAAAGGATTAGCTCCACCACCTCGTGTGCATGGCTGGGTCTCATACATTTTAAGGTGCTATATAGGATTCATTATTCTAAAGCTAAACTAGCAGAAATTTATCCGAGTGCAGACAATAGATGTGATAGATGTAGCCATACCCCTGCAAACCTTAGTCATTTGTTTTTCTTTTGTCCCAAATTGCAATCATTTTGGGGTGTCTTTTTTAAAATCCTTTCTGACATCTTAAAAATTAAATTGCAACTAGATCCTTTGACCGCCATATTTGGAATTCCTGAACTTTTTGCCAATTTATATACCAACCATTTAGATATCATAGCGTTTTCCTCTCTCATTGCCCGAAGGAGGATTTTACTGTCCTGGAAATCACCTGGTCCCCCATCAGCAGCATCTTGGCTAGAGGATATGTTGTCTTTTCTCAAGTTAGAGAAAATTAAGTTCTCTCTCAGAGGCTCTGCTGGAAAATTTACTGCCAGATGGCAACCCTTTTTGTCTTATGTAAACAGCCTCCATAGACTCCCAACTGAGCAGATATAATCGCCTCTTTTATTATTACTTATTTATTGTTATTACTTATTTTATTTTATTCATTTTTGTTGTTTGTTTTCCCTCCCCTTTTTTCTTTCTTTTTTTTGTTGTGGGGTGGGTGGCGGGGTAGGGTAAGTGATGGGAGCTTAAAGACATTGCAATGCTGTTTTAAGCCATATTCCTACCTACTTCTAGTTAGTTACATTGTAAAATATATATATATATATATATATATATATATAATTTTTTTTTTTAATTTCATGCATTTGATTATGGCAGCACATGCAGGCCATCTTCACTTGTGGTTCTCCTCTTTTGTTTTCAGGTCATAAATTAATAAATGAATAAATAACTGCACTTATACAAATACATATAGTTTTCTGTTGGTTCCCTTTCCTCCAGAGAGTCAAGTCATAGCAATGACTTACACTGTCCTGTTGCAGTTGTTATAATGAGAGCCCGTTGTGACACTAGAGAACATAAAAATACACATCGTTCATGTGACTTCACGTTTACTCCTCTTAGTTTATTAGTAATATGTCAAAGTGAACAGGAAAAGGCAGCAATGTGTAATTTCTGTCCTTGATTTGGACCAAACGAACACTATTATGGGTGTACAAGTGTCCTGACAGGCGTGCAGAAGTAGTGTGGTGTGGATTTACCTTGGAAAACAACAGGACCGTGACCACAGTCCTTCTTTTAGTTTTACCAAGCCCTCACCACAGATGAAGCAAATCAGAAATCACTCCTGTGGGTTAATTGTTGAGGTATAGGAAGAGTAGCAGTACATTTCATCGCCCACAATCAACTCAATCAATCAATCAATCAATCAATTTTATTTATAAAGCCCAATATCACAAATCACAATTTGCCTCACAGGGCTTTACAGCATACGACATCCCTCTGTCCTTAAGACCCTCACAGCGGATAAGGAAAAACTCCCCCAAAAAAAACCCTTTAACGGGGGAAAAAAAAACGGTAGAAACCTCAGGAAGAGCAACTGAGGAGGGATCCCTCTTCCAGGACGGACAGACGTGCAATAGATGTCGTACAGAACAGATCAGCATGATAAATTAACAGTAATCCATATGACACAGGGAGAGAGAGAGAGAGAGAGAGAGAGAGAGAGAGAGAGAGAGAGAGAGAGAGAGCGAGAGAGAGATATGCAGGTAATGACAGTATCTTACAACAACATTAATGGAAGTAATAATATTATAGTCATAGTTCTGGCTACTGTGGTACAATATGTTGAAAGTATGTATTAATACCTGGCAGTATACATGTGTGACAATAATCATATGTGTATAATAACATAAGAAGTATGACTAATGACTAATGATGGCAGCAGCAGCAGGAGGCATCTGGCGGGACCACGGCAGCACAACCACACACGCCACGCCTGTCCAGGCACCGCTGTGATATGAGTTAATCTGAGAGACAGTGGAGCACAAAGGCTCCGGAGAAGAAGCCGACTTAGTCACATCCAGAATGGCCGGGTTAGCTAGATGCAGTAAGAGGACATGAGAGAGAGAGAGAGAGAGAGAGAGAAGGAGAGAAGGGGCCCGGTGTATTATAGAGGGGTCCTCCGGCAGACTAGGCCTAAGTCAGCCTAACTAAGGGCTGGTACAGGGCAAGCCTGAGCCAGCCCTAACTATAAGCTTTATCAAAGAGGAAAGTCTTAAGTCTAGTCTTAAATGTGGAGACGGTGTCTGCCTCCCGGACCGTAACAGGAAGATGATTCCACAGGAGAGGAGCCTGATAGCTAAAGGCTCTGGCTCCTGATCTACTTTTGGAGACTTTAGGGAGCACGAGTAACCCTGCGTTCTCAGAGCGCAGTGTTCTGGTGGGATAATATGGCACTATGAGCTCTCTAAGATATGATGGAGCTTGACCGTTTAGAGCTTTATAAGTTAACAGTAGGATTTTAAATTCAATTCTGGATTTTACAGGGAGCCAGTGCAGAGAAGCTAAAACAGGAGAGATATGATCGCGTTTCTTAGTTCCTGTTAGTACACGTGCTGCTGCATTCTGAATTAGCTGGAGAGTTTTTAAGGACTTACTAGAGCTACCTGATAATAGAGAGTTACAATAATCCAGCCTTGAGGTAACAAAAGCGTGGACCAATTTTTCTGCATCTTTTCGGGTCAGGATAGGCCTAATTTTCGCAATATTACGCAGATGAAAAAATGCAGTCCGTGAGGTTTGCTTTAAATGAGAATTAAAAGACAAATCTTGATCAAATGTTACTCCGAGGTTTCTTACGGTAGTGGCAGGGGCCAGAGCAATGCCATCTAGAGAAACTATGTCATCAGATAAAGAGTCTCTGAGTTGTTTGGGGCCAAGAACAATAACTTCAGTTTTGTCTGAATTTAACATCAGGAAATTGGTGCTCATCCAAGTTTTTATGTCTTTAAGGCAGTTATGGAGTTTAGTTAATTGATTGCTTTCTTCTGGCTTCATTGATAAATACAACTGAGTATCATCCGCATAACAATGGAAATTTATAGAGTGATTTCTAATGATGTTACCTAAAGGAAGCATATATAGAGTAAACAGGATTGGTCCGAGCACAGAACTCATGGAACTCCAAAACAAACTTTAGTACGTAAGGATGGTTCATTAACGCCAACAAATTGAAAACGATCAGATAAATAAGATTTAAACCAGCTTAGTGCTGAACCTTTTAAGCCAATTAAGTGATCCAGTCTCTGCAGCAGAATTTGATGGTCAGTTGTGTCAAACGCTGCACTAAGATCTAATAAAACAAGTACAGAGACGAGTCCTTTGTCTGAAGCAATCAGAAGGTCATTTGTAATTTTAACTAGAGCTGTCTCAGTGCTATGATGCACTCTAAATCCTGACTGAAATTCCTCAAATAAATTATTATCCTGGAGCGACTACTTTCTCAAGGATCTTTGACATAAAGGGAAGATTAGATATTGGTCTATAGTTGGCTAACACCTCTGGATCCAGGGAGGGCTTTTTTAGTAGAGGTTTAATTACAGCTATCTTAAAAGACTGTGGTACATAGCCTGTTAATAAGGATATATTGATCATATCTAATATATGAGTGTTAACTAAAGGAAAGACCTCCTTAAGTAGCCTAGTTGGGATGGGGTCTAAGAGACACGTTGATGATTTGGATGAAGAAATCACTGCAGTCAATTCTTGAAGAGAAATTGGGGAGAAGCAATCTAAATATATATTAGATTTTACAGCTGTGTTTGAGGTTAGATAGGTACTATCTGAGGGCAGGAGGTCATGAATTTTGCCTCTAATAGTTAGAATTTTGTCATTAAAAAAGCTCATAAAATCATTACTGCTTAGGGCTAAGGGAATACAAGGCTCAATAGAGCTTTGACTCTCAGTCAGCCTGGCTACAGTGCTGAAAAGAAACCTGGGGTTGTTCTTATTGTCTTCTATTAGAGCTGAGTAATAGTTTGCTCTGGCATTGCGGAGGCCCCTCTTATAAGTTTTGAGACTGTCTGTCCAGATTAAACGAGATTCTTCCAGTTTGGTTAATCACCAATTCCTTTCAAATTTTCGCGATATTTGTTACTGCCAACATATGAGTCTTCAGCCCTTTTCTCTAAACTCCAGGAACATCATCAGCCTCTCTTTCAGTCTGTCTGTTCTGGTGTTGACAGCACATTCCAATAAAAGATGACCTTTAAAAGGTGTTCATAGGTCATATTTTCAAGTAACTGTATGTGTGGAGAGCCACCCTGGTTTAGCACTTTATTATCTTCTACCCTCTCTCTGTCTCATTCTTTTCTCTTGACCCTTCTTATGAAGTGCAGGATGACTAAATATCTGTTTCTCCCTGTGTTATGCTTACATGCATTATCCACCCTAGATAGGTTGTTAAGAGAAAGAGAAAGAGAAAGAGAGACAAAGAGAGATGATTAAGAGCTGTCAAGTGTCAGTAGAAGTTTCATCTCGTCTTGTCTGAAATAGGCTGTCAGACTGCTGAACACCTTCCAACCACTCACAACTCAACATAGTTAAAGGTGCCCTGATGATTTTTCCTGTAAACAAATGAAGTTCTGTTTAGTCTGTGTTTCTCACCAAAACTCTTTGTACGTATCATTAAGATCCAAATGTGATTTGTTCCTCAAGTCTGGTACAAACTGTGTGATTTTGGGTTGTCCCGGACAAAAGATGACCAATGTGAAAGAAACATGGCGATATCTTTGGTTTGTGGCTCTCAAACAGTGTTTCTACATTGCGCAGTGAGAGAGGTTCAAGGATGGCTGTTGTCACGGTCTTGTCATCAGAGACAGCCTGGGATAAAATTCTGACAGTGTCAGAAATTTGGGATGACCATCTTACTGTGTGACTGCTGTTACCACCTACTCTTACTAACCAACCCATAGAAATGCGGCGTGAAAAGACACAGATGTTAAATGCTTGTGAAAGCTAAATGCTAGTAGATAATAATGAATACTTACTTTGAGCTCTCATTGCAAAGTTGGCATGCCAAGTTGGCCTCTTTTCCCCAGCCCTATATTCTCCTCCTCTCCTTCAGACTCTTTTCGACACACATAAATGCCACTATTCATTTAAACACGACTCATGTTTGTATTTATTTTTTCTCACCACTACAGCAGGGTAGATGGATGTTGCACGCTGTTGACTTTTTGTCCTTGCGTTCTGACATTGACAGACGTACATCGTAGCCTGCGATTCAGTAAACGCTGTCATCGTACAGCATGTATCAAACTTGATGTCCTATTCAAGGTTATTAGATCCATGTTGCGCAATGTAGTTTTCACTAAACTTATAAGATTTCTTAAATCTCAGTTTGTGGGAGGCTTAATAAAACATTTGCATTTTTAACATTTTGAAACTTGCAATGTTTGCAATCATGTAAACTGGGGGCCCACTAGGACAAAACACTGTTCTGTAGCACTACTTGTTTTCAGAAACTCCACAGAACGCCTTTTCACCTCACAATGTTTTTAACCATGTTAGCAGTGTGCCCCTCAAGATAGTAATGTCGGTTGCTATGTAAGTCCATCACTTTGGTCCACACTGAAATATCTCAACCAGAGATGAGATCTTGTGATGAGATCCCACCAGCCACAACACCTGTTAACAGTATGACGTTCTGACCCATGAGTACTCAGCAGTCGTTATTACATGACTGCTGAGATAATACATCACATGAGTAGTGAGTTCAAAATGGTCAGAGTACACTCATCTTCAAACTTAATTTTGATCTCAACTACACACCTCAATGTATCTGACGTAGAGCATAAATAAGCCCTTGGAGGGATTACAGTGGATCTGTGGGAATCACACACAGCTTGTAAAGAACTGCGGCTAAAATTTGGCATTTAATAACTTAATTAGAACAAATGTTTTTTCACTATTTTTTTTGGCAGATTTGGAAACTTTATGACATGACATTGTTAGCATCACTGGATAAATTAAATGCTAAAAATATTAAAGATTAGCAGCTGTCAATGTATTGTGATCACCAGCTACCCACTGGTCCCGTCTGGATGACAGAGAAAGAATATGGAGTGAGAGGGAGAGATATATAAATAAAAGTAGCTGCTTCAATTAAAGTAGGATCAGGAAAGCCATGTCAGTCAGCTTTCCACAGGATTAATCCAATACTCCTCTGTGACTGAGGACTCGCTATGCTGTCTCACCGTGACTTCAGATTGCTCTGTCTTTCTGTCTATCCCTCACACATACTGGTATATTACCCATTCTGAGGGAGGTTTTGTGATGACACTTCAGTTGGCAACACTGGCTGGTTTCTAAATAATTTATAAACATACACCTGGGTGGGGTGAAAATACCAAATTATATTTGGAGTATTTTTAAAAATCTGTAATTGTACTTGTTCTTAAGTACCTTTTAATCACAAATATCATACATGTGTACCACATATTACACTTTGTACTACATTTAAAGTTGCACAAAACAAAAGTCACATTAATCAGTCCTGATAAAGAGTGTGATAATGGAACAAAAGGAAGGAGATGAAGCAGCAGCTGCAGCAGAGAAGGAGCTGCAGGTGTGTCTGTGGCCACAAGAGGGCAGAGCAACAGAGAGGTGACAGTCTGCACTCAGCTCACACTCTGGAAGAAATACATAAATGTTTACAGTCACCAGCCAAGTGTCAAGCAGTGAGACAGGTGTGTAACAGTGGTCATGGCTAGCAGTAAGTGAGCACCTAAAAAATGCAAATTACAATCACATTAAAGGTTCTTTGTGAGATATTCAGAACATAGCAGGAAACCACTATTTGCTATGTTAAAATATAGTGGCGTAATAGTGTCTTGAGCAGAGAATGACGTCACAGTACCTCTGTGTGTGCTGTAATCTGAGCTTCTCTGTGGCTTTTTGTGGTGAGCTGGTCTATCTGCTAACTTATTGCTGCCGCTCTGCACTGTGCTCATACAGCTGTTACCACTGACATCAGGAACGCAAACTCGCAGAAGCATAACGCCTACCCTCCGGTTCCTCCTGGTTAACACCATTAGCTCTGTCAGCACTGTTGCTGCTGTTTAGTACTGTATTTGAATTAGAACTGTTAGCTGCTAGCTGCTGGCTAAGACACCTCCATGTCTGTGTCCAGACATACGTTCTCACTTTTGCATAAAGCCCCTTTAAGGATGCCATTCCAGTGGGTTGTGGTTCCAGGCACTCCCCAGGATATGCCCAACTGAGAGAATCTGAGAGCACTTTGGAGGCACCATGTCTTTTTCAGCCAAGACACTTTGGTTGCGTCTGGTTGCTATGATAGGCTGACCAAACGTCCTCTTTTGCCTGGACATGTCCACTTTTCACGTCCTGTCCGGGGCGTCCGGGGGAGTGTTTATAAATTGATGATAATGTCTGGTTTTCCTTGTGTGTGTGTGTGTGTGTGTGTGTGTGTGTGTTGGAGTGCGGCACGGACTGCATATTTCTGTCCGAACCCGACAGTCACTCTGTTTTGTTATGTCCAAAACTGAACCGAGCCCGACATTATTTAATGACCAAAGCACTGAGTTTGTGTCACACAGTGGTTACAGGCTATTTAACAGGCCGGGCGTGCGCCGTGGGTGCTCCGCGAGAGGGAGACCTCCGTGTTTGAGACGGGAGGCGGGAGGTCCAAGGCTTCCAGCGAGAGGAGAGGGAGAAATAAAACAAAATAAGATAAAATAGGAAAAACCTGTCTCCCTCTTTTATTTTATTTTCAGCGTTTAATCAAGGCGGAGGCGGGCGGCTGGAGGTCCGAGACTTCCAGCGAGGGGAGAGGTAGAAACAAACAGCCAATGTGTGTGTGTGTGTAGTGTTCAGGTGTTGTCACGTAAATAACAGTGCCCAAGCAACAAACAGGACAGACAATAGGATTTTATTTATTTTTACACTACATTTTCACTGAAAGCTGACCGAATCCGACCCGAACCTGAATACAAATACATTTTTGACCAAACCCAGCCCGACCTGTCGGGTAGGCCTACGGTCGGGACCCGTCGGGCTCGGATTGGGTAGCCACACTCTAGTGTGTGTATGTGTCCCCTATCTATAGGGGCCTATCTGAATTTCTGTCTTTGAAAGATATTATTTTGTAATATGTAATATAAATTTTCTATCCATACATATAAACTTTAAATATATTAAAATTACAAGGCATCTTTGAGTAAACTGTGAGTATCATTTGGTATGATATACAGTACAGGCCAAAAGTTTGGACACACCTTCTCATTCAATGCGTTTTCTTTATTTTCATGACTATTTACATTGTAGATTCTCACTGAAGGCATCAAAACTATGAATGAACACATGTGGAGTTATGTACTTAACAAAAAAAGGTGAAATAACTGAAAACATGTTTTATATTCTAGTTTCTTCAAAATAGCCACCCTTTGCTCTGATTACTGCTTTGCACACTCTTGGCATTCTCTCCATGAGCTTCAAGAGGTAGTCACCTGAAATGGTTTTCCAACAGTCTTGAAGGAGCTCCCAGAGGTGTTTAGCACTTGTTGGCCCCTTTGCCTTCACTCTGCGGTCCAGCTCACCCCAAACCATCTCGATTGGGTTCAGGTCCGGTGACTGTGGAGGCCAGGTCATCTGCCGCAGCACTCCATCACTCTCCTTCTTGGTCAAATAGCCCTTACACAGCCTGGAGGTGTGTCTGGGGTCATTGTCCTGTTGAAAAATAAATGATCGTCCAACTAAACGCAAACCGGATGGGATGGCATGTCACTGCAGGATGCTGTGGTAGCCATGCTGGTTCAGTGTGCCTTCAATTTTGAATAAATCCCCAACAGTGTCACCAGCAAAACATCCCCACACCATCACACCTCCTCCTCCATGCTTCACAGTGGGAACCAGGCATGTGGAATCCATCCGTTCACCTTTTCTGCGTCTCACAAAGACACGGCGGTTGGAACCAAAGATCTCAAATTTGGACTCATCAGACCAAAGCACAGATTTCCACTGGTCTAATGTCCATTCCTTGTGTTTCTTGGCCCAAACAAATCTCTTCTGCTTGTTGCCTCTCCTTAGCAGTGGTTTCCTAGCAGCTATTTGACCATGAAGGCCTGATTCGCGCAGTCTCCTCTTAACAGTTGTTCTAGAGATGGGTCTGCTGCTAGAACTCTGTGTGGCATTCATCTGGTCTCTGATCTGAGCTGCTGTTAACTTGCGATTTCTGAGGCTGGTGACTCGGATAAACTTATCCTCAGAAGCAGAGGTGACTCTTGGTCTTCCTTTCCTGGGTCGGTCCTCATGTGTGCCAGTTTCGTTGTAGCGCTTGATGGTTTTTGCGACTCCACTTGGGGACACATTTAAAGTTTTTGCAATTTTCCGGACTGACTGACCTTCATTTCTTAAAGTAATGATGGCCACTCGTTTTTCTTTAGTTAGCTGATTGGTTCTTGCCATAATATGAATTTTAACAGTTGTCCAATAGGGCTGTCGGCTGTGTATTAACCTGACTTCTGCACAACACAACTGATGGTCCCAACCCCATTGATAAAGCAAGAAATTCCACTAATTAACCCTGATAAGGCACACCTGTGAAGTGGAAACCATCTCAGGTGACTACCTCTTGAAGCTCATGGAGAGAATGCCAACAGTGTGCAAAGCAGTAATCAGAGCAAAGGGTGGCTATTTTGAAGAAACTAGAATATAAAACATGTTTTCAGTTATTTCACCTTTTTTTGTTAAATACATAACTCCACATGTGTTCATTCATAGTTTTGATGCCTTCAGTGAGAATCTACAATGTAAATAGTCATGAAAATAAAGAAAACTCATTGAATGAGAAGGTGTGTCCAAACTTTTGGCCTGTACTGTATATATATATATATATATATATATATATATATTTAACTTTGGGTGCCAAGAGAGAAATGTATGACTGGTTCAGACCGGCCAGTTCAGACTGCTGCAACTTTACTCTGCAATGTTCTAAAACGGTTGCATCTTGTCGTGAATCTTGGGTCTGAACTGGGCTTTACAAAGCACACTTCTGACTAGTCTACTGCTGGGTGCAGTCAGAGGTAAAAGAGATTTGAAACGTACAAATGTAGAGGGCAGCAAAACATTAACTCTTTAAAAACAAAGCCTTTAAAAAAAAATGTCAGACATGCACACTCAATTGGAAATAACATTTCAGTTTGATTTAATTATGTAATTTCAGCATTGGCAGACACAGACATCCATTGTGAGAGACATGGCAGGGGGAGATGGGGTAAACAAAACACTGTTTTCTTGGCCAAAGATAACTGACTAAGTAAGACAGTCATTTCATGAGAAAATATGTGAAAGTGTGTAAAAACTAATGTCACTTCTTTCATTTTGAAGGAACATACTGTTCAGTATTTGTCTCTGGAACATTTCATTTGTGTTTCAGAGTTTGTGCCTATTTCACTGTACTGTCAGACTGTGTTGGCTGAACACTGTTGCTTCATTCCAAATTACAGCCATTGTCTTCTTCCCTGCTTGGCCATGCAGCCACAGGAGCCAAGCCTCTGTGTGAAGCCCACAGCAGACATCTATATTTCATAGGCCCTCTCCATGAATAGGTGAAAGTGTGGTGTTGCCAGCAGGCCTCACCTCAGGACTAACCACAGTCTTGGCAGAGAATTTTGGATTAATAGCTAGTAATACAAAAAAGAGCCTGAAGCTTGAGGCCAACAAGCTGCAAACTCAACAACATTCTCACATTCTTTTCCTTGCTTCTTTTCTCTTCCCCTCACTTTGCTGAAGCAGCAGGTTCATAGATTATGAATTCCCACTGATTAGAACAAAAAAAATACAACCCACTGTAGCAGCATGGTACATCTTAGAGACTGCGGATGTGGAGTCAGATTAGAGCATGTGATTCTGTACTGGCCTTTGATTACAATCCTATATCAGTCAGTCAGATATAATGGAGAAACATCTTTATTATATTAGAGGATAGAAATACAGTGTTTATTTATGATTAACCAGCAGAGACATTGAACCACAAGATGTTTAGAACAGCTTATACTGAAAACGCTGCCTGCTTTAATCAATGATGTTGTAATGTTCTTTAATTGCTTGTTGCCCACTGTTTTGGCCATCACTTTCTCTTTCACTTCTCTCTTGTTAATTTCATTTAGCACTTGGGGATCATTCCTATAAAAGTATCAAATAGCTGAGGTTAGCAGAATAACAGCCACGAGAAATTAAACACAGTTGCATGCTGGGATAGACTCCAACTCTTGGACAGACGGATGAAAAGAAGGTGGGGTAATCCACCTTTTTGCCAACCGTGTTGGCCTGGGAAGTAGCACCAAATTCTACGCCCTATGCATAATCATTCTCTGTGGGCCCTCTGCCCTTCCTCTCTTGGTCCATACCCCTCTCACACACCTTTTTTTTTCTTTTTTTTCTACAAAGTCAGTTTGCTTTCTCTCCCTTTCTGTTCTTTCTTTCTTCTATTTTTTGGTAGTCCAATTTCTCTATCTTGGGAAAAGGCATGCCCGTGTATGTTGGTGCTCCAGCAGGGTCAGGGCTCATTTCTAAACAACATTTGATACAAAGATGGACGGAGCCCTCTGTCCTTACTCATTCATGCATTCATTTCATCCATCTTTGTGCATGTTTTTCTGAATGCTTAGAGATACAGCTGGAAAGGAGCAGTACCACTGAAGATCGTGTAAGCAGTGCAGCGCAGTTCAAGCCTGATATGACCACAGGATGCAACCAGGAAATGGCGGAACAGAGCAAATTGGTAATATATAATAATGTATAGTAATATACAGTGCAGTGTTAATTTTGTTTGAAAACTATGACAATATTTCATCAAGGAACTTTTCCCATGATGAAAAGGATATGATGACAAGCTAAAAGTAGATCTTGATAATAAAAACTGGGATGAAATCTGATTTCATTTTCATTGACGAGACACAACGTGACAAAAATGTTAGTGGTGGACTTCCAGACACTGAAAGCCGAGAATGGTCATGCTTCAAGTGTTGCATGAGCAACAAGCTGGCAAAGTCCAGTAAATAGTCGGCAATAGGATGTATCTCTAGCCAGCAAAAACACTCACACCAGAGCAGCATCAGCCGATGTTGCAAGTTGTGAGCTGTAATTCAGCAGTAAAATAATCAGCCGGGTGTCTGACTGTGGATGGTGGAGCTCCTGAATGGATTTGTGGAGTTTGTTAGTTACAGCAGCAGCTGTTAGCAGATAGCTCCACTTGTTAGCCCCTTAACAACAGTGGAGCAAGCAGCCACCAACAGCCAGACTTCACATATCTTGATCCCCGCAGGACTGCACTCAGTCCGGACTCCAGAAGGTTTATGGTTTTATGCTATTTGACAGGCAGGTAGGAGGCTCAGTTATCTGTGAGTGTAGCTGTGCCGTAAGTAAACAGTCTGAACTCAGATCAGTTTTCTCTGACAGAGATGAAAGTTTAGTTTTAATCACAAACTCTGTTAGACGACACGAGTTTAAACCTCCTGACCAACATGTTGCAGATTAAGAAAGAATTCAGGCTTTAATGAAGTTATTTTTCTGCTTCTTAACAGTGAGATGGATATGTCAGAGTTTACAATGAACCTGGGTACAGTCCTTGTTGACATCAGATTCCTGTTGCCATAAAGCACAATGAACTCTTTTGAAAGGCTTCTGGACTATTTGTCAATATCCAAAAATGTGAAATGATGTTTACAATAAGGGCAGCCCAGTGGTGTGGTGGTTAGCACTGTCGCCTCACAGCAAGAGGGTTGCCGGTTCGATCCCGGGCGTGGGAGCCCTTCTGTGCGGAGTTTGCATGTTCTCCCCGTGTCAGCGTGGGTTCTCTCCGGGCACTCCGGCTTCCTCCCACAGTCCAAAGACATGCAGATTGGGGACTAGGTTAATTGATATCTCTAAATTGTCCGTAGGTGTGAATGTGAGCGTGAATGGTTGTTTGTCTCTATGTGTCAGCCCTGCGATAGTCTGGTGTACCCTGCCTCCCTGGGATAGGCTCCAGCCCCCCCGTGACCCTCAAGAGGATGAAGCGGTTAGAAGATGAATGAATGAATGTTTACAATGAACCTGGGTACAAATCCTAGTTGTCTCAGATTGGTTAGTTGTGGTGTCAAAGTTTTTGAGATCATTAATAGAGAGATGTTGAGCTTTGCAAATGATGATCAGTAAGTGCATCCTCTCTAGCTGCCAGTTAGTGTTATAGCGTGACACCAGCAGCAGGAATGTGCAGGAATGTCTTCTTTGTAGCAAATCATAATTCTTGTAACACAGTACGTATACTGTCCCCTACTGTGTGTGATATTTGTCTCCAGTGTGTTACATCAAAACAGCATTACAGAGTGAGGGACAGAATGCAGGAGTAAAAAATGTGTGTGTGTGCAGATGCATTGTTGCGTTAGCTAACTGGTTATGACATTATTTTCATTGCTGTTGCTTTACTCTACTTCTATGTAAATATCATCATAACCATCATAACATGTGCTGAGCTTTATATACACACTGAGCAGTTTTTTGAGGGTTGTATTTTTTGCAAATTTTCTCTATGACCTCTTTCCCCTTTTCTCTGGACTGGGCAGCAAAAAGGTTTTTCACCTTTAACATCTTACATGACCTGCTTCTTACTCATCACCCATGGGACATGGCAGGAGAACAGATTTTACTTTTTGCACCAGGTCCTGTAACCCACACCAAATGTCTTAATATTAAATTAAATAATTAAAATTAATTTAATAAAAAAATTAAATATACCTATTTGTTAGGGAATTAAAAGAGACACACAGTAGGAGACAATTGTCTCCTACTGTGTGTCTCTTTTAATTCCCTAACAAATAGATATATATATATATATATATATATATATATATAGATAGATAGATAGATAGATAGATATATACATATATATAGATATATACATATATATATATATATATGTATTGCCTCCTACTGTCAGAAAACATCACACAGATTTGGCAAATTTTGCAATCTTGCAATCTTCATTCTTCTCCTCTCCAGGATCTCCATATCCCTACTTAAATATACAATGATTCACAATAACAAAGTTTTGTGACAGAACTGTAGCCATTTGTTTTCATGAAGATGGCATTGAGAGATGTTGCAACAAATTGAACAAAAATGAAGCTGAGGGCGCTGTCAATTGTACCAGTAAAATGACTGAGGTGGCGGCAGACTGACGCTGTACCTGACCAGAAAGTAGTGGTGGCTTGCTCTCTAATATTATTCTCCACCTTACTACATATGGAGGACAACCAGCCTCTCCTCCGCCTTACACTGGAACAGCTCGACTGTCTTTCTGTCTTCACCGCAAGCGACATAAAAGTCACAGACTGTGCCACTGCAACTGCCCCAGACAGAACAAATGGGTACTTGGATCTGCCTTGTACCCAAGTTAGGTTTAGCATTAACGTTACATTAGTGTAAGTATGTCCAGTTACTGCTGTATAACGTTGGCTAACTAATGCGGTGGACCTTTATTTTTCAACCTCATAGAGACTGTTCAAGTACAGTAAATAATCCAAAACTATTTTTTTTTACCAGGCCGTAAACAAGTTTATCTCTGCTGCAAAGTTGGGCATTTTAACATGGGAGTCTATGGGGACTGGCTCTTTTTTCTTTTGAAGCCAGGCTTAAGTTGCCATTCAGTGCACTACAATTTTTGGCACAGTCACACTGTCTAGATTTTCAGCCTCAGCCTCTTGACTTTCTTTTGTGCTGTACAGAAGAGGGCTAATAAGGCTAGCTAATGTTAGTGAGCTAAGGCTCTACTAGCTGTGATTTGTGCTGTAATGGTGTAATGCACAACATTACACATTAAACTAACAATTTATTACATGAATAACTGGTAAAACAAACTTAAATATATCAAATCTTGAATTACTTACATTTTTAGGCCAGGTTGCAGTCACCAATCTGTCTCTTCTCTTTTTTGTTCGTCGGTGCGTGACAGCAGTGCGTTATAACGTAACGTAAGTTAACGTAACGTAACATTAAAAACTATAACATAACATGGACAACATAAACGCCCACAGAGTACTTTGTAACGTTATTCATTAATTTGGGAAAATATGTTCAGTATATGTGTTTATCAAAATATATGCATGTTGGTGTTTGTTATGGATGGACCACTAGCCCCTGTTGATATGGTATGTTTTAACTCCCCATATAGTGGGGCGGTGAGTGGTGAATGAGTAAATGATTTCAGACACTATCTAGGTGTGAAAACTCATTTTGCTTTCGTCATCTTCACCGTTTCCACTGTCATTCATGATTATAACATCCAGCTAGCACGTACTTGCAAGTGGTCCAGCTTTATGTTACCACTGCACGAATTCCGAGGGTGGCTAGGGCCCTTCTGTAGAGACATCTTGATGGATTCATGAACTGGGGATGGAGGGGTGAGAGTGAGAGGAGTAATGCATGTTTTTCTGGGAAGGGGGCCGCTTACAAGACATGAAAGACTCTGTGAGAGGTGACTGTGTGTCCTTGGCTTGGTCTGCCTTCTCATTCAGAATGTGTACTGGGGAGGCTGTCAAACTCAAAGTGATCCAAGTCTTTGTGTGTGTCTTCTTGTCTTTTGTTTCTCTCTCCCCTGCCTTTAAACACTTGTCCTGACAAGAGAGTTTAGCTGGAGGGGGGAGCGTATCAAATCTGCAAAGAGATTTTTCATCCCACACAGAAGGAACAAAAGACAGAAAATCCCCTTTATCTCATCCTTTTCTCCCTCTCTTTCTGTTGTCGGTCACCAGCGGCGGTTGTACTGTGACAGCTCCTGTGAGCAGCTCATCCAATGACATAAACATGCACGGACACACACAATCTGTAAAACACTTTTGCTTTGCCATAATCATATTACCTGGTGGAGAATAATGCAGCATTAAAATGCCCTCCTTCACTTTACTGGGCAAAAAAATCCCACATCAAGTCGTGGCTGTACTAAGACAAAGTCACAGGGCCCTAGGGCAAACTTAGGAATGGGATCTTCCCTGGGCCTTATTCTCACCTGTATCCTAACTGAGAATGTTACTAGTATTAAAGAGGGTATTAATGGTCATGGATGCAGTCAGAGACAATTGATTTATTTCTGCTTCTCTAATGCCAGGTTTGCACAACATGACATTAGCCCAGTTATAGCCCAACCCGGCTGTTCTACAGTGTCTGATTGGATTGTGAATGACAATAAATGTTGTGAGCAATAATCTCTTGTTTTATCCAGTGTATTGTGTCATAGTAGATGACAACCGATGCAGCACATGGGACGCCTCATGACATCCAGATAGAAAGTCCAGCATGATTGATTACTTTATGTCCTTCACAACTCTTTATATCACAATTGATCTACATGGCCTTTCACAGGAGGCAATTGATGATTTTTGGGGACATAACGATCAGATGTCATTGAGAAATAACCAAAAGGGCCTAAACTATGCATTGGAGGGATATATTCATCATTTTATTGTTGAGAAGGTCGACGAAAAACTTAAATTGCAAGCCAAAATTTACAGGTCACAGCGCACGCTTGTGAACCGCATCTCGTTACTGTCGCCATCAAAGACAACAAGTTAAAGTGCCACTGAAGTTAAGGTTTTTGGCTCAGAATATGAGAAGGGGATAACGGCCTTTTTACCATCTTTACCAAGAGTGTCTCTCCGTTAGTTTGGTGCTACAGTATTTACATTGAATCATTCAGCATAAGGTTTGCCAACCTCTGTTATCTCTGCGATTACAGATAAATTAATGAAGCTAAGCTCTAGAAGTTAACGTTAGCTTAACTAGAGCCCTTTGGACAACAGCTAACAATGATGTACGATCACCAAAGTACAAAACTAGAACACAATAGGCTAATGAACTCCCAGCAAACAAGGTGACATGATGAACAACGCAGAGGAGCTAACGTTAGGCTAACTTTAGCTAATGTTAGCTAGAGATATTAAAGATAACTTTATATTTCTTTCCAGCAAAGTGACAATGTGTTGCCTCAAATACGATGTTGACTTACCTTGGATCAGATGTAGACATCCTTGTTAATCTTATTCACGTTGAGTTGATGTTGTGGTCTAACTTTACCACACAACTTTATCCAAAGGAGACACTTTTCTCGGTTGAGATGTAAAGAATACACCTCGTCACCCAGCCTCTCAGGATACCTTGTGTCGGAGTTGCATGTACCCCATGCACACCTTTTGACCATTTTTAAACTTCAAATCTCAGAAAAAGCTCATAAAACTGAACAAAACTGACTTTCTGTAATGCATTTCAATGAACGTCCAGGCAGAGAATGTCCGAGTGTATGGGAATGGCTATACGCACTGTGATTGGCTCATCGCGTTTGAGGGCGGGGCTTAGCCATAGGTCAATTGTCACAGTTGTGACCAGTAGGAACACAGAGCGGTCTGCTGCGTGGAAAACTGTATGGTAACAGCACCCCAGTGTTTTTGATATTTCCTCAAGGGACTACCACCAGTAAAAAAGTAAAAGAGACATTTCAGCAACTTTGTAAGTACTGCCATTAGCATCAAGCTAGCAAAGAATGTGAATTTTTCACACTGGAGAAGGATTGGGTACAACTGGATGAGGTGCAGGGTACACACTGGACAGGTCGCCAGACTATCACAGTGCTGACACATAGAGACAGACAACCATTCACACCTACGGCCAATTTAGAGTCACCAATTAACCTATCCCCAACCTGGATACCATAACATTGACAAATAGTGTCTGGGCTTTTACTCACCATAACTGCAGAAGGTACCAGTTTATTCAAAACAGACCTTATTAGAAATGGGCCTTTATTTATCATTCCCTCTGTATTTTTCTGTTTAGTCTGCTCCTTTTTGCCCTGTTAAAGTTTGTGCATCATGCATTCATTCCAAACTCAACACATTCTGTATCTATTTTAAAGCTCCTGGAGAGAATCCTTTCATTGTCCAGAAAGGCTGTTATTGTCAACACTTGCAGGAACTTGTGGAAAATTAAGTGGCTTGTGCAATTTTCATGCAGTACTTCAAATGTAGCTCCTGCCATCTGGTGGCACTTTTCACATTACTACAATAACATGTCAGCAGGAAAATGAGCATCCTCAATGACTGAAATAATAATAATAATGATAGAACAAGAACAGATGAATAATCTGTCGACATCACGCACGTTGTAAACGATGACCAGCGATGACTGGTCATGAACCAAGGTGTAGTCTGTCATGTCTGTCGGCTAAGTCACGGCAAGATTTTATGACTCCACAGTTGCCTAATTTGACATAGTGACTGTTGGAATGGACAAATATGTTGTGTGGTGTGAACCCAGCAAGCATAAACTGCTCCCTGGACCTAGTCAGACATCACCAAATTAAATTGCAAATGCAAATTCATCTGAAACCTTCTCTCTGGATGACAGGATGTCAGAATTGTAGAAAATACATGTATTAAGTCCATTTAAATAACTTATTCACATTTTTAAGAAACCTGGGGTCCGTTTCAGAAAGGAGGTTAAACAAACTCTGAGCCTAACCCTGAACTCTGAGTTGAGTAACTCTGAGATGGGAAACTCTGGGTTACGGGTTTCAGAACAGGTGATTTCAATCAGTTCAGTCAACATAGAGTTTGTTCACTCTGAGTTAAGCGCGTGCACCATGACTTTAAAAAGCCGTCATCAATGGAGCCTCGATACCACGATTCACCATGGCAACAAGCGACAAGAAAAGGTCTGCATTTTTTTTACTCCTCTGGAGTTGGATATTTTAATGCGCTCATACAGCGAATTTGAAGCTGTTTTCAGGAAGAAGAGTAGCACGGCTGCAGCAGTGAAGGAATAGGAGTCGGCGTGGGAGAAAATTACTGCTCGAATCAATGCGTAGCCTAAGTTTAAATTTATTTCATACATTTATGCAATCACAATAATATTAGGCTACAGATGCAAACAGGTGGAATGGTGTTAAAGCTAAAATTTAGTTCACTTAGATGCAATCCCACAAGTGAAAAAAGAATGTGGAAGCAGCTCAAGATGAAATATAAAAACATTGTTCAAACAGGTAAGACTTCAGCATAATAGTTGGGTTGCCTCTTTTTAATCATGTTTACCAGTAAATATCATCCAGTGGCTGTTTCAGTGTGCATTATCCCCAACATAATGCTGTTTTCACACACATAAATGTCCTCACCTGTATCCTGTTAAATTAGGCCTATTAAAAGCAACAACTGAAATAAGTAGAAATAACAAACTTGCTCCACTGACAGATTTTTCAAATTATTTTTCAAGTGAAAATGAGCTTGAAACAAGTGAAAATTGTCCAAAAACAAGTTACTTTTAGGTGTGATTTGTTTTGACTAGAAATGAGACATTTTGACTAGAAATAAGACATATTCTTGGTATGATTTTGAGTTTTTGCTGTGTGATGCAGTCTGACATTTTGAGACAGTCAGTCTACCTGCACATTAATGCTGTGAATGGACTTCCTATTCACATAGTCTCCTTCATTTTGTGAAGGAGCAATGATGGGAATGTGGGTTCCATCAGTGCACCCTATCACACCGGGAAATCCTAAAAGAAATTAAAATGACAAATCCCAGTCTGAGGTTGCAGCACCATGTCATTAACTGAATATGATTTATAATCATAAATTTTAACTGATTTCTACATCATTCACCTGCAATCCTGTGGAACTCCTTCTTGATGACCCTCACAGGTTTATGTCCAGGGAACACAACACCATACCGTACCGTTCAAAAAGCAAATGTTCTGGAAATGATAATACGTCACTTCTGGGCCTGTGAATAATCTCCCGACGAATGCGTAACTCCCTCCTCAGTAACACTGCCTCTTCGTCCACAGGGTTCTCCAAGAACGGACATGCCATGGTCGAAAAAAGTAGATTTAGACCTAGAGCACACTTTAGGATCCGACTTTACCTTGAGGACAGATGATCAAACTCGCTGAAACCCGCGCGACACTAAACGAACGAATGAATGAATGAATCACACTGCGTGTGTGGTGTAAGAGGGAGGAGACAGCTAGAAACTTGAGGTTCATTGAAGAAAACCTGCTCCCGACCAGGTTAGGTTCACAGAGTCAGTTGCCATAGTAACTAACACCAAGCTTCACTTACCTCTCTTTCTGAAACAGGCTGGAGTTACTCCACTTTCTCTGGTTTAAGTTACCTCCCTTTCTGAAATGGAAAGGGAGGTAGAGTTTCCCTCATTTCAGGGTTAACAGACTCAGAGTTTTCACTAAAACTGCTTCGGACCCCTGATCTGAAGCTTTAATCTGCTAATTGCCAACTTATTTAGCTAAATGTGTTTTCTTATCTTTTGTCATGTTTAACTAACGTGTTTCAAATGCATCTGTGTATTGCAAACATAACAGAGTAAAAGTCAAATTAAAATTGTAATTTCTAATAAGGACAAACAATATTAATGTGCATTCCTTATTAACACAGGCAGTACGAGCAGTTAGAGGCAGCTGTAGATTTTGTTAGTACCTACAAAAAGATCTGAGCTACTGACATATTGATGAATGCTGAAATACACGTACATTTCCTTCTGCGAACAGTTCACACACAAATTCGTTCTGCTCATGTTTCATTAATGAGACCCTATATTTATATCCATTTGTGCCTCTTTTATTTTGGGGGCCCAGTCAGTTGTCTTCTTTGCCAAATGAATGAATGAAACTTTATTGTCATTATACAAAGCATGTACAATGAAAATGTGTTGGCTTCTCTCTATAAAATAAAAACAATGATAAAGTCCCCACCTGCGAAGTCAACCACGATAGTGATAATAAAGTGTATTTATAATGCTGTTTTCAAAGATGAATTCAATAAAAAGTTGAGGGAAAGCTGACATTGCCCTGTACAACATTAACCCAAACAAACAGATCTTCTTTGGAATCTGTTTTCATGTGATATCAGGCAGATACTGAGCTATTGTGTCAATGGTTGCAGAAAGCAGCTGTGGATGTCATCATATCTCTCATTTCAGAGCCTTTATTACCCAGGCTGGAGATGTTTGTGCAGACTGCAGTATGTATTCCACCCATTCAATGTCTTAATGACTGCTAGGAGGGATTTTGAAGGTGGTACAGAGCAGAGGTGATGTCTTTAGTACAGTGTGATTTGGGAATATGTAATTTGCACAAAAGAAAAATGAAGCTTTCAGAAATGACACATGATTGATCATTAAATGATAAATGGTCAATCTGGCTTGTCAAAACTGCACACTACATATGTGTGTTTAGTGGAATTAAATGAGATGTGTCAGAGTCTGATTCCAGGCATTTGTGCTCCCACAGTCCCCAAACATGCAGTGGGAGATTAGAGAGCCTGGCTGATTCCAGAGTGGTTTCTGCTGCAATGGCTAAAATGTCAGTGGTAGGAGAGATAAAGCATATCAAAGAAATCCTCACATTATAATCTGAATGTACGGCACAGGGGGAAAACTGTTTACACAAACATTCATACCCTTATCTTTGCACCTTTTTGCAGGAGACAAACTTTGACAAAATGTATGACAAATGATTATACTGCAGCATTTTGCAAAACTCTCCAATGTTGCGTCATTTTCCTGAAAATCACTGAGCACTGTATTGTATAATAGACTCAGAACTTTATCACTGTGTGGATGTCTTGGAATTTCCAGTGTGTCTTCACACAGGGATGTATGACTTTGGCCTTGAATCGTCTCCAGTGTCCTTATCTCACCTAAGTTTGGCAAACTATATGGCTTGTTTTCATCTGAGCAACAGACCACTGCATTTCTGTGAACACATCTGCAGCTGCTGTCTGGTGGGGAGGGAGCTGATACTGTATGTGCTTGCCCCTCAGCAGTATGCAGTATATCCTGACTTCCAGTTACATAGTTTAAGGACACAATGTTCCCACGGTCCCAAGAAAAATAGAAACCCTGGAACACTGAAGACTAATTATCCAAAAACATGTTAAACATAATTACTGCCTTGTGGTTGTATGTCTCTGCCAACCTGTCAAGTTGCAATTTTAGTTCATGTCTGTCTATTGACTGTACATAAAAATGGACAACATGGTGGCTGGCTGCAGTATAGGTCTTAAACCCTGCCCCCTCCATGTTTTCTAAAAGATGGTTTAAAAAGGGGTTTTGATGTCATGACTGACAGGTGTGTGTGCCAGTCGGCATTTGCAATCAGTGGCGCTGCTTGCGATTGGTCAGACGGGTGTGTGGTCGGCAACCTGATACAGCTAAGATCGCTACTGGGCAGATTCTCCAAAAGACATCACCAGCACAAGACAGCAGCAGCTGTATCTGTGATACTTTGCTTCATTTTTCTACAATTTCGACTAAATTTTGTCATAATTAGAGTATGAATTCTCGATTATGGCCAAAAACATGTCTTGTGAGGTCATGGTGATCTTTGACCTTTGACCACCAAAATCTAATCAGTTTATTGCTGAGTATCGCAAGTAGATATTGATGGCAAGGTGCTCTGTGATACTAAACACACAAGAAAATACAAGAAAACCTACTTATGGAAAACACAAAAATATAATGCCTCCAAACACAGCAGTCACAAGCATGGAGTCATAAAAACCTAAAATGGTCTGGTAAATTCTTTCCAGGTTTGTTGCTAGCAGCTGAAAGGATGGTGGACAGAATCAGCTGTGGCTTAAAATGGTAATTAAAACTGAACTGAGGAAAAACTGTGCTATATTGTAACCTGGCGTACTTCCCATAAAGGCGGCCGTTGTGGCTCTGTAGGTCATGCTTATTTGCACTCGCCACCTCTGTTGTAGAGAAAAAATGTATATCAGGTCCATCTGGGAAAGCTTTTTACAGCATTCCAAATAAATATGGTTTTAACATGGTCATTTCAACTCTTGTCTCTGAGTCTGAGAGGAAAGTAAACACAGGGTAAATATATATATGTATGGTGGCAAATTGCACGTCAGTTTGTTTACATGCGTCAGGCTGAGGATGGCTGTCCTAAAGCCTGCTTTTGTGCTAGAAAAGTAGTAAAGAATGATTCTCAATTGCAAGAATAACATACTGGAAAAACATACTGGAATCTACCTTTAGGCTTTTTTTGATCACCAAGGGACACTAAACACTAAAACGCAACACTGACATCTGTCTGCTTATCAAATACTAATGGCTAATGTGCTTGCAAACAAATGAAATATTCACTGTGCTCCTCCATAGTTTAAATCTGGAATTCTGGCATTTTAACCATGGTGAAATTACAGGATATGTTTTTTTATAGACATGGACACTGAGCAGGATAGAGGGGGAACAGATAGATGAGGGGAGGCAAATTTACTGCAGGAGGTGAATTTAAGAAAAAAATTGTCAGTAGTCAGAACTCAGTCCAGGCACACAGACACAAAACACATACTGATATCATTTAGTGTGACTCACACAAACTTAATACCATTGTCAACAAAGTCCATTGTGAATAAACGTTCTTAAATCCAGAAAAAAGGTACTTTGGAACGTTCCTGAGAATCATCAGGTTTATGAGTTTTCTAAAGTATCAAATTTATCCAATGACAGTTATATGTGCTTCCATGGGTACAATGCAAACATGAACTGTTAATAGTTAATTTAGCATTCTTTTACTTGTACTCCTTACTTGCAGCGTTAATTTCTTCTGTTGTCATATTGGTAGAGTGACCATATTTTGATTTCCAAAAAAGAGGACACTCGGCCAGCCACGAGATAGCCTACTTAAATGATACTCGCAGTTTACTCAAAGATGTCTTATAATTTTAATATATTTAAAATTTATATGTATGCATAGAAAATTCAGTTATATTACAAAATAATATCTCTCAAAGACAGAAATTCAGATAGGCCCCAACAGGGACACATACACACACTAGAGTGTGGCAATCCGAGCCTGATGGTACCCGACAGGTCGGCCGGGTTCGGTCAAAAATATAGCTATAAATTGTATTCGGGCTCAGGTCGGATTCGGTCAGCTTTCAGTGAAAATGTAGTGTAAAAATAAATAAAATACTATTGTCTGTTCTGTTTATTGCTTTGGGACTGTTATTTACGTGACAACACCTGAACATAACACACACAGACACACATTGGCTGTTTGTTTCTACCTCTCCCCTCGCTGGAAGCCTGGGACCTCCAGCCGCCCGCCTCCGCCTTGATTAAACGCTGAAAATAAAATAAAAGAGGGAGACAGGTTTTTCCTATTTTATCTTATTTTGTTTTATTTCTCCCTCTCCTCTCGCTAGAAGTGTCGAACCTCCCCCCTCCCGCTCCTGTCTCAAACATGGAGGTCTCCCTCTCCGCAGCTGAGCACCCACGGTGCACACCCGGCCTGTTAAATAGCCTGTAACCACTGTGTGACACAAACGCAGTGCTTTGGTCATTAAATAATGTCGGGCTTGGTTGGGTTCGGACAGAAATATGCGGCCCGTGTTGCACTCTCACACACACACAAACACACACACACACACAAACACACGGAAACCGGACATTATCATCAGTTTATAAAAACCCCCGGACGCCCCGGATGGGACGTGAAAAGTGGACATGTCCGGGCAAAAGAGGACGTTTGGTCAGCCTACATATTGGTTCCAAAACTGGCGTCTATGTTGGTTTTAGTATGTTTTATCCCATATGGATGGGTTTAAAATCACTGACCAGAGCAGGTAATGTTAAAATCACCTCACCTCTTGTCTTTGTGTCCACTAATATGTACAAAAAACAGATTAATTCTCTTTTGAAAAACAAAATTATATAGCCAATGTATTGTTACAGTGTTTCTGGACACAAAATGTGAGGAGAATGCATATTTTAGTTGAACTAGCTGTGTTATTCATTAGAGCTTTAAAGAGCTCTATCTATATGACATTCTGATGATAATGATCCAAAGTTTGGGCCTGGATAATTCATTTCCAAACATGGGGGTGGCTGAGCTGGTGGCTGACAGCTAATGGTGCAGCTGTCAGTGCTAACGGTATAAAAATTACTAACAATGGCAACGGTGCTGAAGGAGCAGAGAAAACGTTTCTATCACTGGCTGTGCTTGACTACGGAATGGTGAAAACACGGGGCCCTTCGCAACTACCTTTTGCCAGTGGATGATATGTAGTGATGTCCAAATGAAGCTTCATCAACCACCAGTTGTATTTGCTGAACCCACTAGATGGCGCTGTTGGTGTAATGAAAAAGGCTCAGGGGATCGCAATACAGTTTGGTTTCAATGCTTTGTTGAACAAAGAGTGGACCAGAAAAATAAAGAAAATGTTTCAGGAAGCATTATTTGGCCATTGCTAATTGAAACCAAACTGCATTGGCATCCCTTGAGCCTTTTTCATTACACCAAGAGTGCCATCCAGTGGGTTCAGCAAATACAACTGGTGGTTCATGAAGCTTCATTTGGACATCACTAATGATATGACTGCTCCATAAAAGTGAGGCCAGAACATCTAGATTGCCACCTGGTGGCTGGATGCTGTATAGGTCATAAACCGCGTCCCCGCCATTGTAGCAGATGGGAAAACTCAAGGTACAGGTCAAATAAACTTTTCACAGAGATGGTTCCTGACATTTAAGATAGTTCTTTTCACACTGCTGTATGTTCAAGATTTTGATTTTCTAAAAGGTTTGGTGATAACTACTACTACATTACTTTATGCTATAAAAAGGATGTTGAGTCATGATGGACAGCTGAGTGTGCCAATCACAGTTCTCACAATCAATGATGCTGCTTGCGACTGGTGAGACTGGTGTATGGGTGGCAACTTGATACTGTAGAGATCGCTCCTGCGCAGACATCAGCTCCAAATGACGTTACCAGCACAAGATGGCAGAGGCCATATCTGGGATATGTTGCCTTCATTTTTTGCAGAGAAGGAGAAAGTGGAGACATGGCATCCATCTTTACATACAGACTATTGTCCCACACTTTTGGTCACTTGCAAGAGGAGAGAAAGGGAGAGACCCAGTGTCATGGATTGTGGTTACTCTGAGCAACATGTATGGAAATTAATTACAATATTTTTTTATAATTTTCTGTGATGGTCTTAATGAGTTGCTAAATTTACTGCAATTGCTTCTCAGAAATAAGTTGCTAAAAGGGTCTGAAAACTTGCTAAATCTAGCGAGAAAGTAGCCAAGTTGGCAACACTGGCTGTATGAGGACAGTGAAGAGAGGCACGGTTAGCTGGCTGGTGGGATACAAAGACAGGGATTCTAATGCCAGGTTCAGACTACACAATATCAGCCCAATGATAGCCCGATGCAGCGCAATACGATGTCTGCTTGGATCGTGAATGACAATGAGTTTCGTTAGCGATAATCCACCATTTCATGTCGTGTAGTGTGGGATAGTAGATGACTGTCTGGGACGCCTCACAACATCCTGACAGAAAGTCTAACATGTTTGACTTTCCTTTTGTTGTTCACAACTTTCCCGTCACAGCCATCACTTTGACCAATAGAAACACAGAGCACAGATCTGCAGCCATGGACAACTGTATGACAACAACACCTCAGCCTTTTTGATATGTCCTCTGAGGATGTTACCATGACAAAAAAGGAAATATTGAAGGCGTGAAACAGCAGAGGCGCTTCAGCAACCCAATGAGTATTGCCATTAGCATCAAGCTAGCAAAGAATGTGATTTCTTCAAGATGTAAAGGAATAAAATTCACTAATAGTGGCAATAACGTCCAGCTGCAGACCTCCAGTACTGGGACCCATCTCCATAGCCAAGACCTGTTGTGGAAAATCATACGGCCCATAGTGGAAATCATGTTAAGTGTGTTTCCTTATCAGAAAATAACGATTATATGCCACTATAATATAATATAATATGATATGATATAGGGCGGCACGGTGGTGTGGTGGTTAGCACTCTCACCTCACAGCAAGAGGGTTGCCGGTTCGATCCCAGGCGTGGGAGCCCTTCTGTGCGGAGTTTGCATGTTCTCCCCGTGTCAGCGTGGGTTCTCTCCGGGCACTCCGGCTTCCTCCCACAGTCCAAAGACATGCAGATTGGGGACTAGGTTAATTGATAACTCTAAATTGTCCATAGGTGTGAATGTGAGCGTGAATGGTTGTTTGTCTCTATGTGTCAGCCCTGCGATAGTCTGGCGACCTGTCCAGGGTGTACCCTGCCTCTCGCCCGATGTCAGCTGGGATAGGCTCCAGCCCCCCCGCGACCCTCAAGAGGATGAAGCGGTTAGAAGATGAATGAATGAATATTGTGTTACATATTATTACACTGTATTATATTGCCGTTTTTTAATAACTTATTTACCACGCTTCCTTATCAGTTAAGAGCAGTTAAGTATCACTGAATTAGATCACCCTAGTTATTGTTTTATCACGATTATCATCACTAAATAAAGCAGCCTACTGATCGGATCTGTAATACATTATATTGCGTTATATCACCTTCATGCTCTTGTATGTGTTATAAGCTGACTAATCACATTTGGTCTCACGTTTAGGCTACTAGCTTATTGTTTGTCAGCTTATTGTTAATAAATAAATGTATAATATGTTTAGATGCCACTGTGTCACGGGCTACAGAGCAAGAAGGGTTATGTTACAGCCATAAACAGTGTATCAGTAACAAAATCCTCCAATGCTGGAACCCATTCTGGCTTAATCAGGAAGCCAGCTTTGTAGCATGCCTCATGCAAACTCCACACAGAAAGGCTCCCACACCTGGGATCGAACCGGCAACCCTCTTGCTGTGAGGCGAGAGTGCTAACCATCACACCACCGTGCTGCCCACACACTGTATTTATTAATTAAAACAACATATGTCATGTATTGTAGCTTAATTCCTACACAAAAATGACAGTGTCAGGGCTTAAAGAAAAAATTTGTCAATCGTTCTCCGTCTATAATTTTGCGCCCTACTTGAGCCATGCCCACCTCTATTTATTTTTCACCCCTCTCTCCAGTTCTGCTGTATTAACACCGGGTTTAATATATTTTGCTTCCATCTCTCTGCCCTGCTCTACTCTACTTCAACGCTACTTAGCTCTCTCTCTACTCTACCAGTAGACTACCACATCCACCTGTTGCACAAAACGCACACAGCAGTGTTTCCCCTAGGATGGAGCTGTAGCAGCGGAGGTGAAGCACACGCATGAAAAATAATTTTCACATGCGTGAAACTTTTTTGTATGCTTGCAAAGCACAGCCTGCTGGGATGTTTCTATGTATCTACTGGCACCAGAAGGGCTCTTTAGGACTAAGTACATACAGTACATGTGTGAACAGTAATGAGCAGGTGAAATGTCTGTCTAGCTTACATATGAGGTGTCTCAAGATTTAGGAACATACAATTTTACTGAATATAATAAAGTAAAAAGTCAAAAGCTGCGCGAGCAGCTGTGTGTCTGTGCGTAACAGCAATCTGTTGGTTATTTAGGCTACACACTGTCCATAACAATAACTTTGTCAGCTGACAAACTGCACCGGGCTCGGGGTCAGGTTTGGTCAGGAAAATGCGGCCCGAGCCGCTCTAGCGTGCTCACCTGTGTGTGTGGCGGAACTCCGCCGTGCGCGATACAGAGAGCAGAAGAGCACGTTTTAAAATACATTTATTTTATCAATTTGTCATTAACTTTTACTATTTTTAGCAACTTGCCCGATCGGGCAAGTGAGTTGTTAGTTTACATGCCCGACCGTGAGTTTTACTTGCCCCGGGCAATCGGGCAATCCTTATTGTTGAGCCCTGGTTAGTGAACTACATACCTATGCACAAACCTGGCTGCTGACATTTCACCATGTATTCTTTTTCCTGGCGAGATCTTGGTATCTTTTTAAAGTAGTGTCATAGAGTTCAGGGAAGAGGATGAGTTTTCCTTCAATCATTCTGTCTCCCCTACTTGCATGTGTTGCTCCTGGCTATATCAAATACAGCTGTCATCTTGTCGGTTGCGCTTTGAAAGGTCAGAGTTGGTTCATGCTGGAACATGATATACAGAAGAACTGCTGAAGGCCAACTTGTAGTCTTTTCAGTGGTGGCTTCACATGCTATGCTAGACAGGTTCTTATATCTTATATCTAAGATTGACCTGCTACAACAATAATGAGCTCTAATCTCCTATTGCCTTTAAGTAGGCTACAACTCATGGCAGCTTCATTATATTCCCTACAGCCCCAGAAACCAACCAGTGGCCCTGTAAGAGAATACTACCATGCTTATGTTTGTCAGTTACATGTCCAGTGTGTAGGATTTAGGGGATATATTGGCAGAAATGGAATATAATATAATAAGCATGTTTTCTATACTGTGCAATCACCTGAAAATAGGAATTGTGTTTTTGTTACCTGAGAATGAGCTGTTTATATCTACAAACAGAGCTTGTTTATGGAGATCACCATGTCGCACTGCCATGTTTCTACAGTAGCCCAGAATAGACAAACAAAACACTGGCACCTGCCATTGTAGTCAGAAGCTCATTTGCAATAAGCAGTGTCAGACTGTCACTGTTTTGTAACACGATACCACTTCATTTAGTGTTTTTTCCCGTTTAAATCACCTGTACTGTTTTTTTTTAGAGAGGAGAAGATCTCTGCCAGCCCATTCTCATCCTGTGGCAAAAACCACCTTTGGCTGTGGTATGATACGCCACTGTGCGGCATTAGCTTGTAATGTGACCAGACAGAACCTTTAGCAGTGTTATGATACAATGCTGGTCGGCGGGAAAGCACCTGTCATGGCAGTATGACACACGGACAGGCGGTGTCAGTTAAAACGTGGCTGGATGGCACCTGTCGTGGCGGTATGTCATGCCACAGGTTGGCATCAGTTTGAAATGCTGCCAGTAATGATGGTATATAAGGAGCTAGAAAGTCCCTATAAGTTGGGTAGGAGGGGAGAATGGGGGCCCACCATTTGCTTTCCATATGAATGTAGATGTGTTTTTTTTAAAACCTAACTCTGGGCTTTTGTTGCCTAAACTTTTGGTGATGTCCCGGCGTTTGTAACGGCATCCCTGAACATCAACAGCAGACGCAGGAGGATACCTAGTAATAGTATTGTGTAATAGTAATATGTAGACATGAAAGTCCACTGACAAAGATATGTGACAACTTGGGATGAGAATGTGTTTGCTCTGTGGATTATTCTTTTTCCGCTGTAAACCTCTACCGTGTCGGTTAAAAAAAAGTTATCAGAGAAAAAAAGATAAACACACAAGTTTCAGTGGACTTTTTTAGTGCCCTGTGTATGTCATCATTTATATACTTAAGTTTTTTTCCATTGCATTGTGTCACATTCTGTTTTTACAGTTACATTTACTTTTTAAGCTCAGTCAAATGTAAAACTTTCAGTGATATTATAATATAATATATATTAATATATATAATAATATATAATATAATATATAATATTTAGCATTTCCTCTCAGCTTTTTAACCCTTTGAACACTTTCAAAAAAACATTTTAACCATTTCCACAAGTCTTAAGCATTTTAAACTCTTTCACAAAACTTTTATGAGACATTTTACGCTCATAGTAATGACCTATTTATAAATGAATTTCCCTTGTCCATGTGACTGTTCACAGCAAATTAAGAAGAGTTGAATTCTTGGTGTTAAGCTAGGCATACACTAGTAGAGTTAAATATACTCTCGATAGAGTCAAATCCATTATAATTAACTCTCAGTCGATAAATAGTTGTTGTCAAAACCGAGTGTAAAAAGGAAGTGTCACTAAATCAAACCTGTAAGTGTGAATGTTTAAATATTAACTTCTCACTCTAAACTCTGATCCTGAATTTTACACTTAAAGTGTTGACGTCGCCGCTCCCCTACAGTGTAACGTTAGTTACCAGTACGAACACCGCTCTGCTCATAGATATATATACGCAGATGCCGCATTCAACGGTGCTCCTCATTGGAGCAATACGTCAATGCGGCCGCCATCTTGCCCAGGTGGAGCTGCGCTGCCTAATGCACGTATGTCTACTGAGGCAGGAGATTATTTATGATTAAAATCATCATTACTCGCTGAATTCTCAACCAATTTTCATGCGGTTTGGTTTGTTACAATCGTCAGACATATAGTTATGATACAGGATACTTGGTTAAATAAAAAATACAACTTTTCATACCAAAATATTTGATCTTTTGTAGATAAAGTAACAGTAATAGTTCTACAACACATTTAAACTAAACTTTCCCCATGTAATAAATATTCTTTTTTTCTTACTAGATGTACAATGCCCACCATGATGTCATTTAATTATTAATTTTGACTATAAATGTTTATTCACATTTTAAGTCACACAATGTGGAAAAAAATAGTGTATCAGCAGGGTTGTGCCGAGCTGCAGTGCAGATTCTGATTAACAAATGTTGGTTTTGTACAAGTGAAAATATATGACTTAGAGCTCCATGTTTACACAAAATTTTGCTTTAATCTCATATGTATAACACCACAGTGCTCATGGGAGCCTGGACACAGAACTGTTTGCATTATTAGGTCATATTTACAAAAAACACAGTGTACAGTAGCTAGTATTATTTTTAGGAGTCTGCCCAGTCCTGTCACAGTCTGCAGTGACAGCTGCAGATGACTGAGGAGTCACTCGGCACAAAGTCCTTTCTCCTCACTGCTGCTACCCATGCCCGTCTCCTATCTGTGTTTTTTGGGAAACTACACACAAAATAAGTGTGTCAGAAAAACACAGTTCCACATAATTTGTAGTTACAATTCAGGCCACAAGTTAACTACTAACGTTATACTGCGTTATGTCACATTGGTGCCATGAAACAGATAGACAATTTGGAATAACACATAGGCCTACACCGACATAGCTGTTTGACAAAGCATCATAATTTTATAAGTATTATTATACTGTATAAATGTTAACCTTTTTTCTTTAAGTTGTGTGACATAGCGTTAGCTTAATTTGGCATTAGGACCAGATCAGGATAGTTACTTTACATGTTTAGCTTAAAAGAAGGCTCACTTTTTGAGATATATATCTCATTCAACATGTTCGTAACAGTAAAATATTGTAAAACAACTTCTTACCTGTGGAATGTTACTCCCTTCTGCTTGGTTTTAGCACTTCTTTCGTTCGTACACCCAAATGCGGAGCAAAAATGTGGCATTTTTGCTGAGTCTGACATGGGTCTGAACCGGTCAGAGCACCTACGCAAGATGGCGGCGGTAGTGACGCAGCCCACAAGCCAGGGTGCGGCATCTATCTATATATATCTATGCGCTCTGCTGAAGCCAGAGCTGTGTCTGGACTGCGTCTCAATCGGTCTGCTTAAGCTAAAGTAACGTCTCAACTTTTAATGGTTATACTGTTCGGTAAGTACATGAAATACTATCTGCTAATATTACATTTTATATTTATATTTCTCTTAGGGCACCTGGTCGTTTTGCAATGGTGAGCTACAGGTTGACTGCTGCTAGCCAGCCCTTAAAGCCTGTTTTAAATCTTCGTCCGAACCGTGAGTAAGCAATGTTAATTTCTACATTATTATTATTTTTCCCAGTAACAGACAAATTTAGTCTGCAGGCTCAACTTGTGACTGAAGGTGTGCTCAGCTTGACTAATACATCAGATACTGAGGTTGATGAAGACACATTTGATGAGCTGATCAAGTCAGGGGTGCGAAACTTAAAGGTTGGATATCGCCAGTACCCAGTAACAGGTAAGGATATGTTGTTATGATTTTTTTCATCATTCACCAGTTAATAAATTATTATTTTTCATTTAAATTGATTCCTCTCTGAACTTTTTTTTAGATATTGCTATTACTTTGGATGAATCAGAGTCATCTGTATTATCAGACCCATCACCATCTCCAGCATCATTGCCAGACCCTCCAGCATCACCAGCTTCGACACCACACTTTGCAGCACCATCACCATCTTCTTCCATTTCATCAGTTTCTACTATTATCTTCTCAACCACAAAGAACAGGAAGAGGGCCATGAAAGACCTGGAAGGCGATGAAATTAGGGTCAGAAATTATGGCACAGAGTACCAGATTGACTTGTTTGTATGCACTGGAACATCCCATGATGACCTACCTGTATTTAAGAAAATCATGAACAATGTGCTTTCATAATAGGCTGGGCTGTTGACACACTGTACTTTGATGAACACTTTTATGCTTACTGTATAGAAGAGCAAAGTGATGAACATACTGTGATTGTCATTGACCTGTTGATGTATTTTAGACCGTTTGATAAGCAATTAGAGTTGTGCCTTACTGTTGCATGTTATAATATTTGTGGTGCAAGTTTGAAAATAAAGGGTTTTAAAATGCCAAATATGACCACCTTTTATTTTAGCAAACTTTATTTTCCAAGTAATTTTTAGGAATATATAAGAACTATATTTACACCCTTTAAGTGTTATGTTGAGAAAAACTAAATCTGGTTGGTGTTAAGAAGTGTTAAATTTTAACTCCAAAAAAGGGTCAAAATTAGACACTTTAAAAGTGTTAAGATCAACTCTTACAGTGTAAATTTGGGTATGCAGATTTTACTGTGTTTAATTGCCTTTCATTGCCTGCCTCACTGCCATTGAATCTTACTACATAATGACGAAAACTGGTCTGTGGGTGTGTCTGTCTGTGTCTCTGTTCCACGTTTTTCTCCTCACTGACTTGGTCAATCCATGTGAAATTTGGCACAGTGGTAGAGGGTCATGGGAGGATGCGAATGAAGCAATATTACATCAATTGGTCAAAGGGGGGCACTATAGCAACCGACTGAAATCGCAAACTTTGAATGGGCATATCTCATGCCCTGTATGTCGTAGAGACATGAAACTTTGCACAGAGATGCCTCTCCTCATGAGGAACAAATTTGCCTCAAGAACCCATAACTTCCAGTTATATAGATTTTCCACCATTTTGAATTTTTTGAAAAAGGAAGTTTGAGCGATCTGCATGAAACTCGGTGAACATAATCTAGGGACCAATATCTAAAGTTCCCTCTTGGCAAAAGTTGGAAAACTTGAAAGGCAATGAATATTGCAGAGGGCGTGGCTCATCACATAAACATAACATCTCAAAGGTTTCACCGATCATCACGCAACTTTGTAGGCATATGACCACACATAATGTGAGGGGACCCCTCCATTACTGACCCCATCAAACAAAACGGGGGCGCTAGAGAGCTAATTTCTTATCTAGGCCTAACCGCCATATCGATTTTTACTAAACTTGGTAGATATGTAGAACAGGACGCCTCAAGGTGACTGGAGAAATTAAATCTAATTGGCAACTGGCAGTGGCGGTTCTAGGCCAGTTTCAATGGGGGGGCCAAGCTAGGGCCAGTCCTTTTGATACAGGGGCACATACAAGTACGGTCAAATATCTAAGTCTGAACAATAAGATATATATATATATATGTGTAAGGGGGTCCGGGGGCATGCTCCCCCGGGAGAAAATTTTGTATTTGATTTAAAGGCATCAATCTGATGAATTCTGAGAGCAAAGTTATGATGGCAGAATATGCCTAGATTTCAACATCTTTGTGCTTTTTATGTGTGAAAAATGTTCCATTTTTACTGATAAAAACACTAGTTGTATGTTATGGTCAAGGGTTACACTTAAAATACGGCTAAGTATTAGTGGTTAAACATTTCAGTAATCAAAAGAAAAATGACTGACGTACTGGTCTGCCTCTGGAGGGCTATTTTAATATTTAAAATCATGTGCAGACAAAATATTCTTTTAAAATTCTCACACTCACAAGTACAGTTCCAGATACGCAAAACAATACAAAATACGCAAAACGAAAGGAAAACAAAAGGTGAGATTCAAATAAATTACACACAAACAGGCACAAATTACTGCTTTCTTCCCTCCTCTCGATTTGCAAGTACAGCACACCTGAATCAGAGCATTTCAAAAGCCCTCAGGTAGTTGAATGCCTCTGGGACAGGCCCATTTATAGCAACCCACTGGATCCGTGGCGTGCGCGATCCGGCCGAGTGCGGTGCGGAGCTAATAGCAGCCATTCAAGAAGCTGCTCCAGCAGCCGCGGCATAGAAGCGGCTCGGCGCTCCGCTCCGGGTCTATTTCTGACGGCGCGTCAATTTGCACAGACCAAATGAGTCAAACAGGAAGTCAGGCGCAGAAAAGACGAGAGTATCCAGTCGATTTTCAAAATAAAAGACCCATGAAAACTCCGGATCGTATTTCACATCACTACACAAACATGATGTGACAGGCATGAGTCAAATGAAAAGGAAAAAGTTTTCAGAGCTTACCTCAATGGTGCTGTATGTTGCCGTGCAGGCTCAGAGTTGTCTTAAATACAGCCACACAATTCTCTACTGATGTGTTCTGGGTGTTTTCAAGAATGCTCACTAAGTGGATGTCAGTATTCCTCAATATTCCGCTTAGAAATGCGGTCTGCTCTATCAACTCAGGCTCACATTAGCGCTAGGAGAGCGACGTCTGTGGTGAGGCCGGGGAGGGGGAGGGGGAGGGAGGGGGGAGCCGAAGAATTCCCAGTAGGAGCTCCAGCCGGTGCGCTACAGAGTGACGTTCATTTACCGGAGGCATTTTATATCTGGCCAATTTTTGGAGACTGTGGCCGGGCAAATTAGTCAATGTATGGGAAACACTAAACACTAGAAAACTCAGGCCCTTTTCCTTCTTGTGTGGTGTATTCTGCATGATTCACTGGGTGCGCCTCTTTAACCTGTTGAGACGATTTAGTTCCGCGTTCCCCCTCCGACTCCTCGGCGGGGGGGCCACAGGGGGGGCCAGACTCGGAGTTACGGGGGCTCTGGCCCCTGCTGGCCCCCGCCTAAAACCGCCATTGGCAACTGGGTGGCGCTATAACAACAGAAAAATGCTTAAAAATGGCTAAAATGCGACTGATCGCTGTGGCTCCCCCTGTGGCCGAATGTTTTGGGGGTTTTTTCTAATTTTTGGTATGACTAAGTCATGCCATGGTATGCTGTACATAATCACGGAAACTGTCAGTGTGTCATTCTTTCAGTCAGTCATTCTGTCTGTTCCACGTTTTTCAAAAACTCTGTCTGAATACATTGCTCTTCTTAATGGGTTCAGTTGACTATTTAATCTGCAATTTCCTATGACCTGTATCCCAAACACACACCACGTGAAACTGTACGTGGGCAACTGTGCACTCAGTGGGTATGGACTAGTTTATACTAATGCTCAGCTTTTACATGAAATCAGTCTGACACATATGCACCATACAGCTCATCATTTTCATTAATGTCTGATATTTTACAGACCAAATGATAAGTTGTTTAATTGAGAAATTATCAGTTGATGAACTGATAATGAAAGTAGTCGTTATTTGTTGCTCTTAAATGATTAAAAGAACTGTGGTGAATCATTTGGAATTTTGTCTAATTACAAAACATCTTAGTCAAAGAACTATTTGTGTTTCTATTCATCATTACATCTAGTTGGCCAGTTAAACCTGCTTTTTGTACCAAAGCGTGTCACTTAAAAACCGAATCAAGTGTCTTCCTGTGACAGATAGAAAATACTTCTCTTTTTCGTGGTATTAATGAGGATGGTGGTTTCATCTCTAATCTCTAAACCACAGCAGACAAGATTGCAACTGTGTACATGAGGTGGAAGAGAAAAAAAAATGTATTTCTGTAAATGAGCAACGGAAATGTTTTTTGTGCTTTCTTCTCCTGTTCCTTCAAACTCTCTCTTATGATCCCTCACACTGATCTAGCACCATATTAACAAAGACAGGGAAGAAGAAGACAGCTTGAAAGCAAACGTGGATGTAAACATTAGACAGTAGAAGTTCAATCAGGAGACATGGGTAACTGAAGTAAAGATAATTGTTTATTACAGATCGCAAGTGTACAGATTAACAGATGATATGTGTGCTTAGCTCAGATACTGGGGTTGGTGGCGACTGGTGACTGCTGAGACTGATAGACTGATGAATCTGTGAAGATTAGACGGTAACGGGGAGGTGGAGTGTGTGCACAACAGCAGCATGAATGTACTAAAGGCAAAAGAAGCAAGATGATAGGCTAACAATGAACAATTTGATCAAACGATAGGGCTAATATCTCAACTCACAGTCCCAGACGATGACAGCAAGAAATTATTACAGGCTTAGCATGCAAAAGAACAGTCTTCCTGACTGAACTTTCACTAGCTTCATATACATCAAAAATAACTTTGCTCTTAGCACCTGTTTCCCTAAGGCCTTCCCCTTGAAATGCCCAATCTGCTCTGATTGGTCTGTGCTTTCAGTCTTCTGCATTTGTGCTGTCAGCGTCTCTGCAACCAACCCACTGTGACCAAGTTTAGTTGCACTTCTGCCATAAATCTCACTACATTCATGCTTCTAAACCAAGTGGCAACATCTGGGCCTGAAAAATGAAGCAAGTGACAAGTGACAAAAATTTTAAAGTATTTTAAAAATCTTATTGTGCAGTAAAGACATGAAAATATATCTGTTGGTTCTTACAGCCTACAACAGAACAAGTAACGTGCTTTGTTCCTGTGTTACCAGGTCTGTGATAGCAAGGAAATCACAGTGGCAGACAGCAAGGTAGATTCAGTGGGCAGGGAAGGTCAGGGACATTATGTTGAAAAGCTATGAAAAGTGCATTTTGCATTATATTCGTCTTTGTACACATGCTGCTTTTTTTTTGCACCCTCTAATCCATTGTTTTTAATGTAGTTGCACGGCAGGCACGCTGAAATGCCAGAACAATGCAGTTGCAGCACACACACGTCCCAGAGTGCCTATTTATTTGGGTGCGCCCTGAGATAAACTGAGTTCAACTTTTGGAACACAGTGGTACACACCGCATGTTGTGACGAGGAACAACCAGTCACAGCTGACTGATATCTTTCCCTTGTTCAGTAAATAGGAAGAAGCAGTTAATTAACGAACCACTTGCTCTCAGTATGTACTTTTAAACATGGACTAAGGTTTTAAGCCATCGGGCCTGTGGTTGTCATGGATCGTAGACTACCACAGAAGTGAACGCGGAAGTCGCCAGCCGAACCGCATTAGCGAGGTGCCAACTTTTAAAAATTGTTTAACTGTGGGAGACCTACAACTCACCACCTGAAGCGGACTGCCCCCTTAAAATTGGGGAAGGTCCCCTTGGACATTTCGGCCCATTTCAACCCTGTCAAAACTGAGGGAGAGCATCTCCGGACTGCAGGCCAACCTCAAGGGGAGGGAAAAGATCCTCCTGGATTTTACCACCGTCGCCACGACCCAGGCGAAACATATTGCTCACCTGACGGCATCCGGCGCTGGTAGCCAGAGCCACAGCACGACGGCCACGAACAACACCACCCTGCCGTGGACTGACTCCATAAGCACCAAGCCCAAATCATCGGCACTCTCCACCTCCTGCCTTCGCCCCGAGGAGCCACAGTGCTTCATCACGGAGGGTGGAGCGGGAGCACTGGTGAGCTCAACTCCACTCAAGCCGAGGGAGCTCTGGTCGGTGGTGGCCAGGGGCTCTGGGGCTTGTCCATCTCCTCCTCCTCCGCCTCCGGAGCTGCCGCTGGATAACAGGTATGACATCCTAAGCCTGCAGGTCTTCCCTCCCGTGGATGCTTCGTCCAGCTTGCCTGTGGAACCTGTAGGCCTACATCCAGCTGGCCGTGGCTCTCACCAGTCCAGGAATCGGTGTCTGCTCATCCAGCCTGACCCCTCCCCTCCATCCCGGTCAGGAAGAACCGCGGCCCGGCGCCACAAACATCAGGCCCCATCCCGTCACCGTCGTACCTCCAGGCAGTCGGAGGCGCGCACTCGGGAGCAGCGCACCCCCTCTGTGCTAGTGATCGGGACCTCCATGGTCAGGCACGTGGAAGTGCACAACGGCCGCACCTTCTGCCACCCTGGTGCCCGTGTCAGTGAGGTTGCATCCTCCGCCCTCCAGCTGACTGCACGGCACAGCTCGGCCTCCACGCTGGTCCTGGAGGCCGGTATCAACGACCTCAGGAACCAGCAGTCTGAGGTCCTCAAGCAGGACTTCATCTCCCTGGTGGACCGCCTGCTGGACACGGGGAAGCGGCTAATTATTTCCGGCCCGCTTCCCCCACCTCGTTATGGTGACATCACCACCAGCCGCCTTCGTCAGCTGCACTTGTGGCTGAAGGGATACTACTTGGCCAAAAGTATTCCTTTTGTGGACAATTTTATAGCTTTTTTAAACAGACCCCACCTTTTTAAACGGGACGGCCTCCACCCAAACCAGGAGGGATCACGGCTTTTATCAATCAACACTGACCTGACCGTCCGATCCTGCACCACAGCCACCTCCTAACTCACTGCTCACCCACCTCCACCCTCCTCCACTACACATTGCACCACACACACTTCTCCCTCAGTAGCACCTTCTCTGCAACCGGAAACACAGGACATTCACACCATAAAAACTATCATTACACTTAGAAAGTTGAAACCCAGGAATGTTTTTAGACCTAACCGTGTTTTTAACATCCATTTGAAAAGTCATGAAGAGTGCACGTTCAGCACAAACATTAAAATGGCAGTGCTGAATGTACGCTCCCTTTTAAACAAATCTTTTATCATAAATGATTTAATTTTAGACAATAACCTAGACAGTATTCTCCTGGCAGAGACATGGCTTGGCACCGACGCACCTGTTGTTCTCACCGAGGCTTCCCCACCAAATTTTAACTGTTTATATTCTATTAGGGGAGGTAAAAGAGGAGGCAGAACTGCATCAGTAACAAAAACCACAATGTCCTCAAATGAAGTTTCTGTTAGCAGTTACACGTCATTTGAGCATCATGCCTTTGTTTTTAGCAGCCCTCCTATCCTTTGCATAACCTGCATTACAGACCACCCCAATACTCCACTACTTTTATTAGTGATTAGTGATTGATTTCTCTGAATTATTATCAATCATTCACTCCACCTACAACAGGATTTTAATAACTGGTGATTTTAATCTACACATTGACAACACCTCGGACCCAGTATCCAGAGAATTTTTAAACCTCTTAAACTGTTTAGATTTTAAACAACATATCACACAGCCGACCCACAGCAGAGGGCGCACCCTGGACCTGGTCATAACCTATGGCCTGTCCGTGGGTGTGTCCTCTGTTGTGGATCTGGCTGTGTCCGACCACTTTTGTGTGTTTTTTAACATCACCAGTTTTAACCAACAGGAGGCCCCGGTGAGAACAGTAAGGAAACGCTACCTAACTTCTGAAGTGGCTGCAAATTTTATCCAGATTTTACAGAGCACTCCTGCAGAGATTTTACCAGCACCCTGTGATTTTATTGTGGACAATTTTAACAACAAACTCAAGTCAACGCTAGACTCAGTGGCTCCACTTTTAATCAAAACAATTAGAACAAAACCTACCCCCATGGAGAAATCAGGAAATCAAACAACTGAAAAGATACTGCAGGAGTGCTGAGAGAAGATGGAGAAAATCAAACCTAACAGTCCACTACAAAATATTACATCAACATCTCAAAACCTACAATAACGCAGTCAAACAGGCAAGAATTTCTCACTTCAAAAAACTAATCTCTGACAATAAAAACAATCCCAAATTCCTCTTCTCCACAATTGATATTTTAACAAACAGTAATTTTAACAGATCACCTAAGACAACAACCAATGCCCTGTGTGAGGACTTTGCAGACCACTTCAGAAGTAAAATCAATGACATCAGATCCAGTCTTTTATCGCAACAGATTTTAACTGTCGACACACCTGGATCATTGCTTTTACCTGAGGGAGTTTTGCCCTGGTTGATGCGAGGACACTTGGTCGAGTTTTCTCCCAAGTAAAGCCCACAACGTGCCTTTTAGACCCAATTCCCACACCGGTTTTTAAAAAAATTTATGGATTCTTTGAGGAACAGCTACTGTACATGATGAATTGCTCTCTTCGGACAGGGTCTTCCCGGCCTCCTTGAAAACGGCGGTGAAGCCCCTTCTGAAGAAGAGCAATTTATCGACCTGTATCCAACTTACCATTTTTAAGCAAAATTTTAGAAAAACTGGTTTTTAACCAAGTAAATGATTTTTAAAATACAAATAACGCTTTAGAGAAGTATCAGTCTGGTTTTAGGATGAACCACAGTACCGAGACAGCCCTTTTAAAGATTTTAAACGACATCAGGTGCAATTTAGATAACAATAAACTCACAGTCTTGGTACTACTGGATCTAACCGCCGCCTTCGATACAGTAGACCATCACATTTTATTAAATAGACTGAGGCACCTGGTCGGCCTCTCTGGTACTGTTTTTAACTGGTTCGTCTCTTACCTTACTGATCGACACTTCTTTGTAAGTATGGATACATGTTCCTCAGGAACCCATGAAATAAAGTGTGGGGTCCTCCAGGGGTCAATTTTATGTCCAACTCTTTTTAATCTCTACATGCTTCCTCTGGGGGACGTCATCAGGAGGCATGGGATCAGCTCCCACAGTTACGCAGATGACACACAGCTGTACATCGCCGTGTCTCCTGATGACACAGGGCCAATTGATGCCCTTTTTAACTGCATTTTAGATATCAAGTCATGGATGGCAGTGAATTTCCTGCAGCTCAACCAGGACAAAACAGAGGTTTTAGTCATTGGTCCTGAAGGCCAGAGAGAGAAACTTTTACCAAAACTACAGGATTTTAAACCAACACAATCTGTAAAAAATCTGGGTGTGATTTTTGACCCTGAGCTCTGTTTTATTTCACATATTAAAAACATAACAAAGGCAGGTTTCTACCATCTTAAGAATATAGCCAGAGTCCGCCCGTTTCTCTCTCAGGCCAGCACGGAGGTGCTCATGCATGCTTTTACCTCCTGTAGGTTAGATTATTGTAATGCCCTGCTCTCTGGTCTTCCCAAAAAGTGTATCTCAAATCTACAGATATTACAGAATTCAGCTGCACGAGTGCTGACGAGGACCAGAGGGCAGGAGCACATTACACCAGTTTTAAAATTGCTGCATTGGCTCCCCGTGCGTTTCAGGATCTATTTTAAGGTTCTTTTATTAGTTTTTAAATGTCTTAACGGTCTTGGGCCTTCTTATTTATCTGACCTGCTTTTACCATATCAACCCTCGCGGACCCTGAGGTCCTCTGGCACCGGCCTTTTAACCATACCACAAGTTAGGACTAAAACACACGGGGAGGCGGCATTTAGTTATTATGGTCCCCGATTGTGGAACAGCCTGCCGGAGAACCTCAGAGCTGCAGAGACTGTTGATGTTTTTAAAAAGAGGCTCAAAACTCATCTTTTTAATCAGGCTTTTAACTGATCTCTTTATTTATCTATTTTAAATTCCTCTTATAACCGATTTATCCATTTATTATCTATTTTTTATTTATTTTTTATATTCTTACCCTTCCTCTTTTTACATTCTTATCTCATTTAACCTTTATCTTTTGTTATTTTAGTTAGCCTATAGGTTTTAGTTTTGATGCATTTTATGTCTCTGTTTTAGATCATTCTTACCTAGCTACTAACTCAATTTTATGAGCTAAATAGCTTTTTGTTTATTTGGTTCTTTTTATACCTTTTATCCTATCTTACTGTTTTAGTCCCTCAGCTATTAGCACCAGTGTTTCCTCACAGGGGCCTACCACACTGAGAGTTGTTCCTGGTCTCCCAATGGGGGTGCCGTTGGGAGACCGCTCTGACCTGGATGGCTGTAGGGCACTGCACCTTGGTGTGGAGCCTCATGTCTGCCCGGGTCGGGGAGGTCTCTATGGCGGCGCTCCCTGTGGCTGTGGACCGTGGGCCCTCTCAGTGTGGACGGCCCCCAGAGGTGGCTTTTTCCTTGCCTCGGGTCTCGGTGCTCGGCCATGTCTCTTTAGTGATAGTGTGTGTGTGTGTGTGTGTGTGTGTGTGTGTGTGCGTATACTGTATGTATATTTACGTATTTCTATGTGGGGTGGGAGGGTTGGGTTTTCTCTTTTATTTTTGTTTTCTGTTTTGGATCTTTGTTGTTTTTAACCTCTGTGAGGCACTTTGTGTTACTGTTGTATGAAAAGTGCCATATAAATGAAGTTGATTTGATTTGATTTGAATTATTTTAATGCTGGGCTACCCAGAGCTTTACATCTGTCCAACGGACAATATTTTAAGCCTACACACTTAAAAAAAACAGTTCCTGGAAAAAGAAGGATATCTCATGGTTAAAAGAGTTGTTTGAGTAACATTTGCTAAAACCTACAATGTCCAGCAGCTTTTTTTTTTTTTTTAAATGAATCTACGTATGTATTTCCTATTCCCTTCATTGGGAAAGAATACCTAAGAACCTCAGAGAGAGTCAATAACTAGAACATCAGATATCACTATCCTTTTAAAGAAACATTTTTAAAAACAAATTGCTTTGATGAATGCTTTGTCATGAAGGTATTGGTGTCATAATCATTGCTGTATGCTGTATGTTACTGCATCTGTCCTTTTTCACCCTTTTTTTCTGCTTCCTTTTCTTCAGTGATTCAACATGTTCAACATGATTCAACATGTTGTCACCATGAGAAGAACTTTGAGCTGCATTTGTTGTAATAAGTGGATCTGTTCCAAGTAAAACAACACTGGAAAGTTTGCCAACACATTTCCTAGTTTGTGTTCCTTCAAAGACACTGTACCACACCCCACAACAATCCAAGGTAGTCTGTGCGAAACCTCCTTTAAGTGGCTGCTTTTCTTCTCCCAGCTGGTACCCACATGTTGCCATGAATACAGCTATCCCAGAGCTGAAGTCATACAGCTTTTGTTACGTTAATGCAGGATGAGGTAACCCTGATAACAGAGTGAAACCCTTTTTGCTGTGTCATGTTTAAGCTTGCATTAAAGGAGCACCTCACCTAGTGAGTCAGAGGTGATTTTTTTAGAAGTAACTGAATGGCTTCATAGAAATAGGGAGAGAAGGAAGGAGGGACCACAGGAAACCATAAACAGGATGAGACAGCAGTACAGACTGGAGTTAGTGAGAAAGAGGAACAAGAGAAAAAAAGTTTTAAGTAAGAGTGGTGGAGAGAGAGAGAGAGAGAGAGAGAGAGAGAGAGAGAGAGAGAGAGAGAGAGAGAGAGAGGGAGGTCTTTACTCTCTGGGACTTAGTTTTTAACTGTCTGCACCAGTCCCACAATCTGAGTGTGTCTGGGCTAGACCACAGGGACAGATCCCAGGTGAAATACACTTTGAAAAAGAGGAGACCGTGTGTGGTTGTGAGTGTTAATAGGTGTTTAAGAAAATGACCAAAAGGCCTGCATCTAGTCAAAAAGATGGAAAAGTCGCAGCGAATGGGCACCAAAATAGAGCTCAGTCAGATCCTGGTGGGAAACCGCAGGGTGACAGGAAGGTGGGCCTGGGGAAGAAGGTGACCCTGCTCCGTGGGATCTCCATCATCATCGGGAGCATTATAGGAGCTGGGATCTTCATCTCTCCAAAGGGCATCCTGAAGCACTCAGGCAGCATAGGAATGTCCCTGATTGTTTGGATCGCTTGTGGTGTGCTGTCACTATTCGGTGAGTTGGTTCACAAGTGGATCAGTGGGTCAAAGAGATGTCTGTCCTGGTTTAAGAGCAGCTACATTTAACTAAGGTGCTGGTGGAGGTGAAAGTTACAAAATATATGAATCCTAGACAAAATTCTAGCAATGTGGCACACCAAATTTCTTATTCAAATTTTTAAAAGTGCACTCAGTAGAGCACAGATTTGCTGCTCAGCTACTCTGGACAATTCTTGTAATTCCAGCAGACACGCTGCAGCGCGTTTCAGAAGCATCCCAGAAGGGCAGGGTTCTCCTGCTAACAGGCACTGAATGTAAAATAGAGATACAATATAATTATTATGATGAATGTACTTTCAATAACCAAAATAACACAAATCCTTAATGTGTCAGAATAGTAAAATAAGTGACTGTATTTGCTCCTGCTTAAAAAAATACACTTTCTGTGCAGCATCATCCCCACACCTGAGTAGCGAGCGGTAGAGTACTGAAACTCATGTAAAAGTCCAATTACTCCCATAAAAAATTACTCAAGTAAAAGTGAAATTATGCCAAAATATAATTACCTCCCCAGCTTTAATTTGGATGCAACATGGGCCAAGAACAAATTTCTGCACAGGTTCCAAACAGATGTGATCAGGGAACTGAATCCAGTTTTGATCCACCTGAGGCTGCAGACAGGAAAAAGGGAAGACATGCTAATTGTGCCATCAAAGAAGATGTGTAAAACAAATCAGTGTGCAAATATGAAAAAAAAATCATGTGGAAAGCTCAGGCTTTCACACTTGCACAAAGGCATACATGTCAGAGTCCTGCATGGGTCAATTTTTAAAAACCAGCACAGTCCATACCTGAAAAGCTCAGCATCAGGACTGACTCTTTACCTGCCATTATGTCTTAGTCAAAGGCGCACCTGCCTGCACCCATATTTAAAAGTCCTGCAACCCAACCCGCACCCGTGATTAAACACACACAAACCTTGTTTCCATCTAAAAGTGATTCGAATCTTTGGGAAATGTGCATTTTTAGAAATGCGAATCGTGTGTTTCCATTAAATGTTTGCAGCGTGAAAACTACACTATGACTACACAACTACGCAACATATCAAGCTATCCAAGCCGGCTGCTTTCATATTTCTTTCAATAATTTCCATTTTCTCCATGGAGAGAGGACTGCAAGCCTTATTTACAATCAGGCAAGTGGAAGTAGAGCTGTCAGCTCAGCTTCTCTTGGCCATAAGAAGAGCCATCATGAGAAGAAGACAGCAAACCGTTTTAATTAACGCTCTTGCCCAAGAGATCTGCCCCCGCATAGCCAGGGCTGAATGTGTAAACATGGTTAACGTTAGCTAACGTTACTAACCTTTGCTGCTGCTGTTGATCATGGACAACAGCGAGGTCACAATTGGCCTCTGGCCAAGGATGTCGTCAAGTTCATGATAGTTGAATTTCGCTCTGCCCCCTGAACTACTTTTGGAAAGCACACAATTCTCTGCCAGGTACTTTTGCTTAAGGCTTTTCCACTTGTTCCTCAAAGCAGTCCATGGCTTGTCAGACCCCTTGCTTAACATTTCAACATGAAGCTCTTGGTAGATAATTGCGCTCCGTTGCTGCTAGGGTTGGGTACCGAAACTCGGTACTTTTTGTACTTGGTACCAATTCACATCGGTACTACCGAGTACCAATTCACTTAAAATGAATTGGTGCCAAATTTTGGAGAGTGCATGACTCGCCCCTCAGACTCAGCAACAATGGCGACAAAAAAATGTGCAGACAAAAGTTAACGTGCAGCACTGTTCCTACATGTTCTCAATAAAATGTTGAAACTGAGTAGTTTAGACTATGGACCCAAATGACACATATTCACACCCGTTCTTCTCTGTGGATTTTCTCCGCGACCGTGCATCATAGCGAGAAGCCACGCATATCACGTGAAACAGCGGAACTGTAGCTTTCTGACAAGGCCAAGCACTTGTCAGTAATGTTTCCACAGCGAAAAATTACAATAAAATGATGTATAACAGAGCTTTCATACAGCTTTGCACACACATTACTCTTGGATGGATTACTCATGAATGCAGGCTTGCACAGAAATGCCACACATATCACATGAAAGTGCAGGACCAGAGCTTTCCAGTGATACCACACACATCACTATGCTGTCATCCCATCATGCTATAAATACAGATCAATTGTCTACAAAACAAAAACCTGATGAATTTCTTTACAACCCATTATACAGATCTTGTTGTCAGTCACTTCATATAGTGAGTAATATCGTATCTTACCACGTCTTAGGCTTGCATGTGTTTCTCCCTGTCTATCCACATTTGTAGTCCGGCTTTCAAGATGCAAATATCTCCATATTGTCCAGGTGACACTCCATCCATTTTAATTTGAATTTTGCCGTTTCCATCAACATTTTCCGATGCGATGCTAGATGCACATCTAAACAGGCTGATGGAAACACTACTACAGGCTACAGTCACTCACATTAAGCTGGGTTCCCTGTTCTTGAATTACAAATCCAGCGTAGTAAAAGTTGCTTTCTCTGTCTATACTCAATGCTGGGATGGCAAAAAAAAATCTGCACAATCACTGCCAGATTAGGAAACATTTTAGCATGGTCCTTCCACTATCATAAATCCTCAAAAGGATCCTCCTTGGGTGTCTTGAACTCCATGTAGGCTGACAACCCATCGAAATATTACACATATACTGCACATCTTTTTCATTAGTTTTCTTCTGGAAAATGAAAAAATATATTTTGCATATATATACATATATATATATATATATATATATATATATATGTATATGTATGTATATATATAATATATGAACAAAATATATATATATATTATATATATATATATATATGTATATGTATGTATATATATAATATATGAACAAAATATATATATATATATATATATACAATTTGTCCAATACATGTGTTGTAAGTAGAGAAAAATGCAGTCATGTCCTTGCTGCTCATGCTGCCCAAAATGAGAGTTCAGTACTATGTACCAATTACTATATTTTCGGAATAATGATAATAACAAAAATAGACAAATGATTACTGTGTGTCTCATAGTTAATGTTAGTGAATAAATATCTAAGTCTTTCTGCACTATGAAATAGGAAGACATTTATTCCCCTACTCATCGAATTGCAGGATGTTTCTCCATGCAAGATTGATTTTCAGGTTTAAATTTCGAGGAGTAAGGGAGTATCCAAAATACAACAGGGTTAAGTTGGGCTATGGTTCCCTAGAAATTACATGCAGCAGTTAAATCAAAAGCTAAACATATATCCAAATGCCCAACGCTCAGTACTTTTACATACTGAGTGTTGGATAGTACTAGAAAAAATTAATTTATTGTGTTAGTCCGACTAAAATCTGACTTTAAACAGTGTTGGGAACGTTACTTTAAAAAAGTAATAAGTTATAGTTACTCATTACTTTCCCCAAAAAGTAACTGAGTTACTGCACTATAGAAGTAACTAATTACCTGGAAAAGTAACTATAGCTTTACTTTTTTATAAAATGCTCAAATATGTCAGATTGTTTGGACATCCCCCCTTAATGGAACTGTATGTAATGAAACTCAACATTGAATATGTTAAATAAATGAAATTGAAATAAATCATTATTAGAAAACATTGTACACTTATCTACACGACACTGCATTGTTTTGTGTGTGTGTGTGTGTGTGTGTGTGTGTGTGTGTGTGTGTGTGTGTGTGTGTGTGTGTGTGTGGCGCAATTCAAATGTGAAAGTCTCATTGACTGACCGTCACCTGTGTTTATGTGGAGAAAGAGAGGGGCAGAGGGAGCGGAGCTGTGGAAACATCCTGCAGTCCGACATGCTATCATGCATTTAAATAACTTATTAGACGGATATATAGAGAAAGGCGATGTTTAGAGAGCAAGCCCAAGTAAGCAACTCCACTTTAGAAACAAGCCCAAAAAAACGCAACCCGCGACTACCAATATTTGTAAGCAACTTCACAAAAAAACAAGCCCAAACCCTGCTTGTGTGCTTGTGAATACCGGCCCTACTCTGCCTCTGATCGGTTTATGATGAAATTTTACTCTCCCTAAGCCAATCATCATCACCTATGCTTCCCCCTCACCTGGCCTCACCAAAGAAAAAAACTTTAGAGCTCTGCTGAGAAGGAGCTTGCTTGGGTGAAAGTTGCTTCAGTGAACTCAAGTGAAGCCGAGTAAAGGCGCATTTTATTGTGAGTAACGGTAATGGCGTTATAACAGGGGAGACAGTAACTTTTTTGATTAGTTGTTACTGAAAAAAGTAGCGCTGTTTTTTTTATAACGCCGTTATTCCCATCACTGCTTTTAAAATTCATGTTAACATTTTAGTCTAACTGAAATCATACCAAATCGAATTTCTCAAAGTCAGTTTAACACACCCAGGTAATGCAGTTGGGAGTCAAATTCCTCCTGCGTGTATGCAGTCAATCAGACCCAAACTGGTCTAGGTGCTCTGCACATGATCCACAGTTTCCACCCAGGGCTGTGACCTGGAAGTCGAATATCATTAAATGCGGAACAGAAGAAGAAACCGGTAACAATTTACATCCAGAGCTGTACATTTTTGGATGGACAGGGAGACACAGTTCATGTTAAGTCAGTGGAAAGAGTGCACAGCACTTATGAAATGCACAGAGCTGTAAAGTTGTCCACCATGGTACCCGTTTGCTGCTAGCTAACCGTAGCTAACTTGTCTGTGAATTGTTTGGTCTGTAATGTAATAGGTCAACCAGGAAAAAGGTCCAATACTCACAAACTGAAAGGGAACATATCGCCACTTAAAGTGGCCGAGTTGGACATACTTCGGTCAATAAATCGATTCTGCTCCTGGCTTGGATAGTGGGACAAGGACAGTAGTCCAATTAAAAGGCCTAGTCGAGCTGTAACCGTAGTTTGACTTAACTGTGTATGTGAACGTATTGTCTCTTACAAATTATATTTATACTCAACTTATTTGCGGGTGTCAGGGTGGTGCAGGGGCAGCACAGTGGTGCAGTAGTTAGCACTGTCACATCACAGCAAGAGGGTTCCAAACTGCTGGAGCCTTTCTTTGTGGAGTTTGCATCTTCTCCTCTTGTCAATGTGGGATTTTTATGGGTTCTCCAGTTTGCCACAGTCCCACAGTCCAAACACATGCAGGTTAGGTTAACTGGTAACTATTAATTGACAGTAAGTGTGAATGTGATCATGAATGGTTGTCTGTTTCTATGGTCCTGCATAGACCTGGTATTAACATATGTTTTGGGTGATCCGATCACAAGTGGACACCGCAAAATGTGATCTGATCACTCAAATCACTTGCGGAGGTGGTCTCGGACGCATTTGACCACGTCTTTTCCAGTGTAAACAAACACTAATGTGTTTTTATGTGTCTTAATGCCTCCCTGACAAGGAGTAATCAATCCCTTATATTGCCCTATGAAAGGACTCTTGTCGAACATCGATATCTCCGGCTGCACCTACACAACCACTAACAGGTCTAGTGAACATGCCACAGAGCAGCAAGCAAAAATGTGGTTGAAATAACTGACACAGAGACAAAATCTGAACACAAGTGATCAGCGAGAGACACATGATGGACACAGGTGTGGACAGCAATGTGTCTCTGCTGTCCACTTGTGATCAGATCACCCCACGTTAATACCAGGTCTAAACAGGCTTTACGTGTTATGTGTGTTTAGGCACCCACAGCACCTGGTTATGGTTAGAGAAAGATCATAGACTGGTTTAATACTGAAAAAGTCAGACACAATGTATTTAACATTTCACAGAAAACACAGTTGTTCTGTAACCTTAACCAAAGTGCTTTTGTTGCCTAAACCTAACCGAAGACAGAAGTCTGGATGTGAACCAAGTCCCTCTACATCCTCCATCCACTCCAACTCCCCTGCCTGTGACTCCACTGTCGTACATGAACGTAGCACTTTTGTTCAATCAGAAAATTCCATGAACATGAGGCAGACATCGATAGGGTTTGTCAGTACAACATAGTTGGGAATGAACAACCCCGATTCCCAAAGAGTTGGGACAGTGTGTAAAACTAAAAATAGAATACAATGATTTGCAAGTCCTTTTTGACCTCTATTCAGTTGAATACAGTACAAAGAGAGGATATTTAATGTTCAAATTAACAAACTTGTTTTTTGTAAATGAACACTGATTCTGAGTTTAATACCTGCAACATGTTGGGACAGGAGCATGTTTATTACTGTGTGACATCACCTTTTCTTCTAACAGCACTCAGTAAGTGTTTGGGAACTGTTGAAGTTTTATAGGTGAAATTATTTCCCATTCTTGTTTGATATATGGCTTTAGTTGCCCAACAGTCCAGGGTTCTCTGTTGTTGCATTTTGTGCTTTATAATGTGCCACACATGTTCAGTGGGAGGCAGGTCTGGACTGCAGGCAGGTCAGTCTAGTACCTGCACTCTTTCACTATGAACTGCACTGTTGGATGGCAGCATATGTTGCTCCAAAACCTGTATGTACCTTTCAGCATTCGTGGTGCCTCCACAGATGTGCAAGTAACCTATGATGCCATGGGCACTGACAGACCTCTATACTACCATAGATGGTGTTTTCTGAACTTTGAGCTGGTTACAATCTAGATGGTCCTTTTCCTCTTTAGCCTGGAGGACACAATGTCCAAGATTACCATCTGAAATGTGGACTCAGACCACAGCATACTTTTCCAATTTGTTTCAGTCCATTTCAGATGAGCTCAGGCCCAGAGAAGCCAGCAGTGTTTCTGGATGTTGTTGATATGTGGCTTTAACTTTTACTTTGTATGGTAGAGTCTGGACTTCTTTCTCTTTTAGACAATCATGTCGGTTTTCTAATGCAAAGCCACCATAAGGATCAAAGGTCGCAGGCATTTAATGCTGGTTATCAGCCTTGCCTGTTATTTCTCCAGATTTTCCAGATCTTTTGATGATATTATGGATTGCAGATGGTGAAGTCCATAAATTCTTTGCATTTGTGCATTGAGAAATGTTCTTAATACCGTTGGACTATTGTCTGTGCATGTTTTTTTTTTACAAAGTGACCATCCTTGCTTGTTAACAGTTGAGCCTTTCAAGGATGCCCTTTTCATACCCAATAATGATACCAACATCCGTTCCCAGTTAACATGTTTACATGTGAAATGTTCCAAACAGGTGTTTTCTGTTTTTTTGTTGTTTTTCCCAGCATTTTGGGAACATGTTGCAGACATCAAATTCAGAATGTGTGTATATTTTACAAAAAACAATAAAGTTTATCAGTTTGAACATTTTATATCTCATCTTTGTACTGTATTGGTTGTATAGGTTGTACTATATAGATGTACCTACCTTTCGAGTAAGGAGGGATTAAATATTGGAGCTGCAGGAGGCAGTGCTGAAGTAATACTGTGCACATCTGTGTTTTTAGAGCATATATTGTTGCTGTATCCTTAAATCCTTCAGTTTTTGTACAGTAATGAAAGGTCCAAGCACAGGATCCCTTCCTTAACCCCTTTCCTGCTTCCCTTAATTCATGTTCCCTATACTTGTAATTAAAATGTGTCCACCTGAAACTGTTTTCCTTAACTTATGGGTTGAGATCCTGAAAGGCTCCCACAGTCATATATCTGGGTGATCATGGGGCCCGGGGGGGGACTGTACATTTCTATAGATGTAGCTGAGACAGTTTAAAAGCCTTGGGACTGTTCTTTGCCTGCCTTCTTGTTTCAGAGCCAGAGCTAATCTGTCACTTCTGTCCCTGCAGGAGCCCTGTCCTACGCTGAACTTGGCACTTGTATTAAGAAGTCTGGTGGACATTACACATATATACTGGAAGCCTTTGGACCTCAGATGGCTTTCGTAAGGCTATGGGCTGATCTTATCGCTATAAGGTAATGTCTGCCTCTTTACATCGGGTTTACGGAACCTAACCTTAAAACTGCATTCATTAATATGTTTGTATTAACTACGGGTCCAGTTGCACGAGGCGCACTGTACTGCCTTTTTTTAATTGAAAGCCACTTATGAAAAAAGGCTTGCTGCACCTTTTTATTGTTGCCAGGCAAACCTCCCATCACCTCCTTACCCTAACCTTCCAATGTAATCAATCAAACAAACAAGGAACGGAGATCTGTGTGGGTACATGAGACCCTAAAAATGAGGGTGAATCATGGGGATTACCACCAGTTGGTCCAGGAGCTTCACCTTCATAATGGCCATTTCAAGCCACTTATGCACTTATGCTTCCATGGCTGCTGTTTTCTATTGAGATTGTGGTAACTGTGGGTTGTAAAGTCGTTGTAAAGCTCTGGGTATCCAGTAACCACTACCACCAGTTTCTCCACCACTGTTTACCAACTGCAAACATGTTGTGACCACCACAGAAGGCCCGCCTCTCAAATCATCTGATTGGACAATGGGAAAAAAGTGGAGATGACTTGTGGCACTTTTTCAGCTCGAGGAGTTCAGTGCGCTCTGACAAAAACACCAGGCACCTAGAGCACAGAAACACGAGGCAGGTAGCAATGCAAAAACGGCAAGCAAAAAGTTTCATTCTCATTCTCAACAGTGACTAACCAACAGATGCATGCTAAATCTATAAAACAGTTACAAAAAGCCACCTCCAGCTGCTAAAACACTGTATGTGTGATCAGGGCCCAATTCATATGTTCCAAACACACAGGATCTCTATACCAAAGCTAAATACACTACTTCTGTGTCACACCCTTGCCTTGTCATAGCTCCTAAATACTGCTGTAAATAGTGCATGTAGTTATTTACTGGTGATGTGACAACAGAGAGGATGATGATGATGCAGAGATGGTCTCCGCTGAGACCCACTGTAAGTGCTGTGAATCTAAGTTGACTACAGCTGCCATTCCTTATGATGGAACAAGCTACACCCCTTTTCAGAGCCACCTTTAACTCTACAGGGAGAAAGAGTTTCAGTCCAATCCAATTTGCACATAATGCAATTAATGATGGATGAATATTTGTTCTCCCAGCATATGATCTGTGTTTCAGAAGATTTTTTTAGACTGTGTAGGGTGACTGAGCCCACCACACTAAAATCTCTCTCTGGCTGTGACCTCGTGAGGTGAGATACTGAGTTTAGTTTAGACCAGTAAGGTGAGAAAGTGTTCTGTGTAAAGCTGTGTATGTACACAGCCAGGGTGAGTAGTATAAACACTCTAGTGGCTATCCTGAGCTGCCCAATTTTATGCTGGCCTCGGGCAAGTCGGACTCAATAGAAACCATGGGAAATGAACAGAGACAGAGCTAGAGAATGAAAACAAGAATGAGAGAGACAAAGGGAGATTTCCCCAGCTTCAACAGCTCAGTGGCTGTTGTGGGAAAGGAAGAGGGAAACACTGATGAGCTATAAGATGAGCCTGTGGGACCAGCCAACCTCACTTGATTCTTATTGAAGCCAGGCTCATAGCGCGCGCGCACACACACACACACACACACACACACACACACACACACACACACACACTGAATAACTACATAATACATGCTACAACAGAACTTACACATAAGTATATTAGAGCTGAAATGGCCAAGTGGGCTCAGAGTGGGGTTACAGGGGTGCAACCTGTTTGTGTACCCAAGTCATTAAATATTGACACTTTGTCATGCCCCTTGGCCTCTCATAGCTTTGCACAGGGCACCCTTTAGTGTCTCTATGTGATGCACAAATGAAACGTGTTGTAACATGGTTAATTTGTGAAACGGTCACGGTTAGGTTTAGGCGACTACTTGGTTGGATTTAAAAAATATATAATTTTGGGGGTTAAAATAAGTACATTTGTTTGTGCGCACAACCGACTACCATACGTAAGTTATGTAACATTACCTTAAAATAATGGTGACTATTGGTTTCACACGAGTTGTGCACGTAATTAAATAACGTTACATTAGAGCAACGCTGACTTTTAGTTTCAACGGGACATGAACTGCGCTCTCCTGGCTGAAATTTCAGTTTTGTTAACCCATGCACTTTGTCACTTTTTATACTATGTCATTTGTTCTCAGCATCGAGAATAGCTGCAGATGGGTTTGCATTGGAGTAATTTGAAAGCCTAGTTTGTTTCATAAAGATGCTAAATAGTGCCTTAGGTTAATCTGACTGTATATAGACTGGCTGTAAGGCTGCCATTGGCTGTCACACACCCAGACCTCCACACACCCTCTCTACTCCCAGTGCTTCAGTCATTCCCCCACTCAACCCCTCAACCCCCCCGGTGAGCTTTCTGGACACAGACACACCACCTTTGCATCATCCTTCCCCCTCCCACACAACAGAGGAAACATCATGCACCCTCCCCCACATGACTGTGACTACAGGCCAGGTTAGGAGACAGCTGGAGAGACTTCCCCAATGCCCAAGGGTTCTGCCAGCTGTCCCCAACTCAACATCATCTGGCCTCAATGACTATCGACTAGTTGCCCTCACATCTCACAAGATGAAGGTGCTGGAGAGACTGGTCTTGGCCCACCTGAGACCGCAGGTGAAATCGTTGCTTGACCCTCTGCAGTTTGCCTACCAGCCTCACCTGGGAGTGGACGATGACATCATCTACCTGCTGCAGCTAGCTTACTCGCACCTGGATGGACCCTGCAGCACTGTGAGAATCACATTTTTTGATTTCTCCAGTGCAATCAACACCATCCAGCCACTGCTACTGAGGGAGAAGCTGCAGGCAATGAGGGTCAGCACATCCACAATTTCCTGGATTACTGACTACCTGACAGACAGACCACAGTTTGTCCGACTGTGCAGTGTCCTGTCTGACATGGTGGTTAGTAGCACAGGAGCTCCACGGGGGACTGTTCTGTCTTTCCTTTTCACCTTGCACACCACAGACTTTCAGTATGACTCTGGGTCATGCCACCTGCAGAAGTTCTCTGACGACTCTGCAGTGGTTGGGTGTATAAGTGATAGACGGGAGGAGTACAGAGCACTGGTGGATGATTTTGTGGAGTGGGCTGGAAGAAATGAGCTGTTGCTGAACGTGGCCAAGACCAGGGAGATGGTGATTGACTTCAGAAGGAAGAGGACGACTTCTCAACCCCGGTTCATACGGGGAGAGGACATCAACATGGTCGAGGATGACAAGTACCTTGGCATCCACGTTGACAACAGACTGAACTGGAAGGCCAACACCAACGTTGTGTACAAGAAGGGGATGAGCAGACTCTATTTCTGTAACCAGATATATTCTCCTAACATTATTGTTTATCACATATTACTACTACTACTATTATTAGTAGTTAAGTATGGATTATTCTGCCTTCTCTACAGAATTTAATTGGAAAAACTGAGCATTAAAGTTCATTCATGACATGAAAATAGTAAAAATAATACTTTGATGTAAACAAAACAAATCAAAACAAACATTCAAACAAAAACATCCAATCCACTTACTAGCTAGATCTCTGTCCACCTCTCGAGCCTCTGACCACACGTCACAATGTTAATCAGTGAAGATTGCTCAGTTATGGAGATTGCGGAGTTGTCATCACTTGACCTAAAAAGGGGACTTTGGTCGTGTAATAACAAGTAGTCACATATCAAATACTGTTAACTGTATTCCATTTTTGATCATTCTATAATATATATTATTCATTCATTCATTCATTCATTCATCTTCTAACCGCTTCATCCTCTTGAGGGTCGCGGGGGGGCTGGAGCCTATCCCAGCTGACATTGGGCGAGAGGCAGGGTACACCCTGGACAGGTCGCCAGACTATCGCAGGGCTGACACATAGAGACAGACAACCATTCACACCTACGGACAATTTAGAGTTACCAATTAACCTGCATGTCTTTGGACTGTGGGAGGAAGCCGGAGTACCCGGAGAGAACCCACGGGGTTCACGGGGAGAGCATGCAAACTCCGCACAGAGGGGCTCCCACACCTGGGATTGAACCGGCAACCCTCTTGCTGTGAGGCGAGAGTGCTAACCACCACACCACTATGCCGCCCCTTATTATATATTTTCAAAAATTATTATTATTATATAGTATTTTCTATATTTACTATTATCACCATTAAAAAAGCAGATTTAAGTCAGGAATTTTTGTGAGACTGATTTAAAAATGTAAAATGCATTATCAACAGCACAGAAACCAGATGAAATATTTTTTCTGCATTATCTTAATTATGCTACAACCATCAATTTTGGCCACGGGGGGGGGGGCAACAGAACTGCAAATCAAGCTGAGGGACACACAGCAACAACATATTGGTGACATGTTAGCAGACAGCTGTTGGTTGTCTTCTCTATGTGACAGCCCTGCGACAGTCTGGCAGCCTCTTTGGGGTGTACCCCGCCTTTCAGCTAATGTCCGCTGGGATAGGCTCCAGCCCTCCCATAACAGGATAAGTGGTTCCGGATAATGAATGAATGATCATTCACGTTAGTGTCCACCTGATAACTGTGTCTTTTAGCTCTGTTTTTGGTCTTCACTAATTCCTAAGGTATCTGTCTCTTCAGCTGCTAAATGCTCCACTTTGTTAACCAGCTAGCCTCTAACTGTGTCTGTCTGCTGTTTGCTGCAGTGCAGTTACTGTACAGTGAGTTTACCAGAGCTCTCTTACCAGAGTTGTGGACTGTAAAACCAATATAATATGCTGATGCTAAAAAGCTCTGTAGAGCTACAGTGTTGACTGATGATCCTATATGTTTGCACTTAACTTGTAGTATGCTAGTATTAGTATGTTTGTGTGTCAACCACTCTTTGTGTGTGTGTGTGTGTGTGTGTGTGTGTCCTCCAGGCCTGCAGCGATGGCAGTCATCTCTCTGGCCTTTGGTCAGTATATCCTGGAGCCTCTGTTCATGCCCTGTGATATCCCCCCTGTAGCTGTCAAACTGGCCACTGCCATGAGCATAAGTACGTATAACCTTACCACTGTTACATTAATACATCAGTGTGACAATATGTAATATATGATATTGTGTTTTTGACCTGTTGTAACCTGGTTTGTAAATGACAGGAAATGTGCACTCCAGATAGCAGGAATTAAACTGTACAGTTAGAGACAGACAATGAGAAGCCCTTTTTAAACAAGAATTGTGCAAATTTGCAGGAAAGCCCAATCAGTCTCCTTTCAGCATTGGCAGTATAAAAACAAAATCGGGGAGTGCGGCTAGAGAGCAAAAGAAGTATTTAGAACCTTAACCTTATTAATAATAACATTACCACAATATTAACAACACTCCATCCATCACTAGTAAAAGCTCCACATTCAAAATTGTACTTAAGTACAATTCTGAGTGGCAGCCAGCAACAGTCAGCTTGGGATTTACCTTGGGATAAATAAAGATTAATCTTATCATATCTTGAAAGGACACAATAATCATAAGCAAAATGCTTAAGAAAAAAGTACTTAGTATGGAAAAGTGACCCCCACAAGTGTTACAGAGTTAAGCTTTACTAATTCAGGAAATCTCATTGAAATCAAGATGTTTTTTGCAAAAGAGTCTACAAATTATACACAAGATCACAAGAAAACGCATTCAGACTTTCAACAACTATCACACACATAAAGTCACACTCAATCAAGTATATGTTATTTTATTGGTATACTTTTTATTATTGGTTAATTGTTAGTGACGCTTTAACATTTACTGTTGCATGCAGTTGGCATCAGTTTGAGGTATTGTTAGTTTATACCGTACCATATTTTGTTTGCTGATGATTTGTAAATTGATTGTGGTATGTAAACAGTACACACAGTAAATGAAACACTGAAATTAATGTACCTCAAACCTGTACCCAAGTAGCATACACTTTTAAAAATAAAGGCTCCAAAATGCATCTTTCTGAGGGGCTGAGGTTTTACCCTGAACCATATGCTTCCAAACAAAAAAAAAAAAAAAAAAAACTTTTTGGAGACAGGGTTCTTTAAGGTTTCTTTGTAAAACTAAGGCTGTGTCCAAAATTCAGTACTAACATGCTATTTAGTAGGTCAAAACTGTATGTGAGTTTTTAGTATGTCTACAACTTTCATATGAAATCAGTAGTATGTGAACTGCAAACTGTTTCTGGTGAAATATTACAGTAAACAATGGACAATATGGCAACATAAATGCAATGTTGTAGAGGACAGACAGTGACCAACAGCTCTTTAACATCAATAATGCTTCAGTTCTTCAGTTCTTCATTGGTGGCTTAGTGGATAGAGCAGGCCCCCCATGTACAAGACTGTTGCCGCAGCAGCCTGGGTTTGAGTCCAGCCTGTGGCCCTTTGCTGCATGTCATCCCCTCTCTCTCTACCCCTTTCACACTTGGCTGTCCTGTCCATTAAAGACAAAATGCCCCCAAAAATATCTTTAAAACAAACAAAACCAAAAACGGCCATGTACTTAGCCAAACCTCAAAATATTTGTCCAACAGTCCAACCGTAGTCTCCTGGACACCTCTGTCCAAGTGAGAAGTAAGACTTAAATGCATAGTAACACAAACGCAGGTTCTCTGGTTTGTAGTTGGTGACAGCAACCAATAAAAACTGCCCATGCTGAAAATAGCAGATTTTGAAGCAGCCACCAGAGACAGAGTGAGCACTATTGTTTTATGTCATGCCTTACCCCAAATTTGGATAGATGAAGTTAATGTTGAATTTTTCTTTAGTTTTCCTTAAATGTGTGGTTAGGTGTAGGCATAAAAACCACTTGGTTATGGTTGGAAAGAGATCATGTTTTATCTTATTTGAGGGCACAGTCTCACAAGGAAAAGCATCAGTGTCTTGCTAAATAACAACTGCTTTTTGTGCCTAAAAATCAGCTGTAAACACAGCAACAGGTCGTTACTAAACACCCAGGTCTGGTGAAAAACATGTAAGCATAAACTGTTGAATTGTGATGGGGCACACACTATGGTCTATACATGAAAGTATGCCTCATGTCCATTCACCATCGTGATCTCCACATCCTAACTCTGATTTGCTCTGTGAGGGACACACTACTTGCTGCGTTGGCATTGAATGTTGTCACAGGACATAAATCATGTCAACAGCAACCTAATTCCTGCCTCTCTTTCTGTTCCTGTAGCTTCTGTTATGTATCTGAATAGTATGAGCGTGACGTGGACAGCTAGGATTCAAATCTTCCTCACCTTCAGCAAGCTGCTGGCCATCAGCCTCATCATAGTGCCTGGAATGTACCAGCTCTTTAAGGGTAAGACATCTTCATACCCACCACCACATTGTCCTCATCATCATCATCAACACCATTATCATCATAATAGCCTTTATTAATACTAAACTATACTAGAGCCCAGAATACCCCCACAAGATTGTAGGTTTTTCATTTTTATTACTGCTGTTGAGGAACATTCTCAGGCTTCACACAGAGCACTCAGCTGCAACAATTAACATGGCTCCTTTGTTTCACACAACAACACACACAACACACTGTAAATATAACCTTGAAGCCTCGCAGGCTGTGATACGCAGCTGCTCACAGCAAGTCACGACTCAGGCATTTCATAGTGTCCTTACAGCTGGTGCACCCCAGCACAGAGAGAGAGTCTTTACTACATATGCATATTGGTGAATGTTCATCTCAGCTATAAAGTTAACTGGAATTGTAATTACACATCATATATAATACTCAAAAATACCTTTCTTAATTATCATTCACAGTTCCTGAAACTGCAGATCAGCTAAAGCCAGTAACACTACCAGATCCTAATGATTACAGCCATTCATCCTCTAATGTAGAACCAGATGACCAGGCAGGGAGTTTTGGGAGGTTTGTAAATTGTTCTCCTGATACCTGCTGCGCTCCACCAACTGCAGACTCCTGTTTCATTTTACAACGGAAACAGCCAGCTTTTTTTTTCTTTTTTATAAAAAAAAAAGGAAAAACAACTCAGTAAAACAACATGTATAACACTGACTAGAAATAATGCTAGTTTCTGTAATTATGGGTGTGTTGTATATTATTGTTTAATCTGACGCTGGATTACCAACTGGGCAGAAAAGGCAACTGTCCTAGACTCACAAGGGCCTGAAAGGCCCAATATTCATTGTATGTCACATAATTTTTGATCATTTGATTGATATAACATTTGTTTGGGAATATGCACCACCAAAATAATCAATCAATCAATCAATCAATCAATTTTATGTATAAAGCCCAATATCACAAATAACAATTTGTCTCACAGGGCTTTACATCATATGACATCCCTCTGTTCTTTGGACCCTCACAACGGATAAGGGGAAAAAAAAAATAATGGGGGAAAAAAATTGTAGGCACCTCTGGAACTGAGGAGGGATCCCTCTTCCAGGACGGACAGACGTGCAATAGATGTCGTACAGAACATATCAACATGAAAAATTAACAGTAATCCGTATGACACAATGAGACAGAAGGGGAGACAGAGACAGAGAGAGATACAGGACAGACGGTAATGACAGTAGCTTACAGCAACAATAATTTAAGTAATAATATTATAATAATAATAATTCTGTCTACTGTGGTACAATATGTTGAAAGTATTAATATCTGATAGTATACATATGTGACAATAATCATATGTGTATAATAACAGTAGAAGTATGACTCATGATAACAGCAGCAGCGGGAGGCATCTGGCAGGACCACGGCAGCAGCACAACCACACACGTCACGCTGTCCAGGCACCGCTGTGATATGAGTTAACCTGCGAGACAGTGGAGCACAAAGGCTCTGGAGAAGAACCTGAGTTAGTGACATGCAGTACAGCCGAGTAAGCAAGATGCAGTAACAGGACATTAGTGTTAGCAAAGGAGAGAGAGAGAGAGAAGGAGAGAAAGTGCTTGGTGTATTATAGGCGGTGTATTATAGGAGGTCCCCTGGCAGACTAGGCCTATATCAGCCTTACTAGGGCTGGTCCAAGGCAAGCCTGAGTGAGCCCTAACTAGTCTAGTCTTAAATGTGGAGACTGTGTCTGCCTCCCGGACCGCAACAGGAAGATGATTGCACAGGAGAGGAGCCTGATAACTGAAGGCTCTGGCTCCTGATCTACTTTTGGAGACTTTAGGGACCTTGAGTAACCCTGCGTTCTCAGAGCGCAGTGTTCTGGTGGGATAATATGGCACTATGAGCTCTCTAAGATATGACGGAGCTTGACCATTTAGAGCTTTATAAATTAACAGTAGGATTTTAAATTCAATTCTGGATTTTACAGGGAGCCAGTGCAGAGAAGCTAAAACAGCTTGCAAATCTTGTTTCTTAGTTCCTGTCAGCACACGTGCTGCTGCATTCTGAATTAGCTGGAGAGTTTTTAAAGACTTATTAGCACTAACTGATAATAGGGAATTACAGTAATCCAGCCTAGAGGTAACAAAAGCGTGGACCACTAATTTTTGCAATATTACGCATGATGAAAAAAATGTGAGGTTTGTTTTAAATGGGAGTTAAAAGACAAATCTTGGTCAAATATTACTCTGAGGTTTCTTACGGTAGTGCTAGAGGCCAGAGCAATGCCATCCAGAGAAACTATATCATCAGATAAAGAGTCTCTGAGTTGTTTGGGGCCAAGAACAGTAACTTCAGTTTTATCTGAATTTAACATCAGGAAATTGGTGCTCATCCAGTTTTTTATGTCTTTAAGGCATTTTTTAAGTTTACTTAATTGAGCCATTGCTTCTGGCTTTATCAGTAAATACAACTGTGTATCATCTGCATAGCAATAGAAATTTACAGTGTGATTTCTAATGATGTTACCTAAGGGAAGCATGTATAAAGTGAACAGAACTGGTCTGAGCACAGAACCTTGTGGAACTCCAAAACAAATTTTAGTACGTAGAGATGATTCATCATGAACATGAACGAACTGAAAACAGTCAGATAAATAAGATTTCAACCAGCTTAGTGCAGAACCTTTTAGGCCAATTAAGTGATCCAGTCTCTGTAGCAGAATTTGATGGTCAGCTGTGTCACATGCCACACTAAGATCTAAGAAAAAAACAACTACAAAGACAAGTCCTTTGTCTGAAGCAATCAGAAGATCATTTTTAATTTTAACTAGTGCTGTCTCAGTGCTATGATACTTCTGGGGGAGGAACCCCTAGATCCTCCACCAATTATGTATCTTTGAAAGTTTGCTCCTACATTTTAAAACACATTTAGGCGCCCCCATAAATATAGAATTTGGAAGTCCAGCCCCTTCAGTGTCATGAATGAGAAAATTAGCTACAGAAAACAAAACTGTTATTTTCACCAGGCTGTAAACATGTTTATTTGACTAAACATGTAAACATGTTTATTTGACTAAACATGTTTATTTGAAATGCGGAACGGCACATTTCTAGTGTCTTTCTCTGGTGCCTCCATCTTTGTTTTGATGAACTTACTGCCAAATGCCACTGACTGAGACCTCTGCTGACCTCACCAGGAAAAAGAAAAACAGCAGCACCATCTAGTGGACCAAAAAAGCAATTGATGTTATTATTCTAGTACCAGAAGTTGCATTTAAATGTGTACTTGCAAAAATTAATGATGTATATAATAAAAGATCAATACTTCGCGTCTGTGTATTGATAAAATATTGCCACACAAAATTTCGCAATATTGTGCTGTATCAATTTTTTCCCTCACCCCTACTACCTAGATACCTGATTAATCTGATCATTGAGATATCTATATTCACCTCTGTATGTCTTCACACAATGATCATTACAAACAATTCATGGCTCTCAACAATTCAGTACAACGTTATTGTCCTATTAGATTGGTTTATGTGTTTGTATGAGCAGTTTTTGCTTATAAATGTGCATTCCTTTATAAAACAGAACACTGATTACACTGAGTGATTTAATGAGTCTGATGTACCTGTGTTGTGCAGAGGAGTGTATTTTTCGAAACTAATAAGGCGGAGTACTGCTCCATTTATCTGTTTTATTGTTAAACTACTTTTATGATTATTATTATTGTTATTGTTATTGTTATTGCTATGATCACCCCAGGTCTTGTGGAAGAGCTATTTGCACAGATCATTCCATTGCTGCAACAATCCTTCTTCATTTAGGAGCAATTACAGTGCTTCAAAATGTCAACAAGAAGAAATGTATGTCTTTGTGTGTGTGTGTGTGTGTGTGTGTGTGTGTGTGTGTGTGTGTGTGTGTGTTTGCAGGAGAGACCACAAACTTTGAGAATGCCTTTGAGCTGAGCAATGTGAAGCTGTCTGGTATGCCACTGGCCTTCTACTCAGGGATGTATGCATATGCTGGGTGGTAGGTATGGTCTTCATACACACGTACACAGGAACTCAAACATACATTCATCCTTACAGGACCAGTTATCCAATATAATCTCAAGTAGTCTCAGTTTGTTCCATAGCTATTTTTACGTCTATGCTTCAGTTAACCATTTATTAATCACTGAGGGTTATACAATGCCTGTTTCCTCTTGCAGGTTCTATTTGAACTTTGTGACAGAGGAGGTAGATAACCCTGAGCGGTAAGTGTAATCATATCTGTATAGTTCTTCCGTATTTGCTCAGTTTAAAACCGAAAGGAAAATATTTTTTTCAGTAGTTGCACATAGGTAAATTAAGCCATAGCTATCAGTATTTCTATATTAACAAAAGGCAGCATGACCACTAATATGTAAAAGGAGTCACTCACCGTAATGAACCAATAAAGTAATCTAAGACTCTGCACATCCCTTTAGCTACACAGAGCGGATTAGTGTTGCAATCTGCAACTGTACTAAACTGGCTCCCTCTCATGGCTCTCATTAGCTTGGTTTCCACCAGTAACAGCTGTCTGCTGTCTGTCTGCTTCAAAACCCACTGTACACTACCTGCATAGCACAGACACAATTAGGCACTAGCTGTTGACCATCGCATAGCATTTAGCAACTAAATATTTTTCTAGAGTTGTTGGAGACCAAACCAGAGCTAAAAGAGAGTGAATATGATTTTCAACAGTCAATATATCTCATGTTTAGACCCAAACCAACAATGAAAGTATCTATTAGTAGATATTGAAGTCTGATAAATCTTCTTTCCAACATTATCTCACAGAATTACCTGAAATGACCACAATCTCTTAAAGGGATAGTGTTTTATACACGTCTATGAATAATGCACAGAAGGAGAAAAGCAGAGGTCATAAAAAGGGTGAAATGACAGTGAGTGACACACAAGTGAATGACAGTGTACTGCTTTTGGTATTATCAGGACTGTGCCATTAGCTATCTGTATCTCCATGGGGATTGTGACTTCGTGCTACGTGCTGACCAACATTGCATACTACACTGTGATGTCAGCAGAGGAGCTCCTGGCCTCAGAGGCAGTCGCTGTGGTAAGTGTTACTAATACATCAAACAAACCATTTAATGAACATTGGAACCACACAATCATGTATAAGTAGAATTTTGACCAAGAGAGTTAATACCAACCTAGTAAGAGATCAGAAGGATGGCAGCTCGCCATTGAGCCTACGTAGGCAGACCACTCTCAGCGCTCCCTGATAGATTCTTTGTCAGTAAGCTGCTAAGAATGCAGGAGGATTTAATAGAGATTTATGTGGCCTTTATAGAAGAAGCATACAATTGATTTCATGGAGTAAACACTTGCAGGTATCTTGTCAATTCCAAGGACCAAGGAGTTAATTTGACAAATGTTTTCTATTGAATTATTAATCAATCAATCAATCAATTTTATTTATAAAGCCCAATATCACAAATCACAATTTGCCTCACAGGGCTTTACAGCATACGACATCCCTCTGTCCTTAAGACCCTCACAGCGGATAAGGAAAAACTCCCCAAAAAAAACCCTTTAACGGGGAAAAAAAAACAGTAGAAACCTCAGGAAGAGCAACTGAGGAGGGATCCCTCTTCCAGGACGGACAGACGTGCAATAGATGTCGTACAGAACAGATCAGCATAACAAATTAACAGTAATCCATATGACACAGAGAGAGAGAGAGAGAGAGAGAGAGAGAGAGAGAGAGAGAGAGAGAGAGAGAGAGAGAGAGATGCAGGTAATGACAGTATCTTACAACAACATTAATGAAAGTAATAATATTATAGTTATAGTTCTGGTTACTGCAGTACAATATGTTGAAAGTATGTATTAATACCTGGCAGTATACATGTGTGACAATAATCATATGTGTATAATAACAGAAGAAGTATGACTAATGACTAATGATGGCAGCAGCAGCAGGAGGCATCTGGCGGGACCACGGCAGCAGCACAACCACACACGTCACGCTGTCCAGGCACTGCTGTGATATGAGTTAATCGTAAATTATGACATAGTAAATGTAGACATAAAAAATGAAATTTATATAACAGTGAGTATTATATTTCACTTTATGTCTTTGATTTATTTTAAACAAGTCGTGTTATTAGTGGTCATAGAGAAGTGATGCTTTAGTCAAAGCACCGGTCTTCTGCAAGGGAAACTGTACAATATGTACCATGGACAGTCTGCAAATGCGAAAACATGCATATGTGATCTGATCTACCCAATCTACTCATAACATGTAGCATTGTGTTCTCCAAATATAGCAATCCCTTTCTTGTAATACTGAGTTTGTAGCATTCATAAGAGTAAAGCCATCCATCCAACAGTGGGTTACCCCTCTGGGTAGAGAGAGTTTCTGCCTGAAAGAACAACATTGCAGATACAAATGGCTGAAATGAATTTCCTCCGTAGGATGGCTAGCCTCAACCTAAGAGATAGGTGAAAAGTTCAGACGCCAGGAGGAAGCTCGGAGTAGAGCTAATCTGTTGTGTTGGCCAGGTTCAGGCAGGCATTCTGATCAGGAAGTTAAAGATGAGACATGCTTTTCAACATTTCAAGCAAGATTACTGTATTATTTTTGTTTTGCATAATTTTGGAATGAACAAAAGGAAAGGAGCACCATGCAAAAGTTTGGGCACCTCAAGACATTTAATCTCTCAATTAGCTTGTTAGGCCTATGGCTTGTTCACAGTTCACACAATACTCTGACTCCTGAAACTTTGTCCCAACAATCAGCTGCCACGGACTCCTCTAAACAGCTGTCTAGTACTCTGAAAACTAAAATAACTGATGCCCACAAAGCAGGAGAAAACTATAAGCAGATAGCAAAGTGTTTTCAGGTAGCTGTATTCTCAGTTCGTAATGTAATTAAGAAATGGCAGTTAACAGGAACTGTGGAGGTCAAGCTTAGGTCTGGAAGAGAGAGCTGTTTGTAGGATTGCTAGAAAGGCAAAATCAAAATCCCAGTTACTGTGCAGTGACACCTGTACAAATATGACTTTCATGGAAGAGTCTTCAGAAGAAAACCTTCCCTTTGTCCTAACCACAAAATTCAGCATCAGAAGACTGCAAAGGAACATCTAGTCCTGTGGACTGATGAAGTTAGATCTGGATAAAGTAGAGGTTAAATTCTGGAAGCAAACATCACAGCATCTGTACAAAAGCTGAAGATGAAGAGAGGATGATTTCTACATCAGGACAATGATCCTAAACACATCTAGGAATCCACAAAGGACTACCTCAAGAGGAGCAAGCTGAAGGTTTTGCCATGGCCCTCACAGTCCCCCGACCTAAACATCATTAAAAATCTGTGAATAGACTTCAAAAGAGCAGTGCATGCAAGACGGCCCAAGAATCTCACAGAGCTAGAAGCCTTTTGCAGGAAGAATGGGTGGAAAAACCCCAAACGAGAACTGAAAGACTCTTAGCTGGCTACAAAAAGTGTTTAGAAGCTGTGATACCTGTCAAGGGGGGTGCTACTAAGTAGTGACCATGCAGACCATGCAACTTTTGCTTAAGGCCATTTTTCTTTTTGTTATTTTGAGACTGTAAAAGAAATAAAAAAAAGTGAAAAAATGTTTCATCTTCAACTTTTTGCCTTTGGGAAATCAGGCAAATTATTACTTGCTTAAGTACACAGTAAACTAACTTTTGACCAGGGGTGCCCAAACTTTTGCATGAGACTGTATATCTCACCTGGCCTGGGCCTGGGTGAAGCCAGAAAGCGTTGCTGGGGAGAGGGATGTCTGGAGTACTTTGCTCACCCTGCTGCCCTGGATAATAAGATGGATGGATGGATGGATGGATGGTTTCTTTAAAATGGGACCCTAATACTCATACTAGTCATATGACTGCAATAAGCAAAATAACACATTTACAACCTGGGATTTACTGTCTTAGTTTTGGCTAGTGTCTTGATATCTTTATAATAAAGATAAGATAGAATAACGCTGCACTTGTCACACTCATTATAAAGACGTAAAACTGTGTTTGCAAGCCCTGCTCAGGGAGCAAGCTCAAAACACAGTCCAATGATGCCTTCAGATGTGAGCTTTGAAAGAAATGCCTCTGCTTTTTTTGGATTGACTACATCCTTATTTTAAGTGCTGCACTAGTCAGGTCATGTTTCATATCTTAGTGCAACCCAAAATAGCAGCACCCATGAATAAGGTGCATCTAGCTGACCTTCAGGGGGCGACATGGAGCGGGGGATGTGAGGTAAAAATACAGTGTGAGGTTAAAGGGACAGCTTCATGCAGGTGTTCTAAACATAACAGGAAGTTAGGTATTAGTGTCTGGCCTGTCATTTGGCTCAATACAATACACAATGTTCATATTTAGTGTGACTTACACTTTCCAAAGATACCACTGTCTCCTATGTCCATTGTGAACATCAATAAATAAAAAAAGAAATCATAGAGAAAAAGGCACTACAAGCCCAGATATTGCTGGCGAAAACTGTCTTCATTATCAGAGTAATCCAGTGATAGTTGTCTGTACATCCATGTGTACACTGCAGACAAGAGCTGCTGATAGCGTTTTCTGCATACTTATAATGGCAACAGTTCATCAAAATGTCAACAAATTTCAGCTTAAAAAGGGGGCTCAATTTGTGTCTCATAGCTAACTGACTGACTCCATGGCAACAATAGACAGATTCCCCAGAGCCCCCAAGTTATGGGTAATGAAGAGCATGTCCCCCACATAGAAGTAACTGGTACACTTGTATAAAATAATAAAAACTAAATCAGTATATGATTCCTTATCTCTCCATATTGACATAGTTCTAGCCTTAGTTCCTTAAATTTAATTTTGGCTTTTGGTTCTGGTGTTCCACCCTGAGATTTTTATTGGTGCCATAGGCGTACATTTCGGGGGTGGGGGAACATGTTCCCCCATAAAAAGTAGAGGACTTTTGACAAAATTAAAGTCATTTACACATACAGTGATGCAGAAAAGGCCCAAATTGATGCATAAAAATCACCAGAATGGTGGAAATTACATGTTTGCCACTAAAAATTTTGTGGTGGAGGACCCCCTAACTCCCCATCTTACAAGTGGTCAAACAAAAACAAAAAGCCTCTCAGGAAAAACAGTATTTGTACTTTTTTTTTTTTTTTTAATAATTAGTGTCGCCCTTGTTTTCCAGGTATTCATTTTTACATTCTAAAATTAACCACCAACTATCTGTCAACAGTTTTGATTTTCAGTTCCTCACATTAGGAGCTGGCCTTGGCCCTTCTGCCGTTTGTGCTACTTGAAAGCATTTAGTTGAGGTCTCACCTCTCTGCTGCTACTGAGGTTTACTCCTAATGTGAGCACCGCGGTTGCCTTCCTGCACTTAACATGTAATTATTAGTGAAGTGTCTGACAGCTCGTCTTCCCAGCAGCTGTTAATGTGATTGTTTTAGCCCGGCCCTGTTAATGCTAATCACATCACGGACATCCCCTAATAACAGCCACCATTGCCTATTAGACTGAGGACTGCTATCAGTGCTACTGTAAGCCTATAGCTGGGGAAAACTCATTCACTAAGAGATCTCTGATCTTTTCTAACGCAGTTAGTGTTATTGCCCTGTGTGCAATGAGTGATAGGAGAGCCTTAAGAAAGGTGTTAAGAGCATTTATCTGTTCGTAGGAGGCAGTGATGTGATGAAATAATTACACTCTGTTCTTCCTTTCTCGCAGACAGATGGCCAAAGTTTACATCTCAAACTTAATTTGTCTAGAACTTGTCTTGAGGAGGCTCGCCTCAAGGCACTATTAGTAATTTTAGACCTTATAAATTAGAGGTATGTTCATGTAATGTAAGAGTGTGAAGTGTACTTGTGGAGAGAGTTGAAGAGTTTAAAAAGAAATACATACAGACAAGTCATTTTGTATGTCTCTCAAGGTCATCAGCACATAAGTTTGAGGTATATTGAAGACTGTTCTACCACAATGTTGACACATTTTACTACTATAAGACTATACTTAAGTAAAAGTACTGTCATGCTTAAGAACAATTACTGTCCTCGGTGTAACTTCAATAGAATTAACCAGAAACAATTAAACACAAATGATCAACAATAGATAAGAGTCTGTGGACACCATACTGTGTGTGTGTGTGTGTGTGTGTGTGTGTGTGTGTGTGTGTGTGTGTGAGAGAGAGAGAGTGTGTGTGTGTGTGTGTGTGTGTGTGTGTGTGTGTGTGTGAGAGAGAGAGAGAGTGAGTGTGTATGCATGTGTATGTGGAGGAGTTCAGTGCTGGCACAAAAGAACCAATACCATTAGCGCTTATCAATACTACGGTCTTTGATCATTTCTAATCTAATATCTAATTTAGTACCTGGTTTCAGTACCCATCCTTAATCAAAACACAAAGGAAGTGAAGCTTGAAATAAAGTTTGCAGTGGCTGCACGTGCCAGGAAGTGCAGAACGCTGCAAGTGTGTGTTCCACCAATCAGCGTTCTTCAGCACACAGCCCCGCCCCTCATGAATTCCGGGTAATCTGAAAAGTCCTACCCCCCTACTAGGTACTTTTTTCAGGGAAAGACTGGGGTTGAGGGAAAGTTTTTTCCCCAGGTAATTTCAGTGGAAACGCTCCAAGGTTTTTCAAAATCCCGGGTAAATGAGAAAAGTTCCTGCGGTGGAAAAAGGGCTTTTGTTGCCATAACTGTTCCATGTCTTACCCATTCAATATCATGCTGTCTTGATGTCATAGTTTACTTAAGTTAACAGATAAATATGTATAAAAAGCACAGCATTTATAGCATATTTTTAGACAGAAGTTTCTGTGCTGTTCGTAGAAAACACTATGAAAGTAAATCTATTTGTTTTTATTCTTTTGTGGCTACAAAGGAAGTGATGCAAATAAAGTGTAGTGACCCTAAAGTAGTCTGCCTGCCTGTTGAGCTCTGATGGTATCAGGTTGCACTACACAATACCTCTATGTGTAATAGGAATATATTAACCACTTCCATCTTTTCCATCAATGATCCAGATCATTTCCATGTGTTCCACTTCCTTTAACAATGTCCTAATCAGGTCATGGTAAAAGGCACATTATAAAAGGAAACTCACCACAACAACAAAACAAAAATGATCCCTTTCCTAATCTCATGCTGGAGACCCCTTTCAGTTTATAAATCCCCAATCATTACTACACACATTGTGAGCTTTGTGTTTGCTGCACATTGTAAAATACATATTTTCAGGACTAATCCTATTCCAGTAGGAATGCATGAAACACTGGTTCATGATAATTTTATGACCATTTTCTCGACTGCTCTCAAAGCCTTACTGCTTGTTAGCAATATTTACATTTTTTAAATAGAAGCCAAACATACTAAAGAGTATTGCATCATTACAGAGTGGTTGCTTAGAAATGATCCTATGTGACAACATCATTTTGGTGTCCATTGTATAAAACCCAAATACAAATGTCCAAGATAAATGCAGATTTTTTTTTTTTTTTTTTCCCTTACAGCCAGTGCTTGTCCATACAAGCATGGACTGTGATTAATAAGCGCTGAATGGCTTCATGAATAATAAGCAGCTTTTGCTCCCACTTCTGCATGACCCATTTATGACAATTACTGCCAGCAGCCCTGTCAACAACTCCAACTTAATCTAACCAGCTCCAGGTAATAAAATAAGACAAATCATAATTAAATAAGCAAAAAGTTGGAGACTGACACGTTCACAGCAGAACCTTGGCGCCCTTTTTAAAGAAGAACCTTACATTTTGGGAAATACACTTGTTTGCTGTCTTCCCAAAAGTGTCTTTGCGTTCAGTGCAAAACTGGAGTTAGGACAGGGAGGACTGGAAGAGGAGAGAAAAAGCTAGCTAACAGCTCTGTCTACAGATTAACTATAATTACCATCCCGCGGTTGTATGCCTCCATGTACCAGTCAGGTTGCAGTTTCAGTTTACATCCATGTCTGTAAAACCATGAATGCTTCACACACATCTTCCCCCTGACAGCACTGAATATCTATATAACCAGCACAGTTTCAAGGTGGACACCCAAGATAAGAGTACTATTAGTGTCATTAAGTATGTCATAATATTTCCCCTTCTGTTATTTATTTAGGGAATGCAAATTTCTCAGGCAGTAGCCTCTTGATCTACATTGTGGAGGGAGACTAGATCTCCTTTTAGTTTTCTGTTAATGAGATATGACGTTAAGTAATGACAGGAAAGTGTTTCATGCAGAACATTATGATGTCACAGTGAAGTTGACCTTTGACCCTTTGGCTATAAAATGTCATCACTGCATTATTTTATCCTATTAGACAATTGTGTAAAGTTTTGTCATAATTAATAAATGAATTCTTGAATTCTGGCCAAATTTTGTGAGGTCACACTGACCTTGATCTTTTGACCACTAAATTCTAATCAGCTTATTCTTCAGTCCAAGTGGATATTTGTGTCAATTCTCTAAAGGTGTTTTTGAGATATTGTGTCCCGAGAATGAGACCTTTGAACAACTGAAATCCAATCAGTTCATTGTTGAGTCCAAGTGAACATTTGCGCCAAATTTGAAGAAATTCCCTGAAGTTGTTCTTGAGATATCACACACACTGGAATGAGATGGATGCAACGTCACAGCAACCTTAATTTTAGATGCCTGATCACCAAAATCCAATCAATTTATCCTCAAGTCCAAGTCAACCTTTGTACCAAATTTAAAGAAATTCACTCAAGGCGTACTTGAAATATTATGTTCACAAGAATGAGACAGACAAGGTCACAGTGGCCTTGACCTTTGACCACCAAGACTGAAGGCCCGTTTCCACCACAGGGGTAATTTTACTCCTGGCTGGGGCTTGGGGTTTACTTGGTGCTGATTGGATATACTCAAGGCGGAATGTGACGTCAGCAGAAAGTAACAAAATAGCAGGCATTTTTAAAACTCAGCAGACGAGAGTTAGCTCGTTCATACTGTAGCTTCCACCACCATGTAAACAAACTCAATAACCGGTCCGTGAAAAACATATTTTTTCCAGCGGATATCTTAGTTACAACATGACTAAGCTAGCAAAGCAGTTTTGTGTTGCTATGTATGGTATTTATTCAGTTTTGGGAAATCACGATGTCTAGAAAGCATCAGTGGCTGCAGCTGACAGGGACAGCTAACAGCAGCAGCAAAGCTAACATCAGGACGTCATCTGTTAAAAGCCTCCCGTTGTCGGATACGACATGAAACTACTCCAGTTAGCTCAATCGTATTGTAACTAAGACATCTGCTGGAAAAAATATTTTTTATTACAGACACTGCCATCAGCTAACAGCTAACAGCGTCCCTACGCCACTACGTCGCCCCGGCCAAAATGGTCGCGCAACAATTACATTACATCCAGAGCCCGGCAATTTTACAGGAACCTTCCTCCTACTCCGTTCTCAGTGGAGACACGGCGGTTGAGAGGACTGTGCGAGGGGACGTTCCTGTAGTAGTTCCTGCCCCCCAAATAGTACCAGGAACTTCTTCAGTGGAAACGGGCCTTTAGTCAGTTCATAATTGAGCTCAAGTGGACATTTGTGCCAACATTACCTTGAGGCGTTCTTGAAATATTGTGTTCACAAAGATGGGATGGACAGACAGATGGACAACTCCTGAGCTTGGAACCAGGAACCCTATTGCTGTGAGGCGACAGTGCTAACCATGCCGCCACTAATAAACATGCTGTATCTTATTTGCTCAATTTGTGATTTAAGTGGGAATTTCATGTGCTATTTATTTTAGTGATGACATGAGAACCGATACTCACGATACCTTTCGATACCATGATGAAAAACCCCGGGGATACTCTTTTTTTTTTTTAAAAAAAATGGAAGAACCGATACCAGCATAAGAATCGGTGCTATGACTCTTCCGGAACTGATGGGGGCAGTATACGCCATATAGCGCTACAGTCCATACCTACATTCAGAGCGAGGGGGTGACGAGGAAGAGGAGAGAGCGGCTGCCTGCCAAAGCCAACATTCAGAACTAGTCACAGCCGCACTTCAGGCCAGAAAATAGATCTGCTAGCAATATATGCAGTTTAAAGACCACTTTGTCTGTTTATTAATTGCTATTTACTTGTTCCAAATTGCTTCTGAACCGTCCGTGCTCCGTGCGGAGCTTTGTCCAGGCTCCCGACATCTTCCTCTCTCCCCCAGCCCCTCCCCTGGGAGAGTCAGGTGGTCTCCTATGAGCCCAGCTTTCGAGAAGTGCAACACATTAAACATTAAATGTCATTGAGCTCATTAAAAATATCCCAATTAATATCAGTAGCATAACAAGCAGATATGTTCAGTGTTATTTTGTTTAATTTCAACAACACAGAGAACAGCTTGAACAAGCTGCATGTGAGCTAACGATCAGGGATTTCACTCTCAGCAGTACGTGACTGTGCATGTGTGTCTACTCTAAACACAGCAGTTGGGGTGAGTTTGATTTATTGGACTTGGACGTTTGATTTTTTCCACAACTGGACCACGGACATCAAAAGACGCCGTTTGCACAGGGACAGGACAAACAATAAATGAAACCAAGGAAATTCCACACAAATTATTGTGGCTGGCACAAACGCTGTCAGCGTGATTTACATGGTAAATATTTAAATAGTTTATTGAGTTTATTGCAGATGTTGATCAATGTTTGATCAAAAACAAAAAATAGGTAATGAGGAAACGAGAAAAAGAAAAAATATAAGTAATATCAATCTAAAAATGTTATTTTATATGCAAATATTTAATAAAGTATTAAAGTATTTCTTGTTTAAGTACATTTTACTGGTATCAGCACCAACTATTGAATTTTTGGTATCATGACATCCCTAATTTCTTTACAAACTTGCTACTAGCAACAAGCTACTTTATCTCTCACTCTAAGGGAAAAAAAGCAGATAAGTGTATTTCCCAAGCACTGAACTCATTTAATATAGTGACGGATTGTTTATTCAGTAATAGAAGCCTAAAAGTGAAAAACCAATGATGTCAGATTTTCCCAACAGATAAGCTAGCTATCTTGAAACCTACACTCAGACTGGCTAACGGGCAATTCTGGCAAATGCCAGGTTTGCTGCCAGGCCACCACCTGCAATGGTGGAAAAAAAGAAAGAAAAATGGGAAAAAAGAGACCTCCTTGCTGCAACCCACTTGAAGTCATGAAGTCACGCCCCTTCCGGTAGAGCTATGGGACCTTAGATCGGAAAAAATATGAATGGCAGTGAATGAGGAGAGAAATATTATCTTTTGTTCCCGTTTGAGTTGCGACATGAAATCTAAACATCTTGTTAATGAATTTAAAACATAAATTTTAAGGTCAAGAAAGTCATACTTTGTGGTAAAACTGTTGAGATATAAGCTTTTTAATTAGAAAGACTCAAGAGTACACAGGAGAAGGTCGCGTATGTGACGTCATAGCTTTCGCTCGCTTCGTGCAGCTTGGACTCCCCGCTGAAATTCCACTGTTTTATGATTAATCGATTTATGATTGAAGATGTCTGTGTGTTTTGTGCCGGGTTGCAGTCACTCCAAGCTGCAGGAAGCAGCAGCTTTTTTTTTCAAAAGCTTATATCTCAACAGTTTTACCACAAAGTATGATTTCATGTCACAACTCAAACGGGACCAAAAGATAATATTTCTCTCCTCATTCACTGCCATTCATATTTTTTCCGATCTAAGGCCCCATGAGCTTCACCGGAAGGGGCGTGACAAAATGGTAAACACTTCCTGTCTCCTAAGTGGGCATGGTCATCTCTTCACTGCCTCAATTAATCTAAAGTGGGCCGTCTCAGTTTATCAGCAGTCTCTGGGTAGGTGCAGTGGTACCAGCCATCATCACCCAACCCCATTCTTCAAGTGTTCAAGCCGTCATGTAATGTTTGAGATCAAGAAAAGGATGCAAAGTGGGAAATAAATGAAATCCAGGCATAAAGAGCAAAGCAATTGAAATGAAAAGGCTACAAATAAGATGGACAAGGTGTAGCAGTGAGCCGTTCCAAAGGAAAACTACCAGAACAGAATTTTTGTTTCCAGGCCAACTTTGTTGATACCCATAGGAAAGAAGATAATAAGAATGATAAGAATAATGTTATAAATCATGATGTGAAATAAGTGAATATTATATCTTATCATGCTTTTGTGAGTAGATACACTGCTGATGTACAGCATGCCAGTCTAATACTCTTGCTCACTCTGCTTCCTGTCCGTGTCTCCCTCTGATGCTACTCGTCATAGACGTTTGCAGAGAAGCTGATGGGGAACTTCTCGATAGCAGTACCAGTGTTTGTGGCCTTGTCCTGCTACGGCTCCATGAATGGCTGTCTCTTTGCCTTATCAAGGTACAGATGCTTCCTCTTTGAGAGTTCACCCCCACAACAAAAATACGGTAGTGTTCCTCTTCCCTGTAGTGCTATTTATCAGTCTACATTGTTTTGGTGTAAGTTGCTCAGTGATGGAGGTATCACCCGAAGAGATGTCTGCCTTCCAGTATAATGGAACTAGATGCTACTCTGCTTGTGGTGCACAAAGTGTGAAAAAAAATTACATTTCAAAAACTCAGCATCAGTGTCTCTTTCCAGAAATCATGACCAGATTACTGAAGATAATCCACAGACCTTGTTATGAACAGTTTCATGTCAGAACTATTTTCTCTCTACCAAACTACACCCACCAACCATATCACTGCGCAGAAGGAAGCATACATCTATTGCTGGCTCACCTAGCACCACTGAGCTAGCTAACGTTACAACTCAGCTGAGGAGGATGCAATTAATGTTTACATCACACACTGTCACAAGCACTAACCTGTTGTCCATGAGTAGATGCACACTTTGTTCTGTATGGTGATATGGTTAGTGGATGCAGTTCGGTAGAAAGAAAAGTGTGCCTACGTGAAACTGCTCACAACAAGATCTGTGGGATTGTCATGATTTCTGGAAAAAGACATTGCTGTTGAGTTTTTGAAGTTTTTTTTTTAATTTCTATTTGGGTGCTTTGAGCAACATAAGCTGAGTGCCACCCGTTCCATTTTTAAAGGCAGACACATCTAGGGCTGATACCTCCAACTCACACCAAAACAATCTAGACTGATAATTAGCACTACAGTACATTCAGGGGTGAGCTGCCTCAATGACAACATACTTCATATTCAATATTAAGTGGTATATAGCACTGTGATTGGTTGAATTGTGGAGAGCTATAGAAAGAATAATGACAGTTTATGGTATTTATTGTAAATTCTCAAATATTAATTTAATTAATATTCAATTAATGACTGAGTCTCAAATAATAGTTGTGCATGTGGCCTAAAGGACCAAATAAAGGTGAGTCACCAGTAAAGACTATTCACCATCAGTGAAAAAAAATCAGTGAAGGGCAGAAATTTACTTTCCCACAGTACTAAGACAGCATTAAGTCCATCAGTACAACAGCAGAGTTATACCTTAAAACTTTACTGTGACTGAGGAAAATCTGTTTTCATTCATTAGATATTTCAAGTCACTTTTACTTGAGCATTTTTTCTGAAAGCTGTTAAGCACATTCCAATAAAAATTAACACTTCCTGCTGATCTTTCATTTTAAAAGCCTGCCAGGAAACGGAGGGATTAGCTATGCCATATGAGCCATGGGAAGGCTGTGATTGTAAGATATCTGTACAGCAAGTGTTGAGTTTCTTTGACAGTAGCCTCAGCAGCAATCACTATTACTACTACTACTACTACTAGAATTTGCAGTGTGTACAGTGATTAGAGCAAGTTGCACAAGTCAATTTTGCACTCTGCTTGGATCTCTTGGAGTTTGAACCCTCATGGCAGGCAGTTTCCTGAATCTCTCTGTTAGTCTTTGAACCTTCGTACATGGGATAGTTTTAATGAAAATTAGCAAACAGAGCACAGACCTTCTGACAGCCCTATCTTATATCCAAGTTCCCAGTTTAAATTCGGGTCATCACATCTTTGATTGCAATTCTGCTGATACAGTAAATAATCTCATAATGTCAAGGTGGGGTTATCAAAGATTCAAATGGGCTTGTTTTAGTCACATCATCAATGAAAAAAGTTAATATTAACTAAATTGTTATTGTCAATCTTGTTCAGATTTCTGTATGTGTACATATGTGTGTGTGTGGGTGTGTGTGTCTGTTCACCAGAATGTTCTACGTGGCATCCCGTGAAGGACAGCTCCCTGAGGTTTTGTCTATGGTCCACGTTCGCAGACACACTCCACTGGCTGCTGTCCTCATACTGGTCAGTTTACTGCAATATGTTCAATAATGACAACAATCAATAACTGTTCATTACAACACTAAATATCACTGATGTTCCCATTGGATATAACAACAACAACAACAGCAATTCACATTGAGCAAAAATCTATAACAACAACATCAATACTGATCTTGAATCTAATGACACCACTTTACATGTTAATTATCATCTGCTGGTAATCTATTGTGAAGCATATTATTGTTGCTATGGTTACCTACATGTACGGCACGTTACATGCTGACATATGGTTAAACAATTGATCTGTGCTTTAGGTGTCCTAATAATAGGTTTTAATGGACACCTGCCTGGCAGTCACATGAGAATTTTTACTTTAGCTGTGGTAAAAATAAGCACAAGAAATAAGACTGGTAACACAAACCACTGCAACTATCATTAGCTACAAATTGTTTTTAACTTCTTGTGTGTGTGTGTTTGTGTGCAGTACCCTATGACCATACTGCAGCTGTTTGTTGGAGACATCTACAGCCTGTTGAACTTCATGAGCTTCCTGCGGTGGCTGTTCATCGGTGTGGTGGTGCTGGGTTTAATCTACCTCCGCTACACAAAACCTGATCTTCCCCGCCCCTTTAAGGTCAGTGCTTACACACCTGTACACAGCTGTAGTTGTTCTGAATCCTGTCTGAATCTTTGCTACACTGAAATACAAGTCACTCACCATCCAGCCTGGTCATCAGAAGAAAATGTTGGGATTGTACGTTTTTGCAAACCACAAATACGCTACATCTGCATGTTTCTTATGTATGATATCAACGTTTCTATAGTGATGTAGTATATGAGCTGACTTTTTCATCTGGAGGTGGAGGGGATGGTGGACAGCATGACAGGGGTTAGAAGCCTGACAAGCTTTAGACAACAGTTCAAGACCAACAGACAATAAAACTAGTTGTTTTGATGACTTGTCCTGGTTTTTTTAGCAACTTGTTGCTTTTTCTTCACCGGGAATAGTGCCATAAAGGACATGGCTGCGTTTTCAGCTGGGATAGTGTCACCAATACCAAAGTATTTTAAGCAAAAAGATGATCTTTTCCAAACTATAATCAAGTGGTGTTTGTTCCTAAAACTAACCACATGTTAACCACAGCATTGTTGAAATGTAAAGAATCATAAAGTTTTGACATAGATACTTAAAATGCTAACATTTTTTATTCCAATTAGGTTGCACTGTCATTGTATTGCACATAAGGGTGGGCGATACACCACGGCTTGTTTCTTGTGTGATGTAAAATATGACTATATCACTGACATCAAGTAGAAATAGTTACATCATTCTTTAAGCCATCTGCATGACACTCACTATGGCATTTCAGTTCTCTTGCTCTCTCCTGTGGCTCACGCACATAAGAAAAGATTCACAAACATGATGCGTCACACACCTCCGCCCATCCAGATATTTTTCCCCTGAGCGTGTTTTTGTATCTGAAGGGCTCCAGACTGCTATTATAATTAGTTGCATTTTGCAGCCACAGAGCACTACTGTGGCTTGCAAATATTATTGATGTATGGGCTGGAGAGCTTTTAGGTTTTTTTTACAGCTCAGGTTGACTAAATCCTTACCTGTAACAACACCACAGTAACAGTTAAACTTATTGAGATTAACAACAGTGTGAGCAGAGGAAACGTGTGTCTTTGTATCCGCAGGGCTCCACACCACAACCATTTAGTCACATTCTGTGAGCATGGAGCACCAGTGTGACTTGCAAATACAATTAATATATAAAATGGAGAGCTGTTTGTGTGTTTCCAGCCCACGGTGAATAAATCCTTACATTTATAGACACAATGGCAATAGTTTAACTTTCTGCTAACTGCTAACATCTAACTGTTGACCACAAGCTTCAAGTTCACAGCAACAACATCAACACTTTCTGCCTGAGCTGCATGCTTAAAAATAAAAGCACCAGTGGTTACGCTTTGATTTATTAAATTATAACAATACTTTTTTTTAACTTTATTATGGCAGTAGCTGCTTTATCAACTTTACTGTGATGGTAGTTCACTAAATAATTTAGTATTAGTCGATAGTACATTAAAGATTTAAAAATATCATGATATACATTGTGTATACCGATATAGCCTAAACATTTTACAATATTATTTTTTAGGCATGTCGCCCAGCCCTAATTCCACAGTAACTCATTTTGTTCTTATAGCTATTGTTCATGTTTCACAAAAACTTGTCTTTGCTTAAATATTAGTGCATATCTTTGTATCTGCTTTGTATCTGTACAGTATATGGATAGTAATAACAGATGTCACTCATGACTTGTTCACAGGTCCCACTTTTCATCCCAGTGGTGTTCTGCTTCACTTGTTTCTTCATGGTCTTCCTTTCTCTGTACTCGGATCCCATCAACACAGGGATTGGATTTGCCATTTCCCTCACTGGCATCCCTGCCTACTATATCTTCATTTACTTTAACCGCAGACCAAAGTGGCTTCAGAGGGCTTTAGGTAGGTAATAAGTAGCTGCTGATACAGTGGAATGTCACATTCAACACATATGACTGAAAAAGATGAATCATTTTTGGCATATCAGGTCATGCTGAACTTTTATTGTCATGTAGACCAGGTTTAAAGGAATACTTCACTCATTCTCACATAAAAGTCAGTTTAGTCATCATGGACAGTGCCACACAACTAAATAGGCTACAGTGGTTGTTATGTCTGAGAAAAACATCTGCTGATGATTCCATCAGAGTTATCTTGAGTTTACATTAAAACTGGGTGATATGGCTGACAAAAATTCATAACAGTTAATAGTGATCAACCAGTCGCTCTCAAAGTCCCCCAATTGGGGGACTTTGAGAGCGACTTTGACTTTGCAAACACAGTGTGAAAAAATGCACTGATCACGAAGAATATAGTGATGCTGCACATCAAATTAAACAGCAGAACCTGGGCTACAAGGCTATATAAACCCTTTTTACATGCCACAAACACAGCTCAAACAAAACTAAATAAACAACAAATCAAACTCCATATAGCACCGATATCCCGACCCACTCGGTGTATTTCGGGCTCTAACTCGACGGCACGTTATACAAAACACAGCCATTCATCTCAAATGAAAGAAGAGACCCCGCTGTTTCCACGCGTATGTACCAAAGCACTCTACACCAAAGCATCAGAGAGATAGAGGCCAAAGAACAACAACAACAGAAATCATTTCGCCAAGCTATAGTTGTAAAATTTCTCTTACCTTTGTTGTTTTTGCCGTGAAAAGCTCATTCTGCCGTTAAATCACGCTACATTCCGGTAGACCGACATGTTGTGCTGCATTCAAATGAATCCAGGCGAACTTCAGGTTCCGGGGATAAGCATAAAATTACCACTCACAGCAGCCAACATCTCCCCCACAACGGCGTTCTGCTGACTCTGATTGGCTTACAGTGCTGTCAATCTCGTTTTGGTGGGTATAGCATCATTCTATTGGCTCTAACAAATCAAACGAGGTGTCAATCACTCAAATCGACCAATCCGTTGCGGAGATAGAGCCTCCAAAGCACAGAAGAGAACATCTGTTTCACATGTAGTAGGTGTGTATTGGTCAGTTTGAAGTGGGAAAAAGGAAAAAAAAACAAACAGACAGTTGTATGTGTATATCCTAAACATCATTAGGGATTTACAGAAACAAAAAATGAAAGCTATAGGATTGTACATGACAAAAATCACATGCAAACATGGAGCAATTTTGGAGAGCTCGTCTGAATTTTCTGTTCTAAAACCTCTCTAATATTGTTCTGCTTCACTTTATCAGAATCAACCTTTGCAGAGTTAATGTTCACATATTGTACGATGATTTGATAGAGGTTTAGAGCTGCAGCTGCATCATTCCAAAGGGATACTCACCCTAAAAATGCTTTTGTTTTAGGAAAACCTCAAAATGTTTCATTTGTGCTGTGTGCCATCTTCATTTACTCTTCACATATAACACATATACTGATATTTACACATCTTAACAAATCTCACAAGTGTTCCCTTTACCGTGACACCAAACGTATTCAAATAGATCTTGTGGTTGCAGAGATATTTCATTATGGGTATGCAATTTCTGAGCAGAGGCCTATAAAATAGGCTGATTGTTACTCCTGAGTGAAAGTTAAAGAAACCAGATGGTTAATTGTGGTTTAAATTAGCCCTATTTATTATTTGTTTTACCTTATATATGACATGAGAGATGACGTCATTGTGTGATTTTCTGTGTCCCCAGATTCCTTCAACAGAACCTTGCAGATCCTCCTGTTAGTTGTCCCTGTCGAGCAATAACAGCTCACAACCACTACATCACCTACTTAGAGTAGTTACTGAGCTGAACTCTACCCAAGAGAGTAAAACTGCTGTTGTACCTTCCAAAACTCTTGTAGCACAAAGATTTAAAGTTATAAATGTCTCTGAATCTGACTTTATATAATGCATTTTATTATGAATAACAATTTATGTTGAAAGAAGTGAATTTATACAGTATGTATCATGTTTAATGTTATGTTTTATGTTTCATTATGATTATGTAACAGCAAATGGCCATCTGATCACCATTTTCCCCTCAACCCACACAAACTGTCTGAACAGAGCAGGTCACTGCACATGATACAAACATTGTCTGGACTAATGTGATTTTATTGTCTGATTTTTTTGTAGAAAGGTTTGTCCCATGTTTTTACGGTTTCCTTGAAGTCTAAGCAAGCACAGACTCAAATGTGTTATTTATGGAGCTTAGTTCATTTGTTTGTGGTGGTTTGAATATCAAACAACGCCTCAGCAAATCCATCAAGTTGCAGTTACAGTTTACATCCATGTCTGTGAAAACATGGGTGCTTCACACACATCTTCCCCCCAACAGCACAGAAGATCTACACAATCAGCACTGTTTCAAGGTGGACACCCAAGATGAGTGTCACAGATTCAGTATCTGACCAAATGTTTCCCCTTCTCTTCCTGAGATATGATGTTGAATAATGGCAAGAAACATATTTTTCGAGAACAGATGTCACAGTGAAGTTGACTGTTGACCTTCAGATATAAAATATCATCATCATTATCATTATATTTTCTATTTATGTGAAATATTTTCATAGTTAGCATATGGGAAAAATATCCCCCCCCGCCCCATGACAATTGGAAGAACAGACAACCTGAAAACATAATTCCTCCAACTAAACCTTAGGATTCATGCCTAGAAGTAGGTGCTCCACTGACACAAAACAGCATAGTAATGACATGTCAGTAATAATATCTGTTTATGTAAACAGGCTTTGACAGTTAGTGCAGATTTGGATCTAGTTGCAGGTTGAAAATACCACAATTTGCTCAATGGCTAACAAATCTAAACCTTAGTCAGTCCTTGTTTTTTTTAATTTGCAATGTGCACATCATTCAGGTAACATTAGCAGGCTTCTCAATTTTATATATCTCTGAAAACTGCTCTCTGTGGCTGGTAGATGACAGTATCTGGCAGACTACAGTATATCAGCAGAACAAAGTGTCTTTTTTAAGTTTTTAAAAACTGGTGGGACAAAAACTACTTTTCACAGATGCAAAACTAGATAACCATCCAGATTTATATTTTGACATAATTCACTATTTCACATGTTTCATACAGTTTGTGACACATTTTAAATATACCTGTTCTCCTCAACTTGCTGTCACACTGCTTCGTTCCTCGTCTGTATGCATTGTCAGTTTGGGTAGCTACATTTGCTCTGCTGAGCAAGCCCAATTTCATCTTGCTGTCCTGTTTCTTTCATGTTTTGGTAATCCTCTCAGAAAGATGCCTCACAGACTTACAGGCACAGGTCTTGACCAAGGACAAGCCCCTACCAATAAAACACAAAGGGTACAAATAAACTGTCTTCAGGCTAGCAGTTAGCCTTTTTTCCTGGAGAACCACACCAAGTTATATCTTATTATTTCTACCAGATGTTTGTTTTTTCTTAAAAAGGCAGACTTTCAAACTTGCTGTAGAAGATAATCTACATTGTTCAGAGTGAACATACCTGTAAGAGAAATACTTACTTCTGCCAACATGAACAAACAATGTATTGTCATAGAATGGTCCATATGATCCTACAAATTAGCACCCCACAAATGACGTCATGTCTTTAACATACAGTTACGTAATTAACGTAAAGTTATAGAGGTTAGGTTTGGACAATAAAAGTTACTGTGGTTAGGTTTAGTAAAAGAGACATGGTGAAGACATACCTTACAGTAGCTCAAAGTTGTTTGTGAAAACAGCCACGAACAAATGAGAACAACAATATTTGGCAAATAACCAGTCAAATTGATTTTGCAATCAGCCCCACTTGGCATCAGATTTGTGCCATCCGCTTTTGTTGCTAAATACAGAGGTGTGTTGCTGCAGCAAATAAAAATCAGTATCAGGTAATAATGTGAGAAAGTTTCTTGTTATACCAAGATGTTTTTCTGCTTTTTGCAAGATATTTTCAGGTTACAAATAAACTTTTCTTGTGTAAAAAGAAAAAAAAAAAAGAAAGAAAAGAAAAGAAAAGAAAAGAAAAAGGCAAGTGATATTTTGGGGATATTCTGGATATTTTAGGATGCATTTGCAGGATGATGGTGATCCAGACAGAGGGAGAAATTCAAAGAATATGCCTCAGAGTAGATGAATGAATTATAATTATGGCCTGATCATATAATGGTAAGCTGCTGGAACTGCTGGCGGCACGGTGGTGCAGTGGTTAGCATTTTGTCGGTGAAGATTATCAGACATCCAGGTCATGGTAATCTAAGTGCTATATCGTAGGCAACTGGACTTGCTTGCGTTTCTTGAAGACGTTTCGCCTCTCATCCAAGAAGCCTCTTCAGTTCTAAATGACTGGTATGAAGTTGCAGGCTCCTAGCCACTGGTTCAGTTATGTGGATGACAACTGGGTTCATATCAAAACTAAGGAAGTGGAAACCCTCACGGAACACATTAATGCAGTGGACCCCACCATCAAATTCACACGGGAGGATGTCAGAGGAGACAGTCTACCATTCTTAGACTGTGCAGTGCACATTGAAGAGGACAGAAATCTATACATTGAGGTGTACAGAAAACCTACACAAAGTCATCTTCTGCCTACCCCAACTGGGCCTTTGCAAAGACCTCAAAAAGACCCAGAGCAGACAGGATGAGACACAAAAATGAAACATCTTCATTCTTTATGTCGCAGGAGTGTCTGAGAAACTCAGGAGGACTTTCAACAAACACCACATCCCTGTGCACTTTAAACCCAGTAACATACTGAGACAGAAACTTGTCCACCCAAAGGACAAAACACCCGGACATAAGCAGAGTAATGTAGTGTATGCAATTCACTGCAGCCAGGAATGCACAGATTTCTACATTGGGGAGACACAACAACCACTCCAAAACCGCATGGCACAGCACAGGAGAGCCAGCTCCTCAGGTCAAGACTCGGCTGTCCACTTACATCTAGTTGCCCGATAAACCCTTTGCTTCTTCCCACTTTAATATGAATAACAAACCAGGGCTCGTTGCTCCAGTTGGATCCAAACGGAGAGCTCAGAGACGAGCAGAGGCTAACTGGCTGTGCTTCTCTCCGGTCATGCTACGGCTAACGCTCCGGCTCTCCGGTTGGATTAAAACGGAGAGCCGGGGCTGGCTCAGAGACGGGTCCATCTCATTGGTCCGACAGCCCATTGGTCCAACATCCCATTAGTCCAACGGTCCGCGGTGCTGAACGGCTCCCGGCGGGTGTATTTCTGCCTTGATAGTGTGCCGCGACCAGCTCTGGGTCAGCTGGGAAAGGCTTGAGGCGAAGCAGGCTCACGGCTTACTTTAAATTTCCTGTGAAAACAAGTGTATTTTGGGGACATACAAGGCATGTAACAGGCTGAATTTGACGCGGTATCCCACAACATCAACAACCAACGCACCCAGGGTACCTTGCATACATATCTCACTGTGGAAAGTCCATGACTAAACATCAATATGTGAGAAGGTCGGGCTGAGAATGTGTTGACTAAAATGGTCAATCAAACTGAAGGAAACAGTAGAGATGGTGATACTTCTTTGTGAGTTTATCACCACAAGCAACACCCTTAACATTACATGTGTCATTACATCTATTTGTAATATAAAAACATAGTGCAGCTTTAACAAGTTGTCTGATGGAAATTTAGTTTGTAACATCACAAGACCACACAGGTGCTAAAACAGACATAATAATTTCCTCTCTGAGTTCAGTAAGAAGAGCTGGTGTGTTATCAGATTGTTGTGTCTCTCACACCCAGTTTGCAGCATGCAGATGTTCCAGCCCTAACATTACAACCTTTGTCATTTGATTCAGTCATTATTATGACCTTCCATCACCTCCAACCTTATGGTGACTCTCTGCTCCCCCGGTAGCCCACTCACATTTCACATTAGCCAGTCAGACAGCAGCACCATCACCCTCTTCCCTCCTGCATCAGGAATGAAGTGGCTTGGCCCTATGTGGCCTGGTGTGGTTATAGTCTTACTCCGAGGGGTGTGTGTGTGTATGTATGTGTGGGGGGGTGCAGTCTGCTGATGTGGCTGCTCTCCATTCCTCCCGGGTGGGATTTGCAGGTAATCTGTCTGTGTAACCGCTGCCCTGTGGCACACTGCATTCCCTCTCAGCACTGTAAATGGAGGGCTTTTACTGCTGATGAGAGGATGGCAGGATGGAGACAAAATGCCCGGGAGCTTCCACTTTAGCGCTGAGCCATAAAAAAGCTGGCTTAAACTCAGCTAGCATTAGCCTTTGTGAGAATAGAGTTAGCTGTGCTCATACCGCAGACATATGAACCTTTTTCATAGGCTGTCACTGCTCAGGTTGGAGTGTTACTTTCACATTTATTTAAATGACTTCACAAGAGCCTTAATTATCACATGAAGGGCAAATGTATTTCATAATGCTTTAAACCAAGCCCTTCACAGTCACGTACACTCTGTGTTACTAAGGACACTCTAACACAATGTGAATAAAGTATCAACTTAGAAGTCTGCATTATCCTAGAGGACATTCAGCTTATCACATACATTACAGGATCACATTTTCTGTGCATTTCAGACACATGTAAAAAATCTAAACGGAAATACCAGATATGTGAGGAAAAAGCTGCAATATGACAAAAATGGCACATGGTTGATCAGGCTATGACACTGCAGCTTTGCCTTCTTCTGTTTTAGTCAAAGTGTCCATGTCCTGCTCCCTTTTAAACTGCCTCTTCAAGGCAGGAAATTCATGCCCTTAGTCCTCGTGGCTGTGTTGTGTAAAAGGTACAATTGCAGAATGGGGGACAGAGTTGTCTCGCTTTTAGGCCGGCATCAAAGGTAATACCAGTGCTGAAACGATGTCTGTATAAATGCAACAGCAGCACGGGTGTGACGTTTTGACGGTGTGTTATACATGTGACCCGCCATGGGAGATTTAAAAAGCAGCTGATTGCAGTTAGCAGCTTACTCAAAAAAGAAGTTTAGCGACTGAAAATGTCTGTAAATTAGGAAAACAATGAGGTCAGGGAGCTTTTTACCCACTGAGCAGAGGATGAGATCAGCCACTATATAACAGAGACAGTAAATGATTAGTATTGCCATGTCAGTACCATTGTTACTGTTTCTATAGTGCTATCAATGTGCATGTTATATGTCACATCAGTTGTTAGGTTCAGAGGGGACTTTGTAATGGCCCTATGGTGCAATCTCTTTGTAAAAAGGACTACTTTTCCCAGGTATCCACAATAGCCACACATGGGAATAAAAGCAGGGGTCACCTCAGATTAGACTTTAAGATTGGGCCCAAAAAATCCAGCCCGACCCGGCCCGAGCCCGTGCACGTTATGTCCGGGACCGGCCCGGCCCGTCCAATTAACTGTGATTATGGGCCCGAGCCCGATATAAACCCGACATTTTTCAGTAAGTTGGCTGTTATAATTAAGAGTATTAAGCCACAAGTCTTGTTATTTGAATGACAGAAACGGAGCAAACAGATACCGTCTAATTAACAAAGCACGCGCAGAGGGTGAAATGCTCCACTAACTGCGCTGCCAAGCAGATTGTGTCTTGGTGCTCGGGTGTTATTTGCACGTATTGCAATGCAAATGAGCCTCATTGATAAACAACGTCTAATTCACTAACACCAGCGCTAAGTCTGAGTGAAGTAAATAACGTCTTTAGAAAGCTGGTGCAAACTGGGCGCTCCTCTGTGGAAGCCTCTCGCCCAGACTTTCCAGTGATCGTGGCAGCAGTGATCGTCTGTTAAATCAGTCTGTAAATATTATTTTGACATTATTATTATAATCATTATTACTTTAATGGCATCCGAAGATATTGACGCGTTGAACAGGTGACAGTCTGCGGTCGTTCTCAAAACGCACTTCTGTCACGCACTTCAAAAGCAACTTTCAATAATTTATTTTACGAAACGGGGGAAACAAACGTGAAATCCACAGCCTCAACGCGTCCGACACTGTTAGACTGACTCACCAGCAGACATCACTACATGAGGGTATACAGTATTCAGTACTTTGCCAAACAAAGTCTGCCATTGTTCTGCCACGGTGTTCTTGGCGCAAAGCCAGCATTTATACTTTGCCATGTGTGGCTAATTGCAATCAGGGGCAAATCAGGAGCAAACTGCACTCAGCTGCCAAACTTTGTGGGCGTGTTTGCGCTGGTATATCATTCGCGCAATATCCTTTGTGAATAGGACGTTAAGACGGAGCAAACTGCGGGTGCAAGTGAAGTGCAATTCAAGGTGCTATCAGAGGCCGCAGTTCATTCTTTGTGAATTCGGCCCTAAGTTTGTTGTAACTTTAGGCTATGTGTTATACAAAGTGTGGTTTAATTTTATTCTTTATAATACTGTAGCGTCCGCCAGGATGTGTGGAAAGGATGACGCAGTTATTCGGCAATTAAACCACCGTTTATTACTGAACAGTACAGGTTACTGTAACTCCATCTGTGCTCTCCTGCTCTCTCCTCCAGCTCGCTCATACACACACCAGCACGCGCACTCACACAGCCCTCCTCATCCCCGTCACACTCGCACCCCGCACCTCATTCAATCCCAAATATGCCATTAACTCACAGAACATTGACATTATAACAGAACATTTACTGCAGGGTCGCTACAATACATAGCCTATAACATTATCAAATCATAGCTTTAAAAAAAAAAAAAAAAAAACGTCATATCTGACCAGGCCCGGCCTGGGCCTGTCAGAGGGAGGGGGGCTCCCGGCCCGTGGGTCGGGTCGGGCCGGGCTCGGGCTCGGGCAGAGAATCTAAGCTCTACCTCAGATGCAGCCCCTTTTTGCATGTCAACCCCCCTCTCTATGACCACAGTGAGTAGGATAATACTTATAATATTTTATATACTTTATTCATTTAAACATCCTTAAAACTGACTTACAACAATGTTTTAGTGTATTATAATCCAGTTTATACGCTACCTTTAAATGCTAGATAGAGTGAGGTTAAAGTAAAGAGCCATCATAAATGAAATCATGATCAAGACAGAGATACAAGAGACTCTTCTATCATTATGGACACAAATGGAAGATTTAGACTTAAGCTAATACTGACCCAAATGAAGGAAAAAGCTTTTTAATGGGTAAAAATATGTATAAATATAAATTCACGGGCTGGATTTAATTCTAGAACGGAGAACCCAGCTTAATGTGAGTGACTGTAGCATGTGTGTGTTTAATCATGGGCACAGGTCAGGTCATTGGACTTTTATTAATGGTTGTGGGCAGGTGCGGCTTTGAATCAGACATAATGACGGGTAATAGGTCAGTTCTGGGACTTAACTTTACAGGTATGGGCTGGTGCAGGTTTTAAAAAGATGGACATGTGCAGGAACCTACTTCGTGGTCATTCTGAGTATCTTCCTGATTGTTAAGAAAATGAAGATGTTCCTAGATATATTAATTTGAGTGACATTTTGCAGATCAATTAATAAATCCTTCAAATGACTGTTGTAAAATATAAATATAAAAGTCCTAACAACCCTTTAAGCAGTTTCTATATCTATCATTACTCAAAGACCCTAATGTTTCAGGTCATTTTAAACACAGCAAAGCACAGACAAGAGAGTGCCTTTATCCTGGTCAATCAGAGACAGAGCCTTTGATGGAAACCAGTATTACACATCAATCAATCAATCAATAAATTTTATTTATAAAGCCCAATATTACAAATCACAATTTGCCTCACAGGGCTTTACAGCATACGACATCCCTCTGTCCTTATGACCCTCGCAGCGGATAAGGAAAAACTCCCCCAAAAAACCCCTTTAACAGGGAAAAAAAACGGTAGAAACCTCAGGAAGAGCAACTGAGGAGGGATCCCTCTTCCAGGAAGGACAGGCGTGCAATAGATGTCGTACAGAACAGATCAGCATAATAAATTAACAGTAATCCGCATGACACAATGAGACACAGAGAGAGAGAGAGAGAGAGAGAGAGAGAGAGATGCAGGTAATGACAGTAGCTTACAACAACATTATTGAAAGTAATAATATTATAGTTATAGTTCTGGCTACTGCGGTACAATATGTTCAAAGTATGTATTAATATCTGGCAGTATACATGTGTGACAATAGTCATATGTGTATAATAACAGTAGAAGTATGACTAATGACTAATGATGGCAGCAGCAGCAGGAGGCATCTGGCAGGACCACGGCAGCAGCACAACCACACACATCACGCTGTCCAGGCACCGCTGCACGTCAATGTGTGTGTGTGTGTGTGTGTGTGTGTGTGTGTGTGTGTGTGTGTGTGTGTGTTGGGGAGGCACATTTTTCTAGGATAGCGAAGGCATAACACGCCCGACTCTTCCTCTCATTGGCTAATACTTGTTGCCCTTGTCGGTTCAGTTGGTTAGATTTTGGCAAGAGGATTGAGATTGGTTAGGTTTAAGGTAAAAATGTCAGGTAAAGCCAATCAGAGGCAGAGTAGGTCTGGTCATGCTTAAGCTATCCTTTCCCTGAAAAAGCCAAATTTCCAAAACCACCAGACTCAGTTTATATAAAGCGTATTTTTTTCATTGTGACTCACACTTCATTCAAAGTCAGAAGAAAAAGAAAACTAAACAAAAACTGTCTTGATTTGTCTTTCCACTGTTTCAACATTTACTCTGGTTTGGTTGAAATAAACCCTCAATATATCCAGTTCAATTTGAAAACATGCTGGCCCTATACAGGCTAAAATGACGAAATTGAGTCTGGTGGGTTTGGGGCTGTTTCTTGTTAAAAAAAAAAAAAAAAGAATTTTACTTCAACAAAAATGTCTATCTCTGTAGGAATGCTTCCCATAAGTTGTCAGACATTTAGAATAACAATCTGAGCCTGTCAGTGGCAAAACAAGCACTTTTTGTGGACATAATAAATGGTGCACAGATGTCCCAAGTGGTTACATTGCAGCCTGTAATTCAAATGGAGTCTGGTGGCTTTGTCGATAGTGAGTTCAGAGCTGTTTCCATAATGATATAAGACAATTATACTGGGTTAGGTTAGGGATTAGGGATTGTGGAGTCATAAAATCCACGACCAAGCATCCCTGGTCATCTTTCACAACGTGCACAATGTCATTGTGTTATTCTTGTCCTATTTTTTTGTCATTATTACTATTTTTTCAGTGACTGTGTCTGTTCATGTCCCAGCTGAACTGTTATTTAGTAACTTTAAAAGCACCACCAGATGGCAGGTGCTACATTTTAAATACCACATACAAACTTCACAAGTCACTGAATCCTCCACAACAACTTCCTGCAAATGTTCCACAATAAAAGCCTGTTAAGAAAATAAAGGGATTCTCTCAAATGAAAAATAAAGGGGGCTTTAAATTCTAAATGGATACAGGAAGTGTTGAGTTTGAAATGATGGCGCAATGCAGAAAATTTGAAAGGACAAACTGGAGCAGAGAAAAATTAAAAACAGAAAAAGAGAGAATAATAAATAATGGCCCGTTTCTGATGTAGTCTGTTTCAAATGAAGCTATTACCCTTTGCACTTGTGGTGGGTCAAATCCCTACCACTATTTGTGAACATTAATCCTTTTAATCTTTCTCCATTATGAAGAAATATCATTCTTTGCTAGCTTGATGCTAATGGCACTACTCACCGGCCTCTGCTGTTTCACGCCATCGTTTTTTCTTTTGAACTCTGTTGTGGTCATGTCCCTAGAGGAAATATCAAATAGGCAGGGTTGTTGTTGCTGTACAGTCGTCCACAGCAACAGATTGCTCTGTGTTTTTATTGGTCAAAGTGATGGCTGTGACGGGGGAAGTCGTGGACGACAAAAGGAAAATCAAACATGCTAGACATTCTGTTGAGACATTGTGAGGTGTCCCAGATGTGGCGTTGGTCATCGTTTGCTATGACACTTGACACAAGATAAAATGACGCATCATCACGTACGACAGTCATTGCTGTTCACAATCTGAGCTGATACCATACAATGCCACGTTGGGCTATAAACGGGCTGATATCGTGTAGTCTGAATCAGCATTAGAATAACAATCTGAGCCTGTCAGTGGCAAAACACTTTTAGTGGACATAATAAACCATGCAGAAATGCGCCAGGTGGTTACAATTCAGGCTATTTTGTTGCTGCCAGCTGCAGCACGTGCACTCAATTCTGGACCAATTAAAAAAAAAATGTTGTTTCAATTAGTCATTTTGACACAGAAACATGGGAAAATAGAGTCCAGGTTGAAAAATATGTTTAAATGTTTGTTATGTCTGATCAAATCCAAAGCAAATGTGGTGTGAAGTGACTTCACTACATTAAAAAGTAGTATTTCAGGAAAAATACACCCCTTAGAATTTATACTGTATGAAAAGATCTCTAATATTTGAATAGATTTGAAAAGATTGCAGTGATTGTGGTGTACATAGAGAGCTGGGTGACCTTGTGCATAGAGTCCAAATATGAGACCAAAAAGTACATTATTACAGTACTGTTGAAAATAACTATTGTCTCAAACCAACTCATGCATTAAATATTGTCTATTGGAACTATAGCCCAATACATATGTACTAGTGCCAGCCTTTTAAAGCTCTAATACAGTAGTTTGATGAACAGGCATCAAACTCCAGTCAAAGTGATAGCTACAGTAGGCCACTTGGTCCCCCAGGTCCCCTAAAAGCTCAGAGTTGACATATTTCTGTACTTGTAGCAGTTGGCACTGGGAGAACTAAAACCACGCTCAGCCAAATTCTGGAGGGAACACACAACAATGCATCCTCTCCACTAAAAGCAACAACAAAAAGAAGTCAGCACTGTAAAAAGAGAGCTCCCAGTGGATGAGCACACTAAGAGCATACAACACAACATCACACTTCATTTCCCAACCACACATTGCCATATCTGGACTCCTCATTAAAGCCAGCAAAATAAATGCTTCAACACTATTTTTATACTGTAACAAGTTGCGTTTTCTTTTTTTATATAAAAAAGCTGCAGAAACAGGAAATGTGTAAATAAAGGCTTTGATGTTTTTGTCTGATTCACCGTCAAGAGGTGTGACCTTTTCAATTTGACCTCCGAGCAACGTGAAGGAGATTATTAACACACTAAAGACTTGAGGTTCCAGGTGCAAGATGAAAAAAAGCAAGGATTTCACTATATAAGGTGTTACCCATGTATCTTTTTATACATTCGTGTGTGTGTGTGTGTGTGTGTGTGTGTGTGTGTGATGAAATGGCTGTATTACCACACTATGTCAGCTTGAGGAACATTCATGCTGCCAGCTAAGAGATAACACATATGTACACACATACACACACTAGTACTGATACAGAAAAAATGCCAGGAGTTGGCACAGTACCAAGGGCTAAGTCTCTCTCTCTCTCTCTCTCTCTCTCTCTCTCTCTCTCTCACGAACACACATACAAACACACACATGTAAGTGAAAATTGTGCCAGAGTCCTGGCTGCAGGCCTAGAGAGGCAGAGACAGAGGGAAAGAGAGAGAGTAAAAGAGCTAGATTATATTCTGAGGAGGCATCAGAGGAAGCACACAGACCTGCATTCACAGTAAATGTGCGCTGTGACTAAGGTATCCAACTGAGACAGCACACACACCCAAATGATAATGTGCTCATCACATAGCATCAAAAAGCAGAAAAAAAGGAGCAGTTTAAAGGGAAATTCCGCTTTTATACAACTTAGAGCTTAATTTATAATTTTGGCCATCATGCTTATCTGTAATGTAACATTGTACTCCAGTTGGAGAGATGTTTGAACACAGTAACATCACTAACTAGAGCACTCGGAGAGCGCAGACCTCCACAAGCAGCTCGGATTTCCACTCCATTTTATTATTTTATCCACTTTGCTTCAACCGATCACCACCAAAATTTTATCATCTGTTCCTTGTCCCATTATCAACCTTTCCTGAAATTTCATCAAAATCCGTTCAGAACTTTTCAAGTTATTTCTCAGACAGGCAGACAAACAGACCAACACTGGCGAAAACATAACCTCCTTGGCGGAGGTAAAAATACCAGCAGTAGGAAAACACGTAATGCCTGGTACACACTACAGCCCGATTCTAGCTCGACGCAGTGACGTACGGTGTCGGCATGGATCGTGAACAACAGAGTGTCGTACACGATAATCCATCGTTTCGTCTCGTTTAGTGTGTCATAGTAGACGACAACTGACGTCACGTCACGTTTGATTTTCTTTTTGTCATTCACGATTGCTCCCATCACAGCCATCACTTTGCCCAATAGCAACACAGAATGATCTGCTGCCGTAGACAACTGTGTGACAACAACACCCCAGGGTTGTTGATATAGACGGACATAAAGTAAGAAAATTAAAAAATAGTGGCGGGGCTTTTCCTTACCACAACTGCAGAGGCTGCCAGCTTCATTTGAAACAGACTACAATATAAACGGGTCATTATTTATTATTCCCTCTGTATGTTTATATTTTTACTTTTTATTCGCTCCCATTTGCTTTGATAAAGTTAATGCATCACGCCGTCATTTCAAACTCAACACTTCTTGTATTGCTTTCAAATTAAAAGCCCCTTATAACTTCGGTTGAGAGAATCCCTCATTTTCTACATAGGCTTTTATTCTGAAACATTTGCAGAAACTTCTTGTGGAGGATTCAGTGACTCGCATGTTTGCATACGGTACTTAAAATGTAGCTCCCTGGGGCGTCGGTGGCTTAGTGGTAGAGCAGGCGCCCCATGTACAAGGCTGTTGCCGCAGCGGCCCGGGTTCAAATCCAGCTCGTGGCCCCTTGCTGCATGTCATCCTCTCTCTCCCCCCCTTCACGCTTACCTGTCCTGTCCAATAAAGGCAAAATGCCCTAAAAAATATGTTAAAAAAAAAAAAATGTAGCTCCTGACATCTGGTGGCACTTTTTTACATACTACAACAACATTTCAGCCGGCACATGAACAGACACAGTGACTAAATTAATAGTAATAGTTGGCCAAGTCACGTCACGATTGTATGACTCCACCATCATGTAATGTGACATAGTGACTACAGGAATAGACAGAAATGTTGTGTAGTGTGTACCAGGCATAATATCAGCATGTCATCGGTATTGGCTGATGTTGGCCTTAAAATGATGTATCAGAATCAGTCAACATGCTTTTTCGTATTTAGCACAATGAATGAATATTACATACATTGAAAAGTATTGTATTTCATGTCTGCATCTGCTGGTGGGCCATCACGATAAGAGTATGCATGCATACTATGATGTTAGTTCCACTACAGAAGAGACTTAATGATCACTAAAATTAGGTGGAGAAAAAGTGAATATGTCAATATCAGTGTCGGTTATCAGCCAAATAATTTGTTATATATCGGCGTATCAGATATCGACAAAAAATCCAATAGCCTATTGTGCATCCCTAACTGGCAGGTCTGGAAACACAAGCAGACTGACAATGCAGCCTGCTCGGCTGGCACCAGATATCAAGATGGTTGACGATATTTTAAATGTCTAACCAGGTTAGAACTACAAATTGTGGGGCGTTGGTAGCGTAGTGGATAGTGCCAGTGCCCCATGTATAGAGGAAATGGCTCGCTGCAGCGGCTGCGAGTTCGACTCCGGCTTGCAACCCTTTGCTGCATGTTGTCCCCCGACTCTTTCTCTCTCCCCCATTTCACTCTGTCCTGTTCATTAAAGGCAAAAAGCCGAAAAAAAAATAATCTTTAGAATTACACATTGTGTGGACATTAAAATGTTGACCAGTAGCACCACTACAAATAGCGACATTACTAACTGAACTACATTTCTCAGTAGTGTGATAGTGTCACTACTTTCTGAGTCAAATAGCTTTTCAGTAGCAAAGATGATTAACTGACTGAGTAGTGTGATAGCATCCAAGCTAGTTTTCTCAGTAAAAGCTCTGAAGTGCTGCAGACTTTTTTCCGTGAAGGTCTGGATAAAAATGACTAAGCTAAGCCCCACCCTCAACCGCAATGAGCCAATCACAGTGCGTATAGCCATTCTCATACACTCGGACATTCTCTGCCTGGACATCCATTAAAATGCATTACAGAAAGTCAGTTTTGTTCGGTTTTATGAGCTTTTTCAGAGATTTGAAGTTTAAAAATCGGTCACTGAATGTTGATAGTTTGTCCAAGTGAGTGGAGGGGGGCGTGGCTTAGCCATCGGTCAATTGAGTTATAGCGTTAGTTCAGGCAGGACAGACTTGAGAAGCTCAGCTCACATCCCAGCTACATCAGCCCAAATCAACTGATGGAGCAGCTGATTGATGGAAGAGAGTCACTGGAGGGTGGAGCCATAAGTTTCATACAACAACAAATGAGGTGACGGTGGAGGAGGTTGTGATACTGTACTGGGCGCAGCGATGTAGATGGCAGAGCCCTGTGTGGCCATTATAACCATCCTGACATGTGGATGGAGAATTCTTTTCACTGTATTACTGATTTGTTCCATTCTGCCATGATCTATCCTACTTGAATTTCGCTACACTGCCACCATGGTCTCCAGTGGTGCTGCTCCATTTCATTTGTATCCATAAGGTTTCAGGAAACGTGCACAAATACAGACGGAATAAATGAGAGCAGGGACAGAGGGCTTCTTCCTTCTCCATATCTAACACTGAGCATAGATGAGCTGTTAGATGTTTAGAGCAATGGACGTTGTATAAAGCGTGAGAAAGTTGGTTGGTGGATGGGTTTAACAAACACAGGATGTTGATCTACAAAATCGGTGTTCCTGTCCCATATGAAACTAAAAGTCAGTGCTGGATTATTTTTTATTATGAGTCAATGTACTAACTGAAGACCTAAGGCAATATATTGAGCCTATATGTTTCTATATTCTGCATAAAAGCTCTGACTGCATAGCACATGTAGGTCAGTAGCCATTGGCTGGCTGTCATTCAAATTGAAAAATCACTGAGAGATTCTAATATAAAATTATGAGTATTTAGTGTGTGTGTGTGTGTGTGTGTGTGTGTGTGTGTGTGTGTGTGTGTGTGGGTGGGTGTGTGCGTAAATTGTGTTTCTTAAAGTTTTTTTTAGGTCAGTGTGAAAACTGTCAATCAAATTCTGATGCAGACAGGACAACTACATGGAAAATGCTTGAAACGAAGGTTCGTACTGTGCTTCCAAGTGAACACTTGTGCGGTTCATTTTTAGTGTGGAAGCAAATCAGACCCATGACAGGACTCTGTCATAATAGAGATGATTCTGAAAGCTAAACTACAAGCTGATTAAATCCATCTGCTGATGATGGGAAATGTCAAGAAATGATATGTGTATGTGATCTAAGATGCCATCAACTAATCTCTCTCATATATGAGTTACTCCAAAAAAAAACCTTCTGCAGTTTATCTGACTGTCACATGTGACTGGCAGTAAACTACCTGCTGCATCAGACAGAGTATTTGTATATTTGAACTGCACTTTTGCAGGTTCCATTCATTCATTCAAGAATCAGCCTTACTGTTTCCTCCTCCTTTTCTCCTCCTATCTTCCTCTCCTCCTCTTCTCCTCTCTCTTTTTCTGTCAACCTCTCTCTTCCTCTTTCATCGTCCTCCTCTCCTCTCCTCCTTTTCTCTCATCCTCCTTTACTCCACTGCGCCCCCTCCTCCTCCTCTCTTTCCTCTCTCATCCTCCTCTCCTCCTTCCTCTCCCATTCTCTTTATTCTCTCATCCTCCTCTCCTCCATTTCTCTTCCTTGTTATTCCTCCTTCTCCTTTTGTTCTCTGTCTTACCCCTATCCTCATCTTCCTTTTCTCTTTCTCCTCTTTTTTTCCTCTCAGTCTCATCCTCACCTCCCCCACTTCTCCTCCTTTCCTCTTTTCCTGTCTCAACCCCTCTCATTTTTTTCCTTTCTCATCCCCTCTCCTTCTCCTCCACCTCCCCCTCCTCTCTTACTCTCTCCTCTCCTCTCCTCTCCACCTGTCCTCATCTCGATTCCTTTCTCCCCCTCCTCTCCTCCTGTGTTGTTTTCTCCTCTTCTCACTCAGTATGCACATCCATCCCCAGGGCTTCCTGACCTTTCACTGTATGATCCAACAACACACATCGTTTTCTCCTGTCTCCCTGTGTTGACACATGTTGGGATGCAGTTCCCTGGGCAGACACATGGGTGTGCTGCAGTGCTTCATATTCTGCTGGACAGTTCCTATTGAAATGACCATTATGAGAACAGAACAATGCGAAACACATACATGAAGACTCCAAGAAAACATATTACTGAGTTGCTGTATATTATTTACAGTCAGACAGGGAACTTCCCTCCATCAGACAGAAGAGTGTGATTCACTAGTGCAGGTGTGGCTCGCAAACCAAGATTAGTAAATGTTCCAGAGATGGATTCTTTTTAATTCAACAATGAAAACACAGCAATAGAAACAGAGGAAAAGGCTGAAAGAGATAGTCATGTATTATTTGAGTCACTGTGTCGAGTAATAAGTTACTTATTACACTACTTGTGTGTTATTTTGACCAAATGAGCTCAGAAGAACTAATGTTGATTTTAAATGGAAATGGATGGGGGTCATGTTGTTTCACAGCAGGTAATCAAAGCACAGAAGCTCCAGTTTATTACAGTTCATTTCAAATCCAGTGCTGCGCAGGTCTGACCCATCCATGCATTCACATACAGTGGTTACCACTTTGTATTAAAGTCCCCTGCCTATATTAATAATAGCCTGATGGTATAGAACATTTAAATAGCCTAGACCTTTTAAAATAAATGAATATCCTTGGACACAGGGAGGATCAGGCAGAGGACCAAAGTCTGATAATTATGAGATAAATATTTCTGGGCCTATGATAGGAAACACAATAAACAAATACTGAGGTTAGCACAACAACAAAATGGTGTGTGATTACGTCACTATGACGAGTGCAAATTAATAGACCGGAGCTGGAAGACCCACCTGTGTGCCAGTCAGCTACAGCAGCACCAGAGAGAGAGTTACGCATAAGAACGGGACTGTGTGCCTGAGTTGCTCTGCAGTTGTAGGGGATGTGAATAAACACCTTTCAAACACATAGGCTACGAACATCATCCAGATGTTCCAATCATTGGGATGAGGAAAAACAAACCATAGGCCAGTTCCTTATCCCAGCTGCTTTCAGGCAGCCTTAGGATGCCAAAGCAAAATGGGATACGTTGTAGACATTGTGGGTGTATTAATGGAGACACACTAATCATGGTAACACACAATACATAGTATTGTGTATAATGACATGACAAGACACAATAACCTTTGGATGATATTTTTTCTGGTGGTGCACTGGTGGAAGTGGAGCAGTGTAGATCAGCGTGGATGAGTGAAAAATGAAAACTATAAACTGTTCAGGTGGTAACACATTATGTGACAATGTAGATGTAATAATAATACCCAAAATCCTGTTGGTAATGTGTTGTATTACTATGTTATTGCTAAAACATAATATATTACTGTAACATGTTATCCCCAAACCTGATCATGAGTATAATTATTTTTTATCATATTGTTTCAGCCAGGTCTGAAGATGTTGAGAACACAGTTGAAACCATTCAAAGTTTGCAAATGTTTTATGCATTTCATAGAAATCAAGACCTTCATTTACGAAACAAATGTACGACAGAAAACTGGGCGTACACTCATTTCCATGCAAAGCCCGTCATTTATCAGTGTGAATGTGAGCGAAGGCTTTGATCAAATCTCACATTAGGTCTTAACTCGTGTACGCAATTTTGAGTCAGCGTGGACCTGCAGCAAAGCAGTAAATCTGGCTGAGATGGAAAATTGTTATTAGATCATATTCTGACTGGCATCTAAGTATTTGCAGCTACATATTAATCACTGAAAAATGTAAAGATGCCACATGAACGCACACTCACCATCAACAGCTGCCTGGCTCTGTGGGACTGACTGCAGGCTGGCCGATGGATGAGCACCACTGCTGCCCGGCTCTAATTTAGCAATTTATTTTTATTTACTGACAAAACCAAAGTATGTACAGATCATTTATCATTGAAACAGTATTAAAAAGAAATAAATAAACCCTGCAACTGTGTAATTATTTAAGTAGTCATAGCCAAAGTGATTACATTTTTACCAGTGTCCAGCTCTGCTACAGGTGGTGTCTGTGGCTTCTCCGCCATTTGTCATGCCCAAAATGGAAGCAAACCCCATACACACAGCCCACGCTCCTAAAGCATAAGTTTTTATATGAACAAGCTAGTATAACAATACAATTATATTATATGATATATAAATTATACTGTTAATATATGTAGGCCATAGGTCGGCATCTTTTGATGGGATGTCAGCGTTTCCATTTCTAGCTCATTGAGGTTTTTAATGTTTTGGCTGATCAGTGTACGTCATCATACAATAATATCTTGGTGTTTTGTTTGTATTTGATAAATATTGGCTCCATCGTCACTGCATCTGATTATGTCAGTACAGAACAACTGAAGATCTGTCTTCTCCATTCAGTCCATGTAAACACTATGCTGTGTTTATGTGAGTGTGCTTTTGTGTGTAAGTCCAATGAGGCCAAAAGGGGAGGAGCCACCAGCAAAGAAGGAAGTACTGTAAGGAGGAAACAGCTAATCTGATGCTAAGACTGAGGGATTCATTGGCAAGGAATGCCTGAGGGCAGGGTCAGAGGTCACCTCTAACAGGAAGTTAGTTAAAGGTTAGTGAGGAGGTCAAAACTATAAAGAATGATGGTTTTCATAAGCAAGTGTGTGTGTGTGTGTAAGCTTGCTATACTGGGGCAGTGACTCAACTCAGTGAGCAGAGGGGTGGTGATTCCTCTGGCAAACTGTGACTAATGGGGCGTGTGTGTGTGTGTGTGTGTGTGTGTGTGTGTGAGTGTATGTGAGTGTGTGAGTGTGTGTGGTGGACCTTGAGGTTCCAGGGTCGCACCCATTAACAGAAAGCAGCAGACCCCCCCAGGTAAGAAAGGTCTACCCACAGGGTTACTCATGGCCCAAATGGATGTGACATGACTGTGTGTGTGTGTGTGTGTGTGTGTGTGTGTGTGTATTGTTACCTTCTTCTGTGCAGAGATGGATGAATGGATGTACGTTCTAAAGAACTTTGGAAGCAGTGTGTTTCTCCATGTAAATAGGAGAGGAGGCTGATCGGCCTGAGGCTGCTGCTGTCAGATAGACTGACTGACACACACACACACACACACACACACACACACACAGACAATGACTGACACAGTGCCGTGAGTGTGTGTTTGTGTGTGACTCAGGTCTGGTGAGCAATGCAGGAACTAGGTAGAGAGGATGGCTGATGAGACAAAGCCACTAATTCAAAGTGACCACTGCCCAGCTCCAGAGAGACTGCCATCATTACTGCTCCACACACACACACACACACACACACACACACACACACACACACACACACACACACAAAAACAGAAAACTACAAGAATATCCACTTAGCAATAACAAAAGAAGTATGTTTTGTTCTTGTAAGAGTAAGAACTGTATGTGGATCATCACTTTTGATTTGTATTTAAAACAGACAAGAAATAAATAAATGAAATTTAGGAAAAAAGATCAAATTTGTACACCACACTCAATCAACCCAATTGCCAGAAAAAAATGTTGGTATTGTTTATTTCTGCAAATCACAGATATGTTACATGTGTACATTAGTATGCAGCAGATGCGATGAAGCATTAATGTTTCAGCAGCGCTGTGGATAACATGTTTGGTGGTGTCATGGTTTGGGCACAAAAACCACTTGGTTACAGATCATGTTTTGACTTAAAATGCCTGGTTGGCTCAATCCTGGATGGAAATGCAGCAACGTTTTGTTGCATTATCCCCACAGGAAAATTAGTGACAGGCCGCTACAAAACACCCACATTTGGTTTCTATAAGCCACTAGAAACACAGCGATAACTTGGCAAAAAACAACTGGTTTTGTTGTTTGTTGGTCTCAAACAGTGGAGTCTCGCTTAGGTGTCACACCATCCACCATCCCCTCCACATCCAAATGACAAACTCAGATGACCTCACTTTAGAAACATTGAAATGATACACATGAAGTGTACAAATGTAACAATTTTTTATTTGTCACATGGAATTCAACAAGGTATAACTCTTCTTACGTTGTTGGCTGCAGCTTTATAATTCTCTATGTTTCTGGGTGGTTCTTGTAATCCATGGTTTCTCATTTTGGAGTGTTTTAACTGTCCACACCTCCCGACCTCAATGGCCATTTGGTCGCTCCACTGGCAGCACCACTTGAGCAGCCGTTTCTGCATACCATAATATTATAGCAGTGATCCACAGCAGGAACAGGACAGCATCTCACATCACCACTGTCACACCAGTCCTTATTCACCATAAAGCACATGCCTTGCCTCCTCTCCTCTCACCAGAGTCCTCTGCTCTGTGAGATTAGCATATAGAAAAAGAGTCTCTTGGTTTAATGGCACTGTCCAGTGTTTGGAATCTACTGGGTATTACAAACACTGGGATACTATTTGTTGGAAATCTGTAACAATACTATGTGTCACACAGGGCCACCAAAATGTTGTGATCTAGGCACCAGTGCTATGTTTTACATTACACCATTTGCTGGGACTCAAGCCTTAACATAGGCCTGACTTGGTAATAGATCTCCAATTAAAGTATCAACTTGGCAATCTGAAGTAATTAATAATTATTAATAATAATCATCAAATATGTTAAATACTGTGACTTGATGTACATTAAATCACCTTGAGGGGCACCATTCCCAAGAAGGGAAAAATGATAGCCAATTAGTGATATCAGTTTCATAAAGTTCACTAAACTATCAATTTGGAATTTTGATTAATAATTAAATTAATAACCATAACCACATTAAAAGTAAAGCCTGAAGGGTTTCAGAGTTCTTGAGAAAGCAGAGGTTGATTCACTCTTGTGCAATAATGGACAGACAGCAGGTATGATTCCAAAATTATATTTATTCATAAAGGAAGGAAGGCATCAAAACAAAACACACAAATCCTAACTAACTAGCATAGGTGTGTGTGTGTGTGTGTGTGTGTGTGTGTGTGTGTGTGTGTGTGTTTGAGAGAGAGAGAGAGAGAGAGAGAGAGAGAGAGAGAGAGAGACGGGCGTGTGAAACAAAGGGCCGTTTGGCCAACAAAACAAAACTACGAGATGGCCAAATCCAAGCTGGCTTCAGATCGGGGGAGGTGTTTGTCTGACCATGTAGTCCAGACAAAAACAAAGGAAAAGAAGCAGGAACTTTGAGCTGCCTCTTTGGGTGTAGGTACGTCGAAAGCCAATTTGTAGGTGAGTCTATGTGAATGTGATATGTGTTGCAAGGGATATGGATTAGTACAGAGGATGTTTAGTTCTATGGAAGACTCTGGTCAAGGGCCTAGGAGCAAGCATGTTTGAACTGGTCGACAGCTCAGGAGAGAGTGTCTGTCTGGGCTTGTCAAAGTCCCAGAAGGAAAGAGGACAGACTGTGTGAGAGAGCACAACTTTTCTTGAAGCTTGCTTGGTGACATCACAGAGGGGCATGTCACTGTAAAGGCACTGTCCAATCAAACTGACGACAGGTCTCACTTGGGTGTTTGAAAAACAAAGAATATGAGGTCTCTTACCATTTCAGATGGCAGGAGAAGAAGCCTTCACATGACCAGTTTAGATTTTAACAAATGACAAATCATCTGTGGTCAGGTGAATCCCAACATCAGGATTTAGCCATGTTTCAGTGAATCAAAGGATATCACAGTTCCTGATATCCTGTTGGAAACTGATGTGGCACAGAGGTCGTCCAGTTTATTTCCAATGCCTGAACAACGGCTAACAGGATGCAAGTTCAGTTGATGTCCATTCTTTTCCATCTTTCCTCAGTATTTACTCATGTTTACATTTGGTAACCTCAACCTGATTAGCTAGCAGCTAGCTAGCTAGCTAGCTATAAGTCAGTGGAGGGAGAGTTTACAGACTGTTGAGTTGATATCCTCATCCTGATTAATGCCACATGTCACCACCCTCAGACAGCAATCAAAAAAACACCACTAACACTTGCAAAAAAGACAATGACAATTTAGCAGAGCTGATGGAGAGGCAACAGGAGGTGTCCGTGTCTACGTCATCAAAATGACATATTCATGGTCACCATTTTCCTCTGGCAACTGGGCTGCTCCACTGATTTGACACTTGAAAGTTACTTTCTAATCATGAAGACTACTTCTCAACCTGTGAAAATGGTGATACATTGTCTTCTCTGGCTCTGGATGAGCTTTGTCAAGTCTGACAAAATAACCCCTGATGATCAAGGGTCATCAAGGCTATCACAGAATGGGTTTGAGACCTCAATTTTTAGTCAAAAATCATGTTTTACAAACTCAGGGCATAGAGTTGGTTGGTTCCCTCTCCCCTTAGGATGTGTGGCAGCACATCCTGTGACAATCAGGAGATTAGGAACACCTGTCCACTCTGGGAGGATAGCAGTGATTGGGTGATGCAGACAGGTAGTTTCTTCTTCTCCCTCCACAGTGTCGGGATGTCAGCGAAGAGCGAGTGCAGGCATGCAGTCATGCAGTGAGAAGACAGGTGTGTGGGTGGGCAGAGTGGACGGCGTGGGAGGGAGCGCCGTCGGACTCAGGGAGGCGTGAAGGACACTTCACCTCTCCATCTAGCTAAGTACCTCTCTCAAACACTTGACACCTGTTATAGATGCTAGTTCCTTTTCTTAGGGGAATGTAGTTAGCTATTTGAATCCACTCTACGCCTTGGTCAAATTCTGTTTGTGTGTTTCTTTAGTTTGTTTTGGTTTAATAGATGTGTGGTTTATTTTTTTCCGGATTTTGTTGCATGCTATTTTGGAATTGACCATGTGCGTTTGGGGGGCATATTCAGGCTGTGCCTTGGGACTGGCTAGGCATATATGAAGCGGGAGTCAGCTTGTTAACGTATGGATTCCCATGCTTCCTATGGTGGCCTTCTTATAACTCGTCCACTCTCCCCTTGCTGCGCCGTCGCCTGCTCCATGGACTAGAAGAGAGGCTGCCTCCACTGTTCTTAGGACTTTTTTAAGGACTCTCACATTTTTATTCATTGTTTTTTTTAACAAATAAATTGTGTACTTTGCATTGACTGGCATGCTGATTAACAGTGCTCCTCAGTGGAACTTGGAGTTTTCAAACCAGGGTTTTGCCCAGTTACACTTGTGCTGATATCCTGGGGTTGTTTTTGGCATCCTGGAACGTAAACAGCAGACTCAGAAGGATACCTAGCAGCAATATATAGACGTGAAAGGTGACTGCAAACTGGCAATATATGATGACTTCGGAATGAGAATGGGTTGGAATCCATGTAGTTGCTCTTGAAGAGTCTACAGAAACCCTATGTTGTAACATCTGCATGCTACATGAGGATGTTGAACAGGTAATGATTTCCATCCTCACTATTTTAGCAAACATGTTAGCATGCTAACATTCGTTGGTCAGCTTATCAGCACTAGAAACAAAGCACAGCTGATGCTGATGTAAATGTCATTTTGCTTTTGCATTTAGTCATAAACTAAATGTTAACTGTCTCCACCTCAGCCTTCAGACTGAGGGGTGAGACTGTAGGGGGAAAAGGAGCCCTTTGGGTCAAACCTCATTTATTTTCTTCAGCAGTTGACAATGAAAACACAGGAACTCACTTCACTGCTGTGTTTACCTCTCACTGCCAACCTTACTGTGCTCATATCACCAACACTTACTTGCTCTGGGTGCAGCGTCACCATTGCTGTCTCTCTTTTGCTTGACTTAACACTCACTGTGCACACACACCACATTGAGCTATTGTCTAAATAGCCACCCTACTTTCATGCATAAGTTCAAATATAAATTTTAACTTTAAAACTGATGCTGAGTGAGTCAGAGGATTAAACATGTATCGCCTATGTATGTCCAAATGCAATAAATGCTGCTGCAAAGCATCCCATTGTTGTTCAGACATTTTCACCCAAACCAAAAACGTCAACCAGTTGGTGAGGGAACATTCTCGGAACCCATCGGCTGTATTCGGCGTCTGACTTCCTGCAGACAGCGATACAGCCTCTAGGGGCAGGCCCCCAATTTTTTGGCATTCTGGTTTGATTTGGGCGGAGGAGGCGAATTTCCGTTTCTGACTTCCGTTTATATATAAGTAAATATGCTGAACCATTGCGATGGATTCAGAGTTTGCAGTGATGCCAATTATGTTCCGCCTCGTTAGTTCAGCGCACGGACCATTTAACCTGGCAACAACAGCAGCCGGCTCAAACGTGATTGGTCAATATCACGCAGACTACAAACAGCCTACAACCGGAAACCAGGGATCTTCCGCTCTTCTTCTGGAGGCAAGATCTCCGGGGTTTGCCTACAGACTCTATATTCACTGAATGTACAGTCTGTACATAGAGACCAGTGAGGGAAAGTCAGTGGATCACCAAAGACAGTAAAATTTAACATGTGGGAACCACGAATATCTGTGCCAAATTTCAATTCATCTAAGGGTTGCAGAGATATTTCAGTCTTGACAAGCAGGAAGAACTGACCAACCTACTGACGATCACTGCCATCCTTTGAGCCACACTGCTAGCATGGCTGGAGAAACATCCAGCTCTTATTTCAAGGACTAATAAAAGGGGTAAGAATTAATGAATAAATAAATAAATAAATAACAGTTTAATATATGCAAGACACAATAATTGCAAAATTATATTTTTTATATTCATGTTTGTGCTTAGGTTAAATAAACAAAATACAACATGTTAATCAGTGAGCTTTAGAGGTATCTTTTTCAACTTTGGATAGAGCCAAGCTAGCTTCCAGTCTTTATGCTAAGCTAGGCTAACCATCTCACTCTTGTGAGTGTTGCGATTAATTCTGATCTTGGGAACACATACTTAAAATATCCTCAAATCTATTCTTAATCAGAGTTAACCTTCTTGCTTTTACCAACCCTTTGTACCTGTTGTGCTCTGCAGCAATTGGAACTTGCCCAATTGCCATAACCACATCTGTTGTGTTCCCATCATTTAAAAATATAGAAATACTGGGTGACAGAATGAAATGCATTCTGAGAACAAAGGGAAATCCCTTACTGAGGAAAAATTATACATGACAGATTGGTCTAAAGGAGATAACAAATGTGCATATACAAGACTTAATCACAAAACATCTCCTGGAACTCTGAACAGGTATGAATGACCTTTGTACAATGTGACTGCATTCCTAACAAAACAGCCTGCCCAGTGTGTTATTAATAGCCAAGGATACAGCACATCATCATGTCCAGACATCCTCCACTACACAAACTTCCCTTTGTCTTGAGGAAAGGCAAATAGCTCTCTTGGCTGCAAGAGTCCAAAATCATGTTGGTTTAGTTTTGACAGAAATTCACATATCTGTAATCACATTCAATGGGGTCACAGTGAGAGGTTATCAAAGACTGGGAACACATTAACCTGAATTAGACCCTAATCACTGTCATACTTTGCTCACAGCGACTGTCCCCATGGAGCTGCTCTGTTTCATTTGCATTTACTTTGCTGAACAATACCTTAAACAGTTGAGGACAAAAATAACACTGTTTAAAAGCTTTACGAGAAAACTAAGAAGTCCTCCTAAGATAATAGAAAAGTACTGGGAAGGCTTGATATTCTTGAGAATCTTAGTTAATGTTAATGTTAATAACCTAAAACTAATGGGACTGGGGGAGGGCCTAGAAAGTGAGGATATCATCTCCAAGATTATGAGAAAATATCAAACAACCTCCACATTTTGAGATGAGAGCCAGATGTCCATTTCCTGTAGGAATTTTAAGCCAAACCATGATGTTTTTTTATTTATTTTTTTAGATATCACCACATGCCTTTACAACACATTCTCACTCCCACCTTGTCAAAAATCGGCACTTGGTTGTGGACTATCCACGTCCACATATGATGTGCAGGGTAGCCATGGTGAGTCTGTTGTTGATGTTTTGGGGCGCTGTGTCAGCTTCTGCCTGTAACATGCATTGTGTTCATTTAAAACACACCTCTGTTTTCACAGGAAATGTACAGTTTGCATACCTCTCTCTTTCAAAATAAACATACTACCTCGGTCCAACACCCAAATTGACGGTTCTTCCTTCAACAACAAATGCATGTGGTTACGTTTAGGCAACAATAGCACATGGTCAGGTTAAGAAAAAAATGTCAGGGTTTGGTTTTACATTCATACAGGAAGCAAACACTGGCCTCCCAGGTGAGAGTTAGAGGTTGTTGGACCCATCCACCAGCCCACCCTACACAGACTTTTTGCCCCCTAAACTTACATTGTTGTCCAGCCCTGTTTTCCCCTGATGCTGTCAGGTGCTGTTACACACTGATGGTGCCCAGCTGTGTGTCATGCCGATGTGAAAGGATGACTTTTTTGTCTGTGTCTGATGCTGAAGTCCCTGCCCAAGCACCGGTGTTCGACGACTTTAGAATGGCACTGGGTTGGCTTTTGCTGTACAAGGACACCAATTGCATTGGCATTGCTCTGGCCTCTAGCACTACCGTAGCACTACCGTAAGAAACCTCGGAGTGATATTTGATCAAGATTTGTCTTTTAATTCTCATTTAAAACAAACCTCACAGACTGCATTTTTTCATCTGCGTAATATTGCGAAAATTAGGCCTATCCTGATCCGAAAAGATGCAGAAAAATTGGCCCACGCTTTTGTTACCTCTAGGCTGGATTACTGTAACTCTCTATTATCAGGTAGCTCTAGTAAGTCCTTAAAAACTCTCCAGCTAATTCAGAATGCAGCAGCACGTGTACTAACAGGAACTGTTAGAAACGTGATCATATTTCTCCTGTTTTAGCTTCTCTGCACTGGCTCCCTGTAAAATCCAGAATTGAATTTAAAATCTTACTGTTAACTTATAAAGCTCTAAATGGTCAAGCTCCGTCATATCTTAGAGAGCTCATAATGCCATATTATCCCACCAGAACACTGTGCTCTGAGAATGCAGGGTTACTCGTGGTCCCTAAAGTCTCCAAAAGCAGATCAGGAGCCAGAGCCTTCAGCTATCAGGCTCCTCTCCTGTGGAATCATCTTCCTGTTACGGTCCGGGAGACAGACACCATCTCCACATTTAAGACTAGACTTAAGACTTTCCTCTTTGATAAAGCTTATAGTTAGGGCTGGCTCAGGCTTGCCTTGTACCAGCCCCTAGTTAGGCTGACTTAGGCCTAGTCTGCCGGAGGACCCCCCTATAATACACCGGGTACCTTCTCTCCTTCTCTCTCTCTCCCTCTCGTATTCTTTTACTGCATCTTGCTAACTCGGCCATTCTGGATGTCACTAACTCGGCTTCTTCTCCGGAGCCTTTGTGCTCCACTGTCTCTCAGATTAACTCATATCGCAGCGGTGCCTGGACAGCGTGACGTGTGTGGTTGTGCTGCTGCCGTGGTCCTGCCAGATGCCTCCTGCTGCTGCTGCCATCATTAGTCATTAGTCATACTTCTACTGTTATTATACACATATGACTATTGTCACACATGTATACTGCCAGATATTAATACATACTTTCAACATATTGTACCACAGTAGCCAGAACTATAACTATAATGTTATTACTTTCAACAATGTTGTTGTAAGCTACTGTCATTACCTACATCTCTCTCTGTGTCTCACTGTGTCATGTGGATTACTGTTAATTTGTTATGCTGATCTGTTCTGTACGACATCTATTGCACGTCCTGGAAGAGGGATCCCTCCTCAGTTGCTCTTCCTGAGGTTTCTACCATTTTTTTCCCCATTAAAGGGTTTTTTTTGGGGAATTTTTCCTTATCTGCTCGAGGGTCATAAGGACAGAGGGATGTTGTATGCTGTAAAGCCCTGTGAGGCAAATTGTGATTTGTGATATTGGGCTTTATAAATAAAATTGATTGATTGATTGATTGATTGATTGAAGGAAATAAATGGAAAAATGCAGTGTACTTTGAAAAAGACTGTGTGCATGTAACAAGCAGAAACCATTTCCTGTGAAAATGGAAGTGTATTTTAGAAAGACACTAATGTATATTGACACACCATCCCTGAACGTCCAAAATTGAGACAGAGGGGTACCTAGGGCATCTTATTTTGATAGGTAGGTACACTGACAAACCTGTGATATGTGACGAGTTGGGATGAGGATGGATTGGGAGCAGGGGGAGTGCCCAGAAGTGCAAGTGTGCCTGCAATGGACCAGAAATTTAGAGTGGCTGATTGATTTTATTTGCCGATTAAAAACACGTTTAACACTGCACTGCGGTCATTACATAAATACAAATCATTGGTGAGGATGTTAAGCTTTAAGTCTAATTTCCATTGAGGTCCTCTGGTTTGCTCATTTCCTATGAACTGTACTGTTCTGTGTGAGCCTCCTCTAACCCCTCCTTATTGTGTCACTGTTTGTTTTCTTTTGTTTGTACGATTTTTTTCGTGTGTGTAAATAAAATCTTAAGTGGAAAAAAATAAAAGCTATAAAGGAGAAACTCATCGAAACATCTGATATTTCTCATCTCATAAAAGCAAATTTGTGTCACCATGGCAACTGTGGGCGGAAATGGGAGACAATTACTTGAGCGAGCAGGAGGGAATAGGGCCTGCTTTGCTTTCAACATATTGCGTGGGGAATTTGCTGTGTTATGATGAACAATGTGCAGATGTTTTCTCAGTCTGTATCAGTTTCACTGTGTGGGCTGCTGCTGCTTGTAGAACAAGTCTGCTGCTCTGAGGCAATCTAACACGAAAAGAGAAAAAAACACACTCCAGGCTCATTTTGTTTGGCTGATTGGATTCCCCCAGTGACTGATGCACCGCCACCAAGACATCAGACAAGTTTGATCAAGTTTTGATGTGATCTGCCGATTTCAATATTTGCCCAATGACTGCTGTCGTTTCTCTCCCCTGAACGGCGCTCTGCAAAGCTTGCTCTTGTCTCAATTTAATTGGTTCAAAAATCAAAGCAGGCACAGAGAATGGGATGTGTTGAAAGTAAAAAAAAAAAAAATGAATGAAGCTTTGAGGAGCGCTCTGCCTCTGATCCTGGGTTTGTAATTGTTTCTGACTTTTTGGCTGAGAAATCGGAGGAGGCCCCCCGTTCTTTCAATGATGTGTTTCGGGGAAATCAGTGAGGGCGGCTGATAGGATTCTTTGGCATCTTTCTCTCTCCCTCCCTTTTGTTAATTCATTCTAGCTCCTCGGGCTGAATCTTCATTGTTTTAGGATTTGAACGCCTCTCCACCCACTGTTCATCAGGCCTACCAACACAGTGGCATTAATCTGCTTTTTGTGAATAATGAAGGCCTCCATAATACTCTCACTGTACATTACCTTCATCTGTTATTCTAACTAATGACTTACAACACGCCGCAGTCATGCCTTGTATTACAGATCACACACAAATAAGTCTCTAACCCATCAGTCATCCATACAGTATAACTCACACATGACAGTGATAAGTGTTGTTTGGACACCAGTTCCCACAAGGCACTAGGAGAGTTGATGAGGCTGAACCAGGAAAGACAATACATCACTGTGTCGTTGCTTACCCGAGGCTAAAGAGATGTCCTGCTAAGGACGAGAAACAACCACAACATCACATTTACATAAAAAAAAGCATGAAAGTCAAGAGGGTTCTGGATGACATTTAGAATCATCACCCCACATTACTTTAGTCTACAATTTTTCTTTTCTGACATTCACTTTTTTTTGTCATTGAAGTGCAATCAAAAGATGGATGTTGAGTGGGAAATCTCAAGAGCCTGTCAGCTTCAGGGCAACTGATTCCAGACTTTATGATGATACATGGGTTTAAAAGTTTGCAAGTCTGTTACAAATATGGATGAACCATAAGAGAAATGTAGTTAGAACAAGAAAACTGTGACAAGCAACTTAGAAATTTCATTTCCTATATGCCTACCACTTTACATGAATGAACATACTGCAGGATGTTTTTTAAAGCTAGACTAAATATTTAATATATTGAAGAAATAGTTCAATAATTTGGTAAGTTGAGAAGATCAATATAACTCTCACATATGTCACAAAGACTGTAAAAGGGAAAACAGCTACCCTGCTGTGAGTCTTTTTGTCATTGTGACGTTGGTAGGTAAGCAAATTCACAAAGTATCCTTGAACAAGATACTGAACCCCAAAGTGCTCCCGATTATGCTTCCATCGGTGTGTGAGTGTGTTAAAAACTGAGTAGCAGGTGGCACCTTGTATGGTAGCCTCAGCCACCAGTGTATGAATGTGTGTGAATAGGTGAATGTGACTCATAGTGTAAAAAGCGCTTTGAGTGGTCGAATGACTAGAAAGGTGCTATACAAATGCAGGTCCAATTACAAATAGAGACAGACAACCATTAACACTCACATGCGTATGCGGCGACAGTGCTAACCACTACAGCACCGTGCCGCCAGTTGAGATGTCACTTCATGTGTGTGAAACAGAAAGAAAAAAAACCCCAACAGAATTATAGACCATGTTCTATTATAATGCCTGTAATTTGTTACATGAAATTAGTAGTATTGCCAGAACTAGTATTATTTCCACTTATTAATTCTACATATTTAACAGTGTAGTACATTGAAAATATCTCAGAAATTGTTAGAAAATCATACTGATAATTTTTTTCATCAAATATATAATGTAATAACATTAAATATATGGTATAATAACAATCTATATAGGGCGGCACGGTGGTGTGGTGGTTAGCACTCTCGCCTCACAGCAAGAGGGTTGCTGGTTCGATCCCGGGTGTGGGAGCCCTTCTTCATGTTCTCCCCGTGTCAGCGTGGGTTCTCTCCGGGCACTCCAGCTTCCTCCCACAGTCCAAAGACATGCAGATTGGGGACTAGGTTAATTGGAGACTCTAAATTGTCCGTAGGTGTGAATGTGAGTGTGAATGGTTGTTTGTCTCTATGTGTCAGCCCTGTGATAGTCTGGCGACCTGTCCAGGGTGTACCCTGCCTCTCGCCCGACGTCAGCTGGGATAGGCTCCAGCCCCCCCGTGACCCTCAAGAGGATGAAGCGGTTAGAAGGTGAATGAATGAACAATCTATATATAATATTTATAATTTCTTTATTCCATAGACATTGTAAATGTATTACCTTAGCAGGTACCTTAGCTACCTTAACCATAAAAGGACAATTAAATTTTTTGGTTGAGCATGGCTTTACACAGTAAAAAAATCATACTTATGAAATTATTTTTGCATATTCATGTCAGATAACGGCAGCACAGTGGTGTGGTGGTTAGCACTTTCGCCTCACAGCAAGAGGTTTCCCGGTTCGATCCCAGGAGGGAGCCCTTCTGTGAGGAGTTTGCATTTCTTCCCGTGTCAGTGTGGGTTTTCTGTGGTACTCCGGCTTCCTCCCACAGTCCAAAGACATGCAGAATGGGGATAGGTTATTTGGTGACCCTAATGTCCGTAGGTGTGAATGGTTGTCTGTCTCTATGTGTCAGCCCTGTGATGGTCTGGCTACCTGTCCAGGGTGTACCCCGCCTCTCGCCCAATGTCAGCTGGGATAGGCTCCAGCCCCCCCGCGACCCTCAAGAGGATAAGCAGTTATGAAAATGGATTGATGGATATTACATGACATTAAATATATCAAATAACAACAACAATGGATAATCAGAATTTTTCTTTTTATTTTATCATTAATAGTCAATTTTGGTTTATATTAGCTTAGCATCTCTGCCATTAAAGACAAATGAACCATTTGGTAAAGCCTCTGAAATTATAACATAACAAAAAATATAATTACTTTCGAAAATCCCACAACACAGAACCCTTATGTCTGGAATAACTTCTTTTTGTACTAACTTCCTGTAAGAGTGGGAAATGAGGGGCGCCCAGTAGCTCAAAGGCAACATTTCTAATGAACTGATTTACCTTAATTTTCAATTTAAAATATGCTTTACAAACTTTCTTTCAATCTGTGTGCTCCCATGAGGTTAAGTGCATGCTGTACATCAGGCTGTACCTGTAGAGAAACAGTACAACAAAATAACAGAAAAAAGATCACATCACATCACATTATCCATTTCAAGACAAAAACAAGAAAACACTTAGTTGTGTTCTTTCTTTAAAGAAAGCCGTCCATTAAATGGCTGTTATCAGTGGTTCTAGGTGTCATAGACAGAGGTTAGGAGTGGCTGCCAACCTGCTATTAGGTCGAGAAGGCCATTATCAGGACATTAAATGGCTGTTTACATTTATTGTCAACCGGCAAATTCACATGGCCAAAATAATTATGACGGGAGCGAAGGGGGAAGTTAGCTAACAACACATGGAAATTAGCCGTGGGCTACAATCTGGCATATTTACATGTACTACTGTACTACGTTTATTAATATGTACTGTCCCTACCTTAAATTACTGTCTCTACATCTACAAAATCTGGAAAAAAAAGAAATGACTTTTTTGTTGTCTTTTTGTTTGTTTAGAAAATGAATTAAATGATTGAATGATCACATGGACCACATGGGTTGATGTGCTTAAAAACATTTTTTTTTTGCCAGTGCCAGTCAGTGCCAAAAAGCATATTAAAATCAAAAAATGTCCTCTTCTTTTGTAGTGCTTTTAAACTTCACTGTCAGAATTGTTGGATATGATTAAGAACAAAGACTTTAACCTCAAATTTACCTACAATTAGAAGTTATTACACTGATCGAACAATGTTTTTTGTCATCAGTCTTTGGTCAAGTGGCTTTTGATATTTTGATGACCAGTGACCACGTACACTAGTACCCTGCTAAAGCTTATGAATAACTGAATGGAAGCTTATGAATCCACCCGTAAGATCACCCTCAGACCCATAGCAAATGTGACAGAGAGGCCGAGCCATATATTCAGGATTTTTTTTTTTTTTTTTTTTGCTGTGCTGGACGGGGCTAAGCGGGAGCCAAGAAGATATTTGGTCTTTTGAGTAGGAGCTTTGGGACTGATCCATAGAGGAAGAGCTGGATTGCGGGGATCATCCACCCTCAGGCGAGGTGAAGATCCCTGCTGAGCCACACAGAGCTCTGCTTCAGCACACAAACTGAGGGACTGATGGGGATATTATGCACAATCGCAGGCAATGTAAAAGAAAAAGAGAGTCTCAGACTGAAACAGACAAAACACAGATCAAAGAGCGGTTCGATTCATGTGGCACCTCAAAAGAAACCACATTCACAAAAGTGCATTAAAGTCAAACTGAATTTTTCTCCTGACTCTTTAAATCTTGTGTATTTTCAAATTACCGAACAGATAGGCTACTTCATGAATTTTCAGACATCATCAGTTGTTTTTTTAAGAGCTCACCAATATAGGAGGCTATCACTGCAGACAAATAAACACAATGTATTAATTTATTTTTGTTTGTTTATTCTTTATTTATTTATTATTTTTATCATTTATTATTTCTTTGGTAGGTACAGCTTTGTCCAAATCAGTACAAAGGGTCGAAACAAACTCTGATCACTAATTTATTTGCAAAATTAACCCTCTGAACTCTGCAAGAGGGTGGTGCAGTTGTGGTGGTGCAGTGTTTAGCATTGTTGCCTCACAATAAGAGGGTTCCTGGTTCAAACACAGCGTGAGGGACTTGAACCTCGGGGTGGAGGAGCCCCTCTGTGTGGAGTTTGCATGTTCTCCGGGTGTCAGCGTGAGTCCAGCTTCCTCCTCCCACAGTCCAAAGACATGCAGGTTAGGTTAACTTAAATTGGTAATCGGTGTGAGTGTGAATGTGGGTCTCTATGGCCCAATCCCAATTCCTATCTTAACCCTCAATCTTAACCCTCACTCTCAAAAATCCGCGCTCCCGCGAAGTGCTAGTGCTGTCCCAATTCTCAGAGTGTTGAGTTGAGGGCCAAGAATAAGGGCTGTATGGCCCTCACTTTTAAGATTTTCCAGGACCACCCTTGGCAGTAAGTGCTATCCCAGAATCCTTTGCGTATCATCCGCCGAGCTCAGCCAAACCCAGCCGAGTACAGACGATTCAGTCAATGCAAGATGGCGGCGACAAGTGTAAGGAATGTGGAATCAATGTGAGTATTTTCCTTGTTAATAGTCGTTTTAAAATTATGATAACCATTGCATTATCTTAGTTTAACATCATTTTATGGACTATAGACCTCTTTGTAGCCTAACACACATATTTTTGGTCGCTGGTGATGGCTTGCCTGCCCCGCCGCACATAACCCCGGTTCTCTGATAACTGAGTATGCTGTCATTCAGTTACAAAAGTCTTTTCTCAGTGGTAATGTAGTTGTTAAGTTGTTTTAATATACGTGAAATGATTGCATCAGATGCAGATGACCGGACAGTGTCATCTCCTGTAGCCGTAGAGTCTGCAGCTGGTAGTGTTATAGCTGCAGGTTAACGTTAGCGATCGTATTATCTGGTGACTTTCTGCTGAATAAGTTACGTCGGTTGTTGTGGTACAGGTTATTTGGTTGAATATCAACTTATAACCCAAAAAGTGAAACGTTAACGTAGATGAAAGTCACCAGATAAAACTTGTGTGACCGTGTGAACAGCCTCACCAGTTCTGCTGGATGTTGACTACAGTATTCATTGTGATAATACTTGCAATACTACATGAAACTAAACTAATAACTTAACGAATATCTGACAGGTAGCCCAAAAAAATAAAAAATAAAAGAAAGTAATGCTGTTATCTCTTGTTCCATTTCAGGGCCACCAGACAAAACACGAGCCCTGATTCATTTCAGGCCCACCAATGAAGACAAGTTTACAAAAAGCAAGCAGGCTCCAAAAAACTATGGGAGTGAGTAATTTGTAACTTGTGAACTGTTCATATTCATAACATCAGTCACAACGGCAACTGTTCCCCTAGTGATCAAGCATTCTGTTTCAATATGAAATCAGCACAGCTGCAGACGACATTGTCGAGTTCGGTAACTATACATTTGTTTTGGAGCTGCCCCTATACTGTCACTTTTTTGGAAGGTTTTTGTCGAGTATATTCGTTGCAACATTTGAGTTCTATTTTCACTACTGTACAAAGATGTGCTGTTTGGATTTTATGATGTCAGCATTTCAAAACATAAACAATTCTATATCATTAATCTATTTATTATCTTAATGAAATTCCATATTCATTAGAGTAAATTTTGTAATATAACAGAAAACTCTTGTTCAAAATTTTTATGAATGAAATGCAGCAATACGTAGAAACCATTCAGCACTCCACAAACTCCAAAGCTATAAAGACTCTGAAATTATGTAAACAATTTAATTGTTTGAGCTGCTGAACTTTTTTTATTTATTTATTTGTTTATTTTATTTCTTTTTCTTTTCTCTTAACCCTGGCATATTTGTTCTGTTCATGTCTGTCACTGCTTGTTTTGTACAAGCATTGAAATAAAGTGTTGGGAAAAAAAACTCATCACGCCTTTTTATCGACGACTACTGATGACATATATTTCTTGTTTTTTGAACTGACAGACTGGATGGAGTTTTGACATATTGCTGCCCCCGACAGTCTTAAGACGTATTTGCCTTTGAGGGGTGTCCCATTTTAAAGTCACAAGATAGCCCTTAACACTTGGTCTTGAGGGCTAGTGAGACTGAGGGTTGAGCTCGAGAATTAAGATTGAGGCTTAAGATAGGAATTGGGATTGGGCCTATGTGTCAGCCCTGTGGTAGTCTGGTGATCTGTCCAGGGTGTATCCCACCTCTTTCCCAGTGTCAGCTAGGATAGGCTCCAGCCCACCCACGAACCCTAACAGGATAAGTTACGGAAAATGAATGAATGAATGAACTCTGCAATAGAAACGGTCTGTCATTGCCAACATTGGTATATTTACTTATTGTGATGTTATTTCTTGGAGTATCTTCAAATGCCTCACATCCCTAAAATCTGTACAACCTAAGCCAAAAAGTTATGTAGGTCAATAAACCATAAAAATGCTAAAAGTATTGAAATAGTGTATTTCAGAAAAATTTGACATGTTTTTTGATCATTAGGAGCTTACAACGTGATGACACGGAAGACAGAAGCCATAGCTTTCTGCTACAAACAGAATGAATCTAATCAGAATGCTCTATCTATTATGGTTCTTATTTTAGATCTTTGCAAACAGAATCATGCAGAAACAATCTCCTGCTGCTGTGCGGGAGGACCATTTTCAAATGGTTACATTTTAGTGTCAGTCAGTTTTCAAGAATGAGTTGCGGACAATGTAAAATAATATTAATTATAGCTGCTGCACAGCTATGGTTGGGGCCGGGCAATTTTAGGCAATTCTGAGCAACACACACACACTAAAACAAAGTATATCACAACATAGAAGTTACATCATATAATTATGGCATGCCCTTCAAATTGTGGATGAGTGGCTGAAGTGATCAGACTCATAATATACAAAGGAAAGAAAAACTCAAGAACAAGAAAGTAAGAATAACATTAACTGCTAGCAATTATGAACAAACTGGCCTGATCTATCTTAAAGCTAAACATTATCCATGATGACAAAGATGAAAACATTTTTTAAAATGTAAAAGAAGCTATTGGACAGACTCTGCATACTGACTGATAGCTAAGCCACATAAACAGGGAAAAGAGACAAGGGATAACAGGGAAAAGTGTTGATCAAGAGTATTTGTCTCTCTGCAAAACTGCCTGGATCATAATTATTTTAACCTTGGTAGTCTCTAATCCACATAGCATGATGCCTGAACATAGGACTTTCACATTAGAATGCCGGTTCTGCCTTAGCTGAGGCTTGAACTCACAACTTCTGAGAGTGAGGTCTGTCTTCTATCTCACTGAGCTAACTGTCAAGTGCCAGTTCATTTGTGGCTTCCGAAATTGACTAAGCCAAGCATCAGGGTGCCAGACAGTAGCCATCCATGCCATGGAAAAGCAAATTTCAAAGTGAAAGTTCCAAAGCTGTGGCACATATGGTTGATTTGTTATGAATTTTCAAAGTTTTGAAATTTAGAAGCTTGCTGTAGCGCCACCATCAGGACTATTGTCTTGTGTTTCCTGTTGAGGACATCTGGCATGGGACTGGACCTTTATGAAAAGTTTGGGTAGATTTCTCATATGGAAATGTTGCACAAGCTGAGGCTTGAACTCACAATCTTCAACACCAAGAACCATCCTCTATCTCACTGAGCTAATTGGCAAACAGAAATATCACATGTAGCTTCACAAATTGACTAAGCCAGTCACCTGTGTGCAAGACAGCAGCTGTTAGTGTGTAAAGGCAGATTTCAAACGGCTGTCAAAAATTCAGTTATGAAGACAAAAATATGAAAATACACAAATTGCATCTAGACAGCATGGAGATTGGCTCCATAAGTGAAAAACTGATGTTTAAACATGCCATTTTTGCATTGACTCCAATTGTTCACGAGAGCAAAATTCAGAATGCTGTAAAAAATTCAGTTTTTGAGACAAAATTCTGATATTTTCCAAACATCATCTACCATGACTCCAAAATTGTGTCTTTTTTTTAATGAACACTGAAAATGTATTTAGCAAGAATTTGCAAGTTTATGTTTACAATACCGTTTACAGTCAAACATTTTGATGCACTGTAGGCTCAATTTTCAATAAATCAAAAATCTGTGTGGATCGTTTGTGTAGGACCGTCTGAAGATGCTCTGTAGCAAGTTTGGTGTCAATTGAGCAAAAATTGTGGGAGGAGATAGGTTTAATAAGTTTTATGGTTTTTGAAAAAAACAGAGTGATGGACTTCATAATTTGCAATAGGTTTAAATGTACAAAAGTTTCTTCAGTATTGGGGCTACATTTTGGTGAAAATTGCAAATCTGTAGCACATATGGTTGATTTGTGAATTTTCAAAATTTTGAAATTTAGTGGCTTGCTGTAGCTCCACCATCAGGACTATTGGCCTGTTTTTGCAGCTGAGGATATCTGGCATGAGACTGGACCTTTGTGCAAAGTTTGGTGATTTTTCGCGCATGGGAAGTATGATTTCCTCGGAAGAAGAAGAAGAAGAACATGCAGCAAAACAATAGGGTCCTGGCAGCTTAGGCTAGGCTAGGCCTAGGCTGCCCAGCCCCTAATAATCATAATAATAATAACATTCATCTTCTAACCGCTTCATCCTCTTGAGGGTCGCGGGGGGGCTGGAGCCTATCCCAGCTACATCGGGCGAGAGGCAGGGTACACCCTGGACAGGTCGCCAGACTATCGCAGGGCTGACACATAGAGACAGACAACCATTCACGCTCACATTCACACCTACGGACAATTTAGAGTCTCCAATTAACCTAGTCCCCAATCTGCATGTCTTTGGACTGTGGGAGGAAGCCGGAGTGCCTGGAGAGAACCCACGCTGACACGGGGAGAACATGCAAACTCCGCACAGAAGGGCTCCCACGCCCGGGATCGAACCGGCAACCCTCTTGCTGTGAGGCGAGAGTGCTAACCACCACACCACCGTGCCGCCCCCATAATAATAACAATAATAATAATAATAATAATAATAAATATAGTCACATTTTTTAATTTCATTTATATACTTTATTAATCCCCCTGAGGGGAAATTCAATTTTTTCACTCCATTGTCATTAACACACAGGTCCGAAATACACACATGTACAAACAGGACCTATACATGCACAAAGTGGAGAGATGTCAGAGTGAGGGGGCTGCCTTGGTCAGGCGCCCCGAGCAGTTGGGGGTTCATGCCTTGCTCAAGGGCACCCCGGCAGTGCCCAGGAGGTGAACTGGCACCTCTCCAGCCACCAGTCCGCACTCCGCATTTGGTCCGGATGGGGACTTGAACCGGTGACCCTCCAGTTCCCAACTCAAGTCCCTATGGACTGAGGTACTGCACACATAGATAGATAAATCACCTTACGTCCATATAAATGTCACTGTATTTTAGCTGATTCTGCATTGTCTGCATTCTAACATTACATAATGTACCTTTCATTGTGTGTGTGCAATGATGGATTAAGGGTCACTGGCCGCCTGCACTGCCCCAGCCTACTCGTGCTACTTTAAAGGGGACCTACCTCTTTGAGAATTTTTGCACTCGTAATAAATTTTGGGGGACCAGGGAAGCAACTAATCAAATTAATAACTCCGTAAATCACTTATTAATTCGTCAGCACGCTTATCAATAATGAATCAATCTCAATATCTGGGTTATGAATTCTCTATACAGTGATCTCAGCTCCTGTCCAAAAGATATATACACAGACAACGACTTGGCGATAAATGAAGATTTATTTAAGCTAAATATGTAACAACTGAATAAATGAATAGCAAATGATGATTATATGACACAACACAAAATTAACAGTATATAAAAGGAATGAAATGAGAAGTAACACTCGTGTGAGTTATTTAGTTTGGCGATAGTGGGATAGTGGGAGTATGTTGCAGGGATGCGCAAAACCATTCACGTAATGAAACCTAAATTAAAATCAGGATAATTAACTAAGCCTCCTGCTCGACCTCACTCTTCACCGCACAGCGGCTCACTCAGGTTATGGAAGTTCTTTGCCTACTTTTCAGCAGCGGGGATCAAAGGCAAAGCTCCTCTTGGGGTCCCGGACTGTCGTTTCACAGCTCCCGGACTTTCCAGCACAATGGAACAGGCTGTCTCATAGCAGTGGGGAGTGGTTGAGTCTGCAATGTCCCGTGGGTACCCCAGGTTGGTTGCTTTACACTGCAGAAAGCCTTTGGGCTTGGCATGAGGACCACTGTGGCAAGTGGCTGGCAGCCACTGGTTCCAATGAATCTGGGGCGAAGAGGTTGGTTGGCAGGTGCTGGTCTACTTTGTTCTGATTACTCATTTATAATAATGGTGAGAACAATATCGTTGGCCGTTCGATATTGTTGTCAAAGTTATTAACGTACAAAAATGTTGAAAACACTGGAGATAAAAAGAAAACTGGATCAACAAAATTTAAAACTTCAAAATAACTTTGATCGTGAGCACAAGAGAGTTACGCATGAGCTAAATGAAGTGAAAACGAAAGAGCGTACGCAAACATAAGACTAAAAAAAATGAAGAAGAGGGCAACACAAAAGAGACAAGAGAGTAACAAAAACACGTACGACAAGCAAGTGAGCTGCGCCGAGCGCACTCGTATTTATCTGGCCAAAGTGAGCGGATTTGATAAGGGAGGCTTGTCTCCAGATGAAAAATAGTCTCATCATGTTATTTTGGAGGAAACTTAATGCTTTTCTTATATGAGGTCGTATACTTCGTGATGGACACATACTCTTCCCATTATGGTAAAAACTGATTCTTAACATTCATTCATTCATCTTCTAACCGCTTCATCCTCTTGAGGGTCGCGGGGGGGCTGGAGCCTATCCCAGCTGACATCGGGCGAGAGGCAGGGTACACCCTGGACAGGTCGCCAGACTATCGCAGGGCTGACACATAGAGACAAACGACCATTCACGCTTACATTCACACCTACGGACAATTTAGAGTTATCAATTAACCTAGTCCCCAATCTGCATGTCTTTGGACTGTGGGAGGAAGCCGGAGTGCCCGGAGAGAACCCACGCTGACACAGGGAGAACATGCAAACTCCACACAGAAGGGCTCCCACGCCCGGGATCGAACCGGCAACCCTCTTGCTGTGAGGCGAGAGTGCTAACCACCACACCACTGTGCCGCCCCGAGTCTTAACATCTAATTAAAAATACAGATTAACATTAAATCAAAATACATTTATTATGCCGTGGTATCAACTAGGCTACTTCAAATACACACACTCTAGACTAACTCATAGTAGCAATATATAATGAAAAACAAAATGAAGAAGCACATATTCATGCAAACAAGTTGATTAATAATCCCCAATTATATCTTCATTCAAACTATAAAGTTGACTTCCTTATGGGAACTATTCTTAACTCAGCCACAAGATGGCAGTATGGCTCCATGTTAGACGAGAGGTTAACAGTTGAAATTGAAATTGAATTCTGCAACTTATCAATCTTTTGTTTTACAGGGTTGGTTACGACCAACAAAGAGGAACAAAATGAATAATCTCTCTTCCAACATACATTTCAATTTTATCACCCAGGAACATTTGGTAAGAGAGAGGATGGCGTGGTAAACGTAAAAGTAATCTATGTGAGCGAAAACTTCAGACTGTTCTCAACATAGTGAGCCAGATTTCTTTTTATGGTTAACAGCTCCAGGTATGCTATTGTTTACATTAGCTACATACTAACATCAACAAAACTTGTAATCTTGGTTGCTAATGTTGTAAACTTCCCCCCGATTTCATATTATATTCCTTCTGCAACATGTGTGGTTGTGTTTAAAAGCTGTTATTGGTGATTTTTTCGTGATTAAAAAGTGCTGTTTTTCTCCATTACCATTATTCCCTGGCTGTATCGATGATGCAGATGCAGAGATGCAGAAGACCCAGAAATACTGACCAATCAGAGCAGACTGGGCTTTTTCAGGAGGGGGGGCAAAAGACACAGATGCTAAAACTGAATGTTTCAGACAGAGGGTGAATATAGGTGTTCCACCACAGACAGTATGAGGAAAATACAATGTTTCTTCACCGTTAAAGGATGTAAACATGGTCTAGTAGTATAGTGTAGATGACCTGACCTGACTTCAGCCAGGACATGACTCTGACCAAATTTAGTTTTGGAGAAGCAAACTCATTTTGGTTAGGGGCCACATACAGCCCACTTTTAATCTCAAGTGGGCCGGACCAATGGAAGCTTTGCTTAATAACCTATAAATAATAACATCTTCAAATGTTTTGCCTTTCTTTTAGTGTAAAGATGAACAAGTACAATATGATTATAAGTGCAGTTCCACTCCAGTACATTAATGCTGCCATCACACAACAAACCAAAGTGGAAGGTACTGGGGAAGCAGGTTATCTCCTGCCTTATAAACCATTTACAAATCTAAAGTTTTGGCAGTTTTTACCTTAACAATAGTGTTCCACCAACATTGTTTTAAATGGATAGTGCACCCAAAAATGAAAATTCAGCCATTATCTACTCACCCATATGCCGAGGGAGGCTCAGATGAAGTTTTAGTCCTCACATCCCTTTGCGGAGATCCAAGGGGAGAGGGGGTAGCAACACAACTCCACCTAATGCAGGCTGGACGCCCCAGATTAAAACGTCCAAAAAAACACATAATTGAAACCACAACATATCTCCGTATGCCTCATTGTAGCCTGTAGCTCTAACTGCCTCTCTGTGGACCACGCTCATGTGTGTGCTTGCGCGAGACCCTGAGACATGGGCACCGCCATCATGTGTGTTCACGTGCTTGCTGTAATATTGGAGTATAATAGAACAAAAAAAGAGAGACAGAGAAAAAGTGGAATTATATGAGAGAGAGAGAGAGAGAGAGAGATGGCACAGGTCAGAGCAGCTCCATGAACTGCAAATACATTAGTTTATATTAGTTGTCAGCCGTGTCAACTTTTGAATTGCCAGGAGGGATGAAGTGTGTGTATGTGCACTTTCTATTTCATAATAGCCTTGTCGGCTGCAGGGGCCCAGCTATAATAACATACATCAAACCTGACATGGAATACATGCAAACAAATCACCGCCATGTGCAGCGGGGGATAACCACTGTCTGTTTACACACATACACACACAGGGCATGGGGACAGCCCTATCACATTTGGTGCAGTGGGCCCAATAGATCTCTGGGGTAGGCGGTGAAGGGGGCATGGCACTAACTCTGGTAACCTCCATCTTTATTATCAACTGCATCATGGGAGCAGCAGAGGGGAAGGAAATACTGATAGAAGAAACACACACACTGGTACACACAGCCTAGCTAACACTGAACAGATTCAACTTGGATATACTATATGAATGCCAAACACACACACACACACACACACACACACACACACACACACACACACACACACACACAACAATCGAGCTGATATTTAATCATTTGAAGGCTGTTCCTATAGCCTAGTGTCCAGGCGGCGCTCTGCTATTACAGCAAACAGGACAGATGCTCCAGTCATAAATCAATAGCCAAATATCAGCTTAGTGGGAGGAAGGGCAGACACACACCTACACACACACTCACACTCATGGATCTTCTTCACCTTGCACTGCCTACTGTATCTTTTATTAGGAGCAGATTATGTTATCTCTCAGCTGCATTTGCTCAGTGTCACAGTGTAAATAATACAACACTGTGGGTCTGTAGGAGTTTATGCATTAGGGGAAAAAAAGCCTGAATACTCACACATCTTTTATTGGCATGTCCACAAAATGGTGTTGTAAAAGAGGTCAAACCATCACTGTCAGGTCAAAACCTTGTATCTCCTTGTATCTCCATGCTCTCAAACTAGTCTCTATATACAGACTCTACATTCAGTGAATGTAAAGTCTGTAGGCAAACCCCGGAGATCTTGCCTTCGGAAGAAGAGCGGAAGAGCCCTGGTTTCCGGTTGTAGGCTGTTTGTAGTCCGCGTGATATTGATCAATTACGTTTGAGCCGGCTGCAGTTGCCAGGTTAAACGGTCCGTGCGGTGAACTAATGAGGTGGAACATAATTGGCGTCACTGCAAACTCTGAATCCATCGCAATGGTTCAGCATATTTACTTATATATAAACGGAAGTCGAAAACGGAAATTTGCCTCCTCGTCCAAATCAAACCGGAATGCCAAAAATATTCAGGGGTCTGCCTCCAGGGGCTGTATTGCCATCTGCCGGAAGTCAGACGCCGAATACAGCTCATGGGTTCTGAGAATGCTCTCAAACTAACTTGAAGGATTACATGTTCCTCAAGGAGTTAAGAGTATTTTCCATTCTGCGAGGCTTCTCATGAGACCCTTTTCAAATTTACTGGATAATATCATAAATGCACTGTCCTACAGCTAAAACAAGGTTTTGGAGATATGAGGTTTTCACCTGACAGCAGTGAAATGCTTGCCTGAAGAAGTCAGTGTACCTCTGTGTGGCTTCATAAAGTTTGAGCTCAGTTTTTCTCTTCAGTATTTCAAAGGTGATGTGGAAAATCTTTTGCGCTTTCTGATTTGGACTCGGCATCAAGATCAGAGCGTTCTGAGACGCGCTGTTGCCTCAGTCCATTTCAGCCTGTCTCTCTATGTTTTCCCTCTTCATCTCTCGTTGAAGAATATCCACGGTACGGAAGATGTACGCTTCAGTTTTGCATGGTGTGTGATGTAGGAGGCTGATAGCCTGCAGGAGGGCTGCTCAGGACACACATTCCAAACTTCTGTCAGTGTCTAAATGGGGAAGAAATTCAGATGCGGGCGCGGTGGGTTTTTAGAAGAGAAGGAGAAGTGATGACACAGGGAAATACTTCATATCACTAAATACAGACTATTTCTCTTTTTCTTTATCCATCTTCACAGTCTCCCAGGAAAACTGTCTGGTAGGGTAAAAATGCTAAAAGACCATTTTTAAATGCATACATGGAATGGAATGAAAAATATTCATACAATCCAATTCTTTTAAATCGAGTAGATCTCTACCTGTCTGTTCAACCTACATCTATAATAATTCTGTTTTATTACCACCTGGGTCTTATTTTCAGAGTTTTGGCCATCATTCCTATTGGTAAGAATAACACTGTATTCAGCAAGTTTTTTCTGAGATCTTTATGTTTTAAAACATCAGTTATTCTAACACTAAAAAGCCAGTTTACCCTTAGGGAGAGATTTGTCAAAGATTGTGAACATCCCAGCCATCACAGTTTGCATATCAACCTCCTGCTTTGACCCAACTTTGACTGGCAGTACTTTATGTAGTTGTCCACCAACATTTTTGTGTGATGTCTCTGGAATAAATACCGAGAATAGGGGTGTAACAGTACACAAAAATCTCGGTTCGGTACGTACCTCGGTACACAAGTCACGGTTCGTTTTTTTTCGGTACAGTAATGAAAAAAATAGACTATTAACTATTAAATATCTTTTACTTATTGGTAGCCTTATTAAAACATACCACCACAGCAGTTAACTCTTTTTACACAATTTTTTAATGAAAAAACAGTATATATAAAATCCTGCTTTTTCACATTGTTTGAATGAAAATAGAAATATAAAAGGGAAAAATAAAATCCTGCTGTTTTTTAACACATTTTTTGAATTAAAAATATAAATATAAATTTCTGCTTAAACAGTTTTACTCAATTAAAATAAAAAGTATAGTGCAGCTGGTCAGCTTTCAAGCCTGCTCAGATTCAGTTTTACTAGGAACTAGTAAACAAGTAAACAAAACATGCTTATATCTAAATTCAGATTCAGATTCAGAATACTTTATTAATCCCCGGGGGGAAATTGTTTTTGTTCCAATGCCCCGTGCAAAGTAGAAATAGAAATACAGCATGAGTGGAAACAAGAGATAAAGATGAAGATATAAATAAAATACTAAAATAGACAATGAAATAAATAAAGTAAAATATTAAAGTAGACATTAAAATAAAATAAAATAAAATATTAAAGTAGACATTAAAATAAAATAAAATAAGATAAAATATTAAAGTAGACAAAAAATAAAAATAAATAATAAAATAGTAAAGTAGACAATCTGAAATATATATAATATACAATGAAATGGTTGTAGCGTTATAAATGAAATGAGAATGAGAGAATGAAATAGCCAAATGAGTCCGATCATCAAAGGGAGGAGTTGTACAGTTTAATGGCCACAGGTAAGAATGACTTCCTGTGGCGCTCAGTGGTGCATTTAGGAGCAATCAGTCTCTGGCTGAAGGTGCTCCTCTGTTCAACCAGAGCGTTGTGGAGAGGGTGAGAGCCATGCTCAGGTATCGCCCGCACCTTCGACAGCATCCTCCTGTCCGACACTGCTGTCAAAGACTCCAGCTCCACCCCCACAACATCACCGGCCTTTCTGATCAGCTTGTTGAGTCTGTTGGCATCGGCTACTCTCAGTCTGCTGCCCCAGCACACCACCAATGACAGCAGAGTCATCAGAAAACTTCTGAAGATGGCAAGACTCTGTCTGGTAGCTGAAGTCCGTGGTGTAAAGGGTGAAGAGGAAAGGAGAGAGTACAGTCCCTTGTGAGGCCCCGGTGTTGCTGACCACTGTATCTGACACACAGTGCCGCAAACACACGTACTGTGGTCGGCCAGTGAGGTAATCCACAATCCAGGACACAAGGGGGGGATCCACCAGCATTGCCTTCAGCTTGTCACCCAGTAGAGCAGGCCTGATGGTATTGAAAGCACTGGAGAAGTCAAAGAACGTGACCCTCACAGCGCTCCCCAGCTTGTCCAGGTGGGCGTAGACGCGGTTCAGCAGGTAAATGAGGGCATCCTCAACTCCAATCCGGGGCTGGTAGGCGCACTGGAGGGGATCCAGGTGCGGCCTGACCATAGGCCTGAGCCGCTCCAGGACGAGTCTCTCCAGAGTCTTTATGATATGTGACGTCAGTGCCACCGGTCGGTAGTCCGAGAGACCGCTGGGTTGCGGCATCTTTGGCACTGGAACGAGGCATCTTCCATATCACAGGGACCCTCTGGAGGCTCAGGCTCATTTTGAAAGTGCAGCTTAAACAATTTTACTCAACCCCAATGGCGTTGGTTATTTCTTTAGCGCAATGGTCAGGGAAACGCTCTTTCTTTTTAAACGACGACGATATCGTAGTTTGCACCAGACTGCTTTTTCTAGTCGTGCCGGTTAACGTTCAAACTGGGGTGGTGTCACTTTTAGATGCGTTAGCATGTTAGACGTGTTTCCAAGTACATACCTGACTGCTGTTCTGCAGTGTCAGCACACTGCTTTTGTCTTGTCCACTTGTTTATTTCCATCTTCGTATTTTACCCTGAAATCAAAGTGTTCCCAAACGGAGGACTTAAGGTTTGCGGGTGGGTCTTCAGGTTCGTCAGGCTCACTTGCCATGTTGTCAAAATGCGAGAATGTGCTGCACAAAGTGAAAGCGGAGATTTATGGTCAGACTCGGTCCGTCACTCAATTATGTCCGTTGGGGAACTAGATATTTTAAATGGTTCGGCTCGCAAAAACGGAATTAAAACAAAACAAAATAAAATAAAATAATATCCTGCGCCCACTAATCTGGTACAGGGTTGTGCCGAACCGAAAGTCGCGTACCGTACCGCATTCGACACAAATACATGTATGTTACGGCCCTACCGAGAATGTATAAAATAATGGACATAGTCCCAGTGACGTCAATCATTGGTTTGTGGACTTTCGTTTTGAAGTCTCAGGCATTTTGGCCTTCACCATCTTGGATTTTTATCAGTTGACCATATCTGGACAAGAGGGTGGATGCTAGCTGCTAGCTTAGATAGCACGGCGTGTCTGCAACTTTGTTTAACTGTGACAATGCTAATGCAAATTTTTGCTAGTAAAAACAGATTTTGCTTGCCAGAAAAACTGAATATACAACTCCTTAGAGGATCCTTCAGTAACTCCAAATGCTTAACAAGACTTTTTTAGGTGACCATATTGTTACAATTAAATTTAATGAAGTAAAAACACACTGAAATACAGACAGCTACAGCTGTGCCTATACTCTGCAAATCTGGGGTTGCACCGTGGTTGCGTTACCTAACCATTGTTGTTGCCATGGTCAAGACTTGTCAAGGCGGCAGCTCTAGAGAAGTAAGCATTGGATCTGACTGAGAATCAGAGGGCACTATCTGCAGACAGCCTGTCACTCAATGTGGTACTTCACTTATATCACTTATTACTCAATCACTTATACATAACTTAATGACTTAACTTAATAACATTTCAACAGGTGTTACATAATAATTCAATCCCTACACAGTTGTCCTGTAAGGGGAAATTCGATAAAGAAAGCAAGACTGTTTTTTTGGACCAGGCTGTAAACATGTTTATTTCTGCTGTAAGATTGAGCCAGCCTCAAGTGGCCATTCTAAGAGCTGCAGGTTTCAGCACTTCTGTGTTGGCTATTTTTTTTTTTTTTTTTGCCTGGAGGTTGTGCTTTGATAAATAGCATACTACAACCACCTAAAAGCACATCACAGAGAGCAACCATAGTCAAAATAAAGGTAAGTTTACTATGGGGTTCTGGAGAGGACACCAGAGAAAAGGATGGCTGGTAAGACAGATGTTGAGAAAAAGTCAACAGCCCCTACTCCGCACACAGAGAAGGACATTGATACAGGAGGTGAGGGCATTGACAGTATCCAAGTCAGCAGGAAGGTCCTGAGCTGCCAGCTTGCCTTAACGATATTAGAAAGTCCATTTAGAATACATCAAAAAGAGAAGAAGCATTTCAGTTACTTTCTACCACTATGGTGCAAAACTTAAAGGAGTAGTCTACCGCCATCCTTACTCCTTGAGTCAGGTTAAATAGGCATAGAGCTGTCTCTCTACTGGCAGTTGAATGATTGAACACCTCCTGGAGCTCAGCAGAAAACAACTTCAACAAAGAGCAGATGAGAGATTGTTTCACCCACTCAGCGGTTCCACAGTCCTTGGCTCTGCCCCTGAGTAATCAGATGATGTGTGCCACCTGGGATCTTTCCATGGGGAAGGACAAGGGCTGGAGCTTGTAGAAGGACAATAAATGAACCTTGTAAAGAATTACACCAAGGAAAGTCCAAACAGTAAGTCTTGAGCTACTTTTTAAAGGCATCCACAGTTTCACAGATCTGAAGTCCAAAGGGAAGGAGCTCCAATGGTTATGAGCAACAACCTAAAAGACAAGTCCACTTTAGTTTCAAGTTTGGGGCAAGGGACAACCATAGAGCCAAAGTATCCAGATATGGTTGCTGCCATCTAGCACTGGTAACATCATTTGGCGCCAGAGTCTGTGTAGCACCGGTCTCTGCATTGTTCTCACCCATACACCCTTCCGACCAATCCCAAGCAGCGCCATTCATAGCAGTTCGCTCACATAGCTGTCAATCTGTCTTCCGTCCCCCATTTTTAAACATCAAATTACAAGGTATAACCAACTCTATCCGAAAAACAAACACTTAACATCAGTGTGATAAGGACTACCTGGACAAAGGCATGGATGCTTTCAGCTGCCTCTCTTTCAGCTTTGCTAATTTTGTACTAAATTTAGGCTCTCTGAAAGTCTTGGTGGTGCTTTTTGTGGTTGGTGTTGGATGGTGGTGGTGTGTTGCTGCAAGTCACTAATCAGGATAAGGAAATCAACCCACCAGTCTGCAAACTCTGCTTTTGCCAAATTCTAATTATTATTAATAATAATATATTAATCACCTTGTAAACCTAATTGTAATTGTTCAGAATGTAGAATATATACACACAGACATAAACATACACAGGACAACCAACAAAACCTTGTCCCCTTGTCCCCTTATCCCCGAACAAAACTTTATTCCTTTATTTCCTGGCCTGTATTTGTGGCACTGAGTGTTCATCAGAGACATTAAAAGTATTTAGACATAGACATGAAAAAGGATTAAAACATCTTGCCCCCCATTTAAAATTAACTTATTAGAAACAGCTAAGGACTTTAGCATATGTTAAAATGACTGTTTTGATGTAGTCTGTGTGATCTTTATTATTTTCTAGCAGGTGTGGTTGTGTCTTAAATGGTTGGAGCACCTGGTCAGCAGAGGGCGCTGTGTGTGTAAGGTATCAATGACTGACGCCTGCCACTAGTAGAGTGAGACGTCAAATCGTTGTTGTAGTGCAGAGAAACACAGATGCCAAAGGGCTGATATTGTGCTGTTTACTGTTCTGACAGGTAAGATGATCAGAAATCATAAACAGAAACACACATTAAAGTGATATGACAAGTGTTAAAGCCTTAGACTGTGACTGTGATGTGTAATAAGTTGTAACCTAACTTGAATGGAGATGAGCGTACAGAGTAATGGCTGTGTAAGTACCGAATGTGTCTGGGCTGCCAGATTTGTCCGGGGTCCCGCGCTAACTGATGACGTCACACTTTATGATTGGCTTTATGGCAGTCACAAATCCTGATTGGTTGTAGCCATGGTTGTGGCTGGAAGTTTGAGGAAATGGTTGTAATGTTAGAGAGTTTGAGGAGAGAAACAAAAATAATAAATCGAATGTTTTCTCTTCAGCTGTATGCTGAATGAAGTATTAAAACATTAACCTGACAAGCGGCAAACATTAACGAGATCGGCTCAGTTCAGATTAGCCTTCTTACGAGATCGGCTTGGTTCGGATTAGTTTTCTTTTAAGTTAGCATTAAGCTAACGGCTAGCGGCTAATAATAAAACGGCTTAAAAGAAGCTGTCTTTAAAAAGGGGAAATGTACAACAGTGAATTAAATACGATTAGTGAGGCTGGTTTGAAGTTAGCCCTTGCTAATGTGTGGTGTAAAACCCTTAACTGTGTATGGACGAGTGGAGGCTAATAATAAATACTAATGATTTAAAGACAGTAGCAGGCCTGGAATTAAGTCATTTTTAGGGCAAGGCCACTTTGACCTTTGATAAATACAAATTTATTGGGGCATCACGGCCAAAATGTGGGGCACCAAGGCCAAAACCAATGGCACAATAACAATGTGTGCTAATTACATTGAATGAAGACAAAACAATATATGTGATGAAAAACAGTACTGAGTTTAGTAAAACTGTAAACTGAACATTTGACTTTTCCAAAAAAAATGCTGTGCGATAAATGTTATTCAAATTAAATTAAAATGTGAACAATTCATAATATTCATTGTTATTGTTATGATAAAATAAAGTCTAAATGAACTAAAGAAGATCAAAATTAAAAGTTTCAGCACCATGCATTTGACAGGAGTATTCACCTAACATAGCCTACATATCTTGAATTATATAAGTATTTATATGTCTATGTATATTTTTACATAAATCCCCAATATTTAATTTGCCTTTAAAAAAATCCTCTTCCTTCATTTAATTTGACAATGTTTATTGTATTGTATTATATGTATTAATTCTCTACAGGATCTTGTATATTCTTTAATGTGTGTTCAATTTATTAAAAGAAAAAACAAAAACAAACAAACAAAAAAAAAACATTTCAGTGAACCCTGCAGCAAAGTGAACCCTCTTCCTCAGAGAGGATCTTTGCCTCCCAGTTTGTTCCTGGCGGCAGAGCAGAGTGAACGTCTTTCTATCAGAGGATCTTTGTCCCTTGAGAGCAGCCTTGCTGTTTGTTATGTTATTGTTATCGTCGGCAGCCCTGAGTACCTTGTAAAGCTTTAGCATAGTTAGTTAAAGGGCCAGTGTGTAATGTTTGGCATGGTTTATTGTCAATCTGAATCTGAATCTGAATATTCTACCCATTAATATGTTTATACAAGTGTATGATCGCTATAAAATAAAATTTGTTTGGTTTTCGTAGCCTTATAATTATGCTTTTATATATATGTAGCAAGGGCCTTGCTTTAGAGAGATCGCCATCTTGCGCCGCCATGTATGTACGGCAGACCGAGTGGACAATCCAGCCAGCCAGAGAATGCGTTTTGCGTGTATAAATAAACCAACGAAGACAGCGGAAGGAAGGAAGAAGGAGGAGGAAACAGCAGAGTGTTAGTAGTTCGTTGATAGAGAGTAGTGAAAAGTTTTTTTAGTTATAAAGTTTGCGAATGGACCACACTTACCACGCAACAGGAGAGAATGAACCCGAACCGTCATCTGCGAGGAAAAGAAGACGCAACTTCACTCCTTGTGATGCACTCTCTGCGGCGCTTTTCCTCCTGATGATATATCTCCCCAACAATGGCAGCAGTAGCACCGAATCCCATTCTGTGCATTCAGCCTCTCTTCTCACCTGCTCGGCATCAAACACATGGAGTTCCTCATCTGTATGCTCCGGCTCAAACAGGTATGGCTCTGGATCTGTGTCCGCTACAAGAAACTCTTCAAAATCGCGTTCAAAGTCGTCCATTGCAGCTACTATAGTCCGGAGATATTGCTAGGCTAAATAAACAGCTGAGCTCTGTTTACCGGCTACGCTGTCACTCAGTGTATGGGCTGGAGATTGGTGGAGCAGAGAGGGGAGGGGGGTCCCCACTCAGTATGGTAAACGAGTATGTGTGTAAAGTTATGAAGTGTGTCTGTTACGCTAGAAGAGTCAGAGTTTGGGACGGAGTGGAGTGTTACTGGAGTTTCTGGAGTGCTCAAATAAACGGGCCTTTTTCCCGAACGCTCCTCTGGTCTCCTGCTCGTGAGGGATTCATTACAATATCGTAACATGGTTTAGATTTCTAAATAAACATTCACCTCGTCGCTAGATAAACCTACTCCTGAAAAAGTCATGCGCAAGGCTTTTTGTCCCTACGAGGCCGCCGTCATTTACCCGATGGGAGGGGTGAGCGAGTGAGCCCTGCAATCTAGAATTTGACCACTGATGTCACTGTTTTCAACCCATTTTACACACTGGCCCTTTAACACATTTGTTATCAGCCCATGTGTTTAAATTAATAAATATTTGGTTTATTTGCACAACTTTGCCTCTCTGCCGTCTTTTATCACGCTTGCTAACACTTAGTTAACTTTACCAGCAGATCTGTATGAGGCACAAACTGAGGCTACAGTTAGCAGTGTGCTGATGCTTAGTGATATTTCTTAATCTTTTCTGTGAAACTAATGTGCATTTAATGAGAAAACTTTATTTTAAGGGCACAACGGCCAGTTCAAAACAGTGCATGCTACACTGGCCGTATGGGTAGGAGGGGCATTATGGCCACACTCTGGGGTATCCACGGCACTGGCCCTTTTACCGTGGTATAATTCCTGCCCTGCAGTAATACGTTAAAGGGTTAAAAAGTGAGACAGTTCATGTGGTAATAAACAGAGATTAAAATAAGTTCATGGAATATAAATACTTGTGGTTAAAAAGGTATTGATGACATGATTACCTAACTTTCATTTGAATGTTTTTGATGTGTTTGGATTTGTCCATAATATGTGTTTGAAAGACGCCTGCCACTAGTAGAGTGAGACGTCAGATCGTTGTTGTAGTGCAGAGAAACACAGACACCAAAGGACTGATATTGTGCTGTTTATTGTTCCTACAAGAATAAAAAAAAGTTAATATGCTAAACAAGGAATCGGCCACCGTGTCATTCTTATAAGTGTAACATATTCACTTTTGTATACACTGTTCTTGTTTAAGTGTTATGTGTTGTCTTGCAATTAAAGCACAAACAACACAAAAAAACCCTGGGGAATTCTTTCAAATTTCACACAACTTCCACCAGGGATGAACTGATGGGAATTTGTTGGTCAAGATCACTGTGACCTTGCATCCATCTCATTTTGTGAACACTGTATCTCAAGAAGGACTTGAGGGAATTTCCTCAAATTTGGCACACATGTCCACTTGGACTGATTAGAGTTTGGTGGTTGAAGGTCAAAGGTCAAGGTCACTGTGACCTCACAAAATATGTTTTTGGCTATAACTTAAGAATGAATATGCTAATTATGACAAAATTTCACACAAACATCTTACAGGATAAATTGATACAGTGATAATATTTTATATCCAAAAGGTCAAAGGTCAACTCCACTGTGACATCATTATGTTCTACAAAACAGCCATGATTTAGCTCTTAGTTACATTATTGAATTGCTGCTTCCATATTAGCCAGAGTGCAGTCTCAGATCTTCAAGCAAGGCTCTGCTCACTGTTCATAATTCATGGCTTAAAAATAAAACTGGTTTTGCAATCAGGGCTCCACAGCTCTGGAACTCCCTGCCTGAAGATCTGAGGCTGCAGCATTATTTCCAGCATGTCTTATCTTTGTAATGGTATTATTGTCTATCTGTCATATTAACTTTTGGTATTTTGGGGTGCCCTGATAGCTCACCAGTAGGGCATGTACCATTAAGGATGAATTGTAATTGTACCGGTAATTGTCTCATTTTATTACTAATTTATTTACTGCAGTCCTGAAATGTTTTTTGTTCCTGTTTTAACCACATACAACACTTTGTAACGTTCTTCTGAAAGGTGCTTTATAAATATGGTTTATTATCATTATTATTATCCTCTCAGGACTTGCAAGCTTTTACCCACAATGGTCTATGAGACATTTTTATTTTCAGTACAGGAGAACTCCCACATCCATTCTGCACCTCTGACACAAATAATCCTTCTTCAGTTGTACTGTTAGTAAAGTATGATGATATCTGGGTAAATATTCTGTATCATCTAAAGATCCCCCCTGCTCCCTTAGCATATTTGTTGGGCACCACTACAAATATGGAGTGGTAAAAATATGGACAAACATTCCACAAATCCTCAGCAAAGACACAATATCACTGGAGAAAAAAGACACATGTAGTATCAAATAAAATTGTCTCTCTGCCAGAGTGAATTTAAAGATACTATTCAAAATACTTGAGTGATTAAACACCTCAGGCAGTCTAGTCTTTGCTCTTTGAACTGGAGCACAGCCGGATATCCTCCCAGCTACACCTGTGCTCCGCTTATTGAGGGTAAAGACCATAAAATATATTAAAATCTATTCATTTTTCAACATTTACTTGTCAAGGAAACCATGACTGAGCTTCACTTTTTGAGTTTTCTAGCAGCACTTCACATTAACACACTTTTACACATTCACAAGTGTGACCTGTTCAGTAAAACCACAGACTTTCCTGCTGAGCACTGGGAGTTTACCTGTGCATCCACAGTCCAAAATTGGCAGCCAGAGAGCGGCTCTGCTGTAGCAGTTAAACGCGGGTTTGGACTGAAAATGTGTATTTAAACAATGCATGGTGCTGGGTTGGAGGGGTCGTGTTGTACTGGCCTTAAACATAAAAAACAGAGGCAGGGGCACTGTCAGGGATTTTGGGGCCCATGAAAAGATATCACAATGGGCCTGTGGCGGCCCCTCTGCTAGATTCCTCTGTTTGTGCTGTTTGCTTTGTCATTCCAGGGCAGCAGACTTGATGAGTGCAATCAATGTCATGGGACACACCTGGGCTTGGTGTGTTCCATGAACATAAGACAAACAATACCAATCAGATCTTGGCCGGCAGACCTCCTTACCATGCCTTTGCTTTGTGTTGTTTCCGTCTTCTTTATTTTTACAGCACGACAGCATATTTCCTATCCTACACTACTGACTCTACAGATTTCTCCTACCCATTTGGTGCAACTTGTTTGATTTATTGTCATTACTTTTAGTTAAGGAATCACTTTATTTGTTAATTTTACCTGTATGTCTCCCTCTTTTTGTCCACCCTAAGAGCCAGGCTGTGACAGACCCCACCACCACGGGCCATGCAAATCCTGCACAAATACTGCGACCACAACTCCAGAATCTAATCAACCCATTAAAAGCTTTAAATAACTCTACCTCTGCGACATTATACTTTTTACTTCAACTTTTTTATTTATTATTATCCCAAAGGAAATTCGATCTGCAGCAGCCATCACGACACAAGAAATACATAAAGGACAACATCAGAAGAAAATATAAAAAATAAGAACACAAAAATTCCCGATCTCAAGTGAAAACAGATATTTCTACCACACTAAACCAGAAACTGAAATGGCTTGAAAAGTGCACAGTAAATGCACCATCAAGTCATGCAAAGTAAAGAGTCATTCAGTGGCGATAGATAAAATACGTAGTAATAAATAATCAAGGTAAGATATAATCTTCAACTAATCAATTAGTCGTGGGGGGAAAAAAATCTGCACGTTATTTTTACTTCTGCGGTGGTGTGTCTGTGTCACTCTGCAGTTACACCTCCAAAACACTAGTCGGTAGTGGAGGACTGCTAACTGCTGTAAAGTTTAGTTCAAATCAAACTTTATTTATATACCTCTTCCTGAGGTTTCTACCGTTTTTTTTCCCATTAAAGGATTTTGCGAGCGTCCTAAGGACAGAGGGATGTCATATGCTGTAAAGCCCTGTGAGGCAAATTGTGATTTGTGATACTGGGCTTTATAAATAAAATTGACTGACTGATTGATTGATTGATTGATTGATTGAGTTGATTCAAAACACACATTAAATATGGCTTAATAGAGACAATTTCAAACACAAGTACGCAAATCAGCTTCACTATAAACTGCAGAACTGACAAACATTTGTCTTTATCCAGACACATTTCCCCCAACAATACAACATGCTAACGTTATTAGCACAAGTCTATGGTATTTTACATCGTATAAATTAGCCTAGCGTCTAGCAATCTTTTCCTCTTCTCATATAAAACCAGGGACAACAGCAACATCTAACAAAGGTAACGGTACATAATTTGGCTTTATTACAACTCATAACATTCACCGACAAAGCAACGGTTTTATACTAAACACGTTTTCCAAGCAAATACAACATGCTAATGTTATTAGCGCCAGTCTATGGCATTTTACATTGTATAGATTAGCCTAGCGACGAGCGGAGATTTCCTCTGCTCATATGAAGCCAGGATAAATCCCTAAGTATAAATCCCTGAAGGATAAATCACGCACACGACCAGTGTTGGGTAAGGATTACTTTAAAAGTAATCAAAGTACGTTACTGGGTTACTTTTTTTAAAAAAGTAACCAGTTACTTTACTGCGTTACTCCCTGAGTAAAGTAACTCAGTTACTTTAAAAGTACTTCCAACGTTACTTCCTGAGAAAAGTAACTCAAGCACTTTTAAAGTACTTTTGAGTATTCTACATTTATTATTGGGCAACGGACCACAGGGCGCTAAGCCTACATTTATTTTGTCTCCAAAATTAAAGTTATGGAGCACTTGCCCTTCACTGAGCTCCAATTCTCCCATCACAGCCGTCACTTTGACCAGTAGAAACACAGAACGATCTGCTGCCATAGACAACTGTATGACAACAACACCCCAGCATTTTTAATATTTCCTCTAGGGATGTTACCACACAGAGTAAAAGGGGGAAATGATGGTGTGAAACAGCAGAGGCACTTTGTCAACCCGCTGAGTTAACTGTCATTAGCATCAGGCCAGCAAACAATGGCACATCCTCACAGTCGGACATAAAGTAATAACATTAACAAATAGCGGCGGGGCTTTTACTCACCACAACTGCAGAGGCTCCCAGCTTCATTTGAAACAGACTACATTATAGACGGTCCGTTATTTATTAATCCCGCTGCGTGTTTATATACTTTTTATCCGCTCCGTTGTCTTTGTAAAGTTAACATATCGCACCGTCATTTCAAACCCAACACTTGTTTCAAATTAAAAGCCCCTTATAACCTTGGTTAGAGAATCCCTCCATTTTCTAAATAGGCTTTTATTCTGAAACATTTGTTAAAACTTCCTGTGAAAGATACAGTAGCTTGACAATTTACGTGTGACGCTTCAAATGTAGCTCCTGCCATCTGCTGACGCTTTTAGGTGACTACAACAACATGTCAGCTGGCACATGAACAGACACAAATAATAGTAAAAGTGATAAAAATAGGTCAAGAATAACGTGATGACATCACACACGCTGTGAAAGACGACCGGGGATAATTGGTGAGTACCAGCGTGTAGCATGTAACAGGCATAATGCAAGTCCTGAGTCTGACCTGTCTGTCAGCGAGTTCTACTCCACCTATTTAGACTCCACTGTAGACAACGGCAGCATTTCTCCGACCATGTAGCGAGCCACAAGCTCCGTGGCTTCTTTCAGACTGATAGGTTTAACGTTTTCTCCGTTATTAGAACCAAACGACAGCCGTTGCTGTTTCGGAGCTGAAGGACCAGCGTTCTAAAAGTAACGGAAGTAACTGATGTCTTGTTTGAAAATGTACCCAAGTATTTGATAACTCAAACAGCAAACTAACGCCTTAGGTTACTCGTTACTGCAAAAAGTAATCAAAGTACTGTTACTTACTTTGTAACGCGTTATACCCAACTCTGCACACGACTTAAAATGCTTTTTTAGTGGAGGCTTTAGTGTCTTCACAATTTATTGTTTCTTATCTGTGAAATACGTAAGGGATAATGTATAATGAGCTGGTGAATACTGGGAAAATAACTCCTGACAGGGGAATAGATAGATAGTTTCATAAAAAAAGTAAATACAAGCTTCGTTTCCACTTAGGGAAATGGTTTCAACTTTCAGAAACAGACAGGAGGTCTGCGTCACTGCGACACTGAGCGTGAGGGTGGGCGAGTTTAACTTTCTGTCAACAACAGGGGTGTTTTGACTTTTGTCACTCACACTACAGCATGAAACAAAACTTCAAAATAAAATCTGTGCTGTAAATTCACTGTACCCCTAAATAAAGTTGTTTTTTAACAAACTTGACATGTTCACCAAGTCTTTTGTGGCCCATTCAGAATGTACCCATGTCCCAGTTTTAGACTGTGACCTACCAGTTGGGAACCACTGATTTATATGATATATTCACAGTATTGTAAAGACTGTGTATAACGGTCTTTATACTGTATGGGCCAAAAATGCAGCCTTTTTTGGGACAAAAAAGGAAACGGAAAGACTTGTTTGTATTTTTATACATTTGAATATAAGCCAAACCCTATAAACAGTATTTTGATGGAAATGTTTTGACTTTATCACATCAGTGTATAATGGATGGTATGTCGGAGATACTCATGTTAGCTGTATGTAGGCCTATCATTTTGATGTAAAGAATTGGTTTTGCAAAGAGAGAACATAGTTGTGAGTGCAGTGTTTTGAATTTTTTGACACAGTGGTTAGCTCTTTTGGAAATTTGACAAAAAATTGGAAGTAACTGAAGCCCATACCAATGCCATCTTGACACCACTAAACTCTCCTGAAAAGCAGCAGTTTAATCAGAGTCCCTCCTTGGATCAGCACATCTCAGATACTGTAGCCTGACTGTGTTCTGTCTGTATGGTGCATCCTGTACGCTTTGTGTCAGCTGATAAAGATGTGATGCGTCGAGATGTGGTCAGTGTGTTATGCACTACAAGGATGTAGTTTCACTTCCAACCTTTCTGAGGAGTAGCCAAGAGAGCTCAAGTGGTCAAACAAGAAAGAAAGTTAAGAAAGAAACAGAAGGCTGAGCAATCAACCATAGAAAACCTGGCCAAAAGACAAGACACATGACAGATACAAATCTATATTCAGGAGCATTGGTGGCAATGTGTAATCATTTTTGGCATGTGCCTTACAAATGTAGGCTAGCACAGAGCTGTAATGCTTACCGTTTACCGTCTTTTTGAGGGGATTAGGGAAGCTTTACTTATGTGGTCTGTAAGAAAATGATGTATCTTTTTGTCTGGAAGGTGTGGTTCCTGTGGCGTGGTGATGAGAGAAAGGGGTTGCTCAAAAATGAGAGAAAGGTTGAGTCTGGGTCAGAGTTACAGCTGAAGCTCAGGTGTGTTTGTGTGCAAGAGCAAAGGTCCCTGCAGTCTGAGTGTGTCTGTGTCTGTGTCTGGAGGTGGTAGGGCTTGGTATTGGTGGGATGGGTGGAGGGAGGGTTGGTTGGTGTGTGAGGATGTAATGGGGAACATGGTGGAAGTTTTCCATCTGCTGGTTGAACATAATATAATCACATTTCCTACAGCTGGCAATTTTTTACCATTAAAACCACAGGTGACTAAAGTTTAAATGAAACCATTAGAAATTAATAGGGTTGCAGCAATATACCAGTTTCAAGGGACTGTGATATAAAGGTTGACAGTTATCATACAGTGTACATCCTACAACCCTACAAATCAGTCGTTCATTGGTAGTGGATATCAGTAATTTTACATGTTCAAGTTCCTAATGTAGAAGAACACGTAAAGCCTTCGGTCAGTCAGGTGAAATATACCACATCCTGAAACATAGTAGAAGGGCTATAATGCACTTGAAATTAAAAAAACGAGAAGAAACTCTTGATGCACGATATCAACAGTCATAAAACATTATAGATGTGACTTATAATTAATTATTACTGGCAAGTATCTTATGGATACTCTTGACTATAGGTTGACTGATAGGGTTTCTAATGCATTATGAATGCATATTCACCTATACACACTTCAACTGTAGTAAAGACTCATAGAATGTTATAGTCCATGCAGTATCATGGGTTATCAATGTATGTGTCACATAAAGTGAAGTACCTATTGATGCCTCTATAATAATATGTGTTTCATCATAATATTTCATTGTTGGTGCTAAGTGTGATGCATTTTCATGTATTTAAAAGAATCTGTGATGCATCATAAGTGATTAATGCCTACCATACCCTAGAATACCTTGAAAATACTTTTAAAAGACTAAACTCGGATACCCTCTCACATCTAAAGATAATATGTCATGAGTCAGAGAGTTTTTGCAAAGACTGGGGATCTTGCAGGGTCACTATTTGCAAGATTGTTAGCTTTAAACAGGAAAAAAAAAGTGTACAGACATTGTTCCAGCCTTCAAAATTGCATGCGAGTATGCTTTATACTTTAGCTAATTAGCTTTCTATTTCAAATAAGGATGCTTGTGAGCTAACATTAGTTACTGTAATGTTTGCAATAGCCCATGAGCTAACCATATATTTCAGCTGAAGATATCTTGCTTCACTTTTGTAAAAGAAAAGGAGAGGCAAAGGTGGATGCAAAAGCTCCTAAACAAAGCAGTCAGAACAGTTGGGACGACTTAGGACCAAGGGAGCTCTTGCAAGTGACAGGCAGAGAAAAAGAGCTTGAAGGAGACACTCAAGGGAAATACAAGCTTTGAAGGAAAAAAGCGAAAAATTGAGTAAAGAGTGAAACAGGCTTAGGAAGCAGAGATGGCGAGAGAAAAAAGGGGCCAAATCAGATGACAAACAAAAAAGAACAACAGTAGATTCTCCACCAGTTGAAACAGAGAAAATGGTATCGGGAAGCCATCTTAGGAACCTGAACATAAAAAGAACACTTCTTTTCCATAATGTTCCCTGCGAAGAGCTAAGAATGGGCCAGGATACTGTGCCATGAAGACGAACAATTGGTCCTGGGCAACTGCCGTTGTCCGGCAAGGTTCTAAGGAAGTATCAACTTCTCCGTGGTGTGCGCCAGTTTGGAGTCGGTTATAAGTCAATGACTGAAAAAAGACACCAGAGAAAAAGAAAACCTCTCTCCAGTGCATCAGCCAGACTGTTAAGGAATTCTTTAGGAGCTCATCTCACATGACCACTGATAAAACTGACATCATCACCAGAAACATGATAAAGCACCAGCGAATGATTCTGACTGACTACATGCTGAATCTCCACATTGAGTTCTGTAACAGGAACCCAACTCTGAAGCTCAGTTATTCTTCCTTCTGTGCACTGCAGCCTCCAAAGGCATCTAACAGAAACACGTATCGTTATCATGCAAATACCAACTTGATGCTTCAAGCTCTTGTGTCATCAGGTGTTGTAGAGTCAGCAAAACTGGAGGATAGTTTTCAGTTAGTTTGTTGCTCTCCAGCAAGTGAGACTTGTCTTTTTAGCACTTGTTTACGCTGCAAAAACCAAACACACAGTTGTGGCTCCAGAGCTGGGTGGAATCAATGTTGAATGGGAGCAGTGGGAGCTAGTTCAAGACTAAACAACTAGTGAGAGCCATTTCAACATGAGGCTTCAACCACACTCACAGAGTCTTTCAGAGTAGCTTTATCTGTATGAGGAGAAACTTAAAAGTGAGACAACAACACTGCCCTACAAAGGAAAAAGGCAGTAACTTCATTTTTTGTCAAAAATGAGTTATAATCATTTTTCTGCCATTAGAGACATCCTGTGGACAAATAACTTCTTTAAAATGTGTTGTATTTTGGAGAAAATAGAGGGCCATAATTACAATAAGTGCAAAAAGCCCTATAGAAACTAAGGTAAACACCAGTAACTTCAGTTACTGTATTATTCCATTGTTTTGTTGCACTGAATTTCAGTTACTGTACTTCTCCTTTGTTTTCCCTCACTTCAAAGAGAAGTTACTGTTTTACGTGCTTTGACATTTTCTGTGATTTCTGTGATCTTACACCCTGATTAGCCTAATACAATTAGGCTACTGATTTATTTTATCATGGCGCTGTCTCAAGGGAAAATGATGGTGGAGATGATGCTAAAACGCAAATTCTCCGACACAGGTAAGAACAATTATAAGCAAACACATTATATTCAATTCAGCAATCACAGTCATATTGAGGCAGTCAGCTAGCTAGCGCAAGTCAGCCTCCACAACATCTCTCATAGTGAACACTCTCAGATATAAAATTGTTTAGCCTAAACGTATCAATCCGAACACCGCCACTATAAGGTCAGACAAGGAGAGCAGCTTTTTAAATCTCCCCATGGGGCGGGATCAGAGATACTGGATGAAGCGAGATACCCAACTCAGCTCACTTCCTGATTCAGTGACGTCAGTGCCACGCCCCCGTAGGAGACTTGCGGCAGCTCTGAATGTATTGTCGTCAATGAGGAAAATGAACGTGATCACAATTTATGGTCAATTCTTTCGCCTTGTAGTCACTAAAGTAAATATTGGGTTCGTTTTCCACAAGCCACACATCTTCCCAATATTCTGACACTAGAGCTGCATTTTTCATCCGCACAGATCAAGAGAAAATGAACTTTGTTTGAGCCCTGTCTGTTTCAGAAAACAAGTTCTCGCGAGATCTTGTGATCTTGATAAACAGGCGGTAAAATCACAGTTAGCTTACGAACAGTTATTTACCGCCAGTAATAAATAAAAAATGCCCAAGCTTTGTGCAACAAGAGGCTGCAATAATAGGAAGAATGTATTTTCATTCCACCTGCTTCTCGATCCGCATACACAGACATCCACAGAGCCTCTGTTCAAATTTGATTAATCATCCAGCCCTACACTCAGGTAAACTTGGTTGCCCACAACTGTATCATCAGCATGTTGCCACTTTTGCATTCAAAATTAAATTACCACTTTTAATAATGCATAAATATTATTACCTTCAAATGCCCAGAAACAAATCAAAACCGTTGAAATAATTTGATTAGAAAAGTTACTTTGACACATCACAAGTGTACCTTAATGTAATAATATAATAATAAATGATGCGAATAAATAATATTGATAATAATTATGTAATAACAGAAGAATATGCTGTTTCATTGTATATCATCATCATCATCAGAGAAAAGGTTTTATCATATTATCATTATACTGCTTTTAAAAGCTACAATTACAAGATAAAACAGAAGTTACTGCCTTTTGCTTTGGTTTGAACCAGTATATTTTGGTAAGCTATGCAAAGGAAGATTACAGTAGCTGCCAAATAAGAGTCAAAGGTCAAATCAGAGATCAAGGTTAATATGTAGGAAGAATAACCACATAAAAACCTAAAAAAAAAAATGGCCACAAAGCCAATGGTCTGCCTGCAACTATGTTGGCTGGACAACAAGAAAACTTTAGTCATTTTTCTCAGTTCTTCACTCTGGCAAGTTACTGCCTTTTTCCTTTGTAGGGCAGAACACATGTGCGCCTGGTTCGCAATCAAGCAAATACATATAGAGATGCCATTAAAACCTGCAATAAAAACACAGTCATGCATGTTGATTTCTCAGAATCCTGGAAGTGTAAATATGCATCTGAGGTTCAGGCCTGCCGTTTTGACCAGAACTTACCTCAGTTACTGGGATGTATTACACCAAGGGTGAAAAGGCAGCACGTTTTTTCTGGAATCACCTCTGATCATGAGACTTTCTGAGATCCCAAGTTGTTGGAATTGGCACTCCAACATCATTGTATGGATGCTGAGTGTGAGGTTGTGCATCTTGACTGAATCATGTGAATGGTGTGTGACTTTTTACAATTAGAATATTAAAAATCGGGGAAATCTGTCTTGTGTCTGTGGCCCCCCATGTTTTTAAAATCAGGTAAAATTTGAAAATTCTCAAGCGTGCACCAGACATAAGATGGATGTCTGATGGTCCTCTGTGTGTGTGCGTGTGTGTGTGTGTGCGTGTGTGTGTGTGTGTGTGTGTGTAGGTGTGTGATGCTCTCAGATCTTGGCGGTGTCAGCACCAGAGGAGGGTAGAAGCTGACTGTGTGACAGGCTGTCAGAATCAAGTCATATCAAAAGTCATCAGGTTACATATCTCCTCCTCTGAAGGTGTGTACTGTACATTTATGTCAAACTACTTCAAACCCTGAAACTTTCACCTGACTGTTCAAAATGACATCAAATATACAGTATTACCACCCCCAGTGTAAAATAGTCCTTACACCGTGAGAATGTTGTTTTAATCAGAACCCAAAACCTTGATAATTAGTGTGTGGCATATTGAAGGCCAGTGTTTCCAGGTGATCTAAATATGCAAAATGATGATTTTGTGCTTGGAGTTTTGCAAAAATGTAATTCAAAATTTCTTTTTGGGTGAAAAGAATGGTGGTGTGCACAGGGTTGAGCAGTCTGGAGTCCTGTTGTTGAGCCATGACTTTCAAGTTGTCAAAATTGTGTGCATAGTTCCCTTTTTTGTGTGCACACCATGAAGAAAAACTATAAATAAAGACAAACAGTAGTATGTGATGGTTTATTATCTGTACAAAAATAGAAACAAAACAAACAGTCTTGAATAGACATATATTAGTTATAACCAGTGTTGTGCAAGTTAACTGAAAATCAGTAATTAGTGAGAGTTACTTCTCTGAAAAGTAACGTGAAAATCTGAAAATACAGTGTGAGAACTGGAAACTGTTAGCTGCCACTGCTAGCCTGGAAATCCAGACTCAAATCTAGAAAGACTTTGAGTCTGGCCCTCACCGATACAACCCTATCTACCCAAGGGGCGGCACTAACGGAGGCATATTAAATGCCGCCGCACACAATTGGATAGCAAGATGACCAATCAGAGCAAAAAACAAGGTGACGTATTCATTGCACTAAGCCCCATTTGTTTGCCGACCAGTGGGGCTAACTGATATATTATGCTTTTGCTGTATCCCATCAGCAAAACAGCAAAAATGTCCTTCCTGGAAGCAAAGGCTTCTAGGGCAGTCTTCTGTTCCTCTCTCAAGGAAAAAGATAAGTGTAGTTGGCTTAGCGTTTCTTCCAAAGCTAAATTGAATGAACGCGGTCCTTAGGCAGCTGCCATCTTGGCTGTTTACTTTTCGACTGCTATGCACAGCGCTGTTGTCATCATGTTACACCTGCCCAGAGCCTGCCTCTGTCAGATAGACTGATCTGATTGGTCCAATTTGCGATTCAGCGGCACTGCTCATCGGGGCCAGATTCCCTGCAGTGCATATTCGAATTTGCTGGGGGCGGGGCATCTGGATTTCCAGGTTATGCTGCTGCTGCAAGCTGGGGGAAAAATGTGGGAAAACACTGTGTGCTATAATCAGGTCAAAAAGGGGCTTAATTCCATTAATTGTGATTGCATTATTTCATATGAAAAAGTAATTAGCTACATTTGTAGTTACTACCAAAAGTAGTTGAATTCTGAAAAAGGTTACTTTGTAATGTGTTACTCCCAACACTGGTTGGTTGTACAAAAAACATAACCAAATAAACAAATAAAAATGTATATGAGAGACCAAAAAAAAAAAAAAAAAAAAGTCTTAAAGACTTGGAAATCATATTAATCCATGGCAGAATCTGTCTTGTCTCTGTCCTTTCTATTTGCTTATATTCTCCTTCTGTTCTTCCCTCTCCTCTCTCTCTCTCTCCATCTCTGCCTACATGAAGCTGACTGTGGACATGTTGTCATCGTTCACTCTGCTGGACTGATGATATCATTGCTGTCCATTCTGCAACAACACACAGAGGCCAAAAGCTTGTAGATGGTCCCTTTCTTCATGAAAACATACAGAGCTAAATCTGCAAGAGGGCTCAACTTAAAAAACGTAAAAGACAGGTTGGTGAGGATAGCTTCAGGGTCCTATTTCAGAAAGCAGGCTCAACAAACTCTGAGCCTAATCCCGATCTTCGGATTGACTGAGCCTGAGCTGGGAAACTTCCAGCTCAGGCTCCAGAACAGCTGATGACAATCAGTTCAATCAACTCTGAGTATGTTCAGCCTGAGGAGTGCGCGTTCACGGTGAGTTTATAAAGCCATCATCAATGGAGTGCAGATTACATGATTCTCAATGGCAGAAAGCGGAGTTAAAGGCAGAGCGACATACTTTACGCCAGCTGAATTAGACATACTGATGACTGCATATGTAGAATCAGAACACGATTCAGACATAAATCTAATATGGCAGCTGCAGCCAAACAGTGTCAGGTGGCTTGGGAAAAGATTGCAGAGCGTGTTAATAGGTAATGTGAAGTGATGTTTGTAATGTGATAAGTTAATGCGTGTCTAGTATACAGAAAAGATAGAAACATTTTTATACCTTAACACTGTTCATATATTTTAATATAATTTGTGACATCCTCTTATTCAGCTGTTACTTGTTGTTACTTCAATCTTGCAATATTGGGGTGAGGTTAATTGAACTGTTGAATGTCACTGTAGCCAACAGGAAGAAAGCTGAGGCCTGAAAAACAGGTGGTGGGCCATCATCAGCCCCTTTCACCCATGCAGAGGAGCTGGCACTTAGCCAAAATAGTGGGTGCCCTGTTGCTGAGGGCATCCCAGAGAGCTGCTCATCAGAGCCCATGATCCCTCAGGATACCAGTGCTTATATAAAGGGTATGTTCACCATTCATCCTCTTTGCCAGTACATAAGAAACTCTGGGTCCCTTTTTCCACTCTGCACAACTTGTGATACAGTTCTTAACCCTGATGTTGACATGTCATGTTTGTCATATTGCAACAGTTACTGCAGATGGAGTGATTACCCTCCTGGAGCCTGATGCCACTGCAGAGTTCCACGTGGTTGTAAGTAACTAAATATTGCACAGAGTTTGTGTGATGGTTTTGAGTAGCCTACATCTAACATTATTGTTCCTCTTGACCACAGGAGGATGACGAAGACACAGTGTCTGTAACCACTGCTGTGGGGGCTGATGGGCCTTCAGAGGTATACTGTACATCTTCAATATTATGTATGACAATTTCTGATTGCTCTGCCCCACATGAAAACCTGTATGGTCTTAAAACAGAGTGTTACTGGCAAATATAATGAGGAAGAGGAGGGCCCATCGACTTTCAGCGCACAGCTGAGCACAGTAAGCTGTTTTTCGCATTTATCATTGCCTTTGTGTCCCAATTAAGATTAAGTATTGGACTGTGGAAATGTCTCAGACTGAATAGTGTCTGTTTTTTGTCTCTCCATAGCTCTCTGTGAAGGATCTAGGGTTCACCTGCAAAGGCAAATCTAAAAATGTGACCTAGAAATGGACCACATAAAACCCCAAATGACCAAAACTAAACTTGAAGTCCAGATACTGGAACACCAGTTAAAAGGTGAGTTAGACCTGAAGATCGATGATGTTAGTTGCTGTTACTCTTACTGTTGGAAAATCAATGTAATATACAATTATATGTCATAATATTAAAGCATTTGTCTCTTTTTATTTGCAGGAAATAAAGAACACAAAAATAAATCACATCGACCAAAATGATTTCTGTCCTCAGTTTATTTGAAAGTAATAAAGAATGCTTCAAGAAATAGAACTGCACTGTCATCTGACAGGGGACTGGTGGGGGGTAACAAGGTGATAACTAAGAATAATGATTGCGAGACAGTGCGTCTCACACTGCTTGTCCATCCTGCCCATCAGTGGGATGGAAGAGATTGTCTTCCTTTTATGTGTCTGTACGGCAGGTTGTCGCTCTCCTCTCAATATAGTAATATTGTGGAGCACGTCACAGGCCACAATAATGTCACACGCCCTCACTGGCGTGACCCTGAGCCTACAAAGACAATGGAAGCGGGCCTTGAGAATGCCAGTGGACATCTCAATCCTTGCTCTGGTTCTGCATTGAGCCAGGTTGCAGCGTTGCTGTGGTCCAGGCTCAGGGTCAGGGTAAGGGATCATCAGAGAGGGCAGGCAGGCGTACCCTCTGTCTCCAAGCAGGATGCCATTAAACTGTCCTTTAATCATGAGTGGTGGAGATACAGGTTACAATTTTGACATTTTACTTCCACAATTATTGTAGGAGGGAGGGAGGATCAAAATTTAACTTACCCTGTGCAAATTTATGGCTCCATGTAGACTCACGTTAAATCCTTGAGTCATGGAAAGAGCCTGGCCAATTGGCTTCAACACTGGTGAAGATGTGGGCTGCATCACATATCTCATACCTTTAGTGCAGAATGATAACCATCACTACTTGCAGTACATCAAGCAAAAGGAAGCTTGCAGGGATTTCAAGAGATCATATCCACCTTATTTTTCACGGAAACACGGAGGCAAAGCAGAACGCAGCCAGCATCTGTTTTTTTGTGCGATACTTCCGGTCCGGCACTTTTGACCACTGTGTAAATGGGAATCGGCTTGTTGTTTACCTTGTTGAGTTTAGCTATATATATATATATATATATATATATATATATAGAAAGAAAGGAAAAAGATAGAAAAGCAGCGTACACCTCACAGTTGCGCACACGTTTGGCTGGCATGTAGAAGCACCGTCTGTGTGTCTGTGTGTCGAGGGTGCGAGCCGCAGCTTCAGCTGCTCAGGTAGAGAGGCTGTGTAGCCAGGTGTGTTTTTTCGCTGATTCGGTTCTGCAGGTTCTCTGCTGGTACGCTGGAGACGGGGATCAAGCAGTTTGTCTCACTCGGGATAGATTGTGCTTTTTTGGTTCATAGTTTTTGATTGACGTGCGATTTATTCGCGTTTAGAGGGAATTATTTTTACCGACAATTACCAGATAACGGAAACGTGGGCACAGTTATCTATATAAACTACACAGACTAACTAACTACCTAACTGATTGACTAACATAAACAATTAAAAATTGAAAAAAATTAGCTTGCACTGTTAGCTCCGGTAAGGGAAAGCATGAGGGAAAGCGGCTGACTGGAAGTCACACACAAAAACACGGAATTTGATCACTATTTACATAGTCTCCTTCATTCTTGGTTGGAGCAATGATGGGAATGTGAGTCCCATCAACACAGCAAATTACGCCGGGAAATCCTTAAATATATTCGAAGTACTCGTGAATAATTGCATCATGTATCCACATAGACTAATTTCTTATCAACAGTGACAAACCTGGAATTCCTTTTTTATAATCCATTCAGATTTATGCCTAAGGAAAACCACAAAAGCCTTGCAAAAATCTTTTCAGAGCCAGCATCACTTTCCTTACAGCCCGACAAACCATTGCCTTACTGATGTGTTCACTGTCCCCGATGTTAAAAAGAAAACTGCCATTGGCGAAGAATCAAAGGGCAAAGCATAAAATTTGCTATATTGCGATAATGCAAATCCACGATGTGTGATGTTTGATATATGTGTTTTGATACCTGTGAGCCAGTAGGTTTACTTCACGGAGTAAGTTGCCATAGTAACTGACTCAGGGTTTCGCTGAACTGGCTTTGTGAAACGGAAAACTCAGAGTTTCCCTCATCTCAGGCTCAACATACTCAGAGTTTTCACTTACCCTGCTTTCTGAAATAGGGCCCAGGTCTGTCTTCCATTTTTAGGGACTAGCTGATGCTGGGCAGGAAGAGCAGCATATAAATAAACAGCACCAGGACCAACATTCCTACAATTTGTCATTTTTCATCCAAGTGGACAGAGATGAAAGCAGACAGCGCTCTGAGGGTCCCACCCAGGAAGAATATGAACAGTGGGACAGGAACGATGAGGAGGATGGCAAAGATGGTTCATTTGGCCTCAAGATTATCCCAGAAAAAGAACAGGAAAAGATAGACAAGGGGAAGAACCCAGACCATGACACAGGCCTGACCAGAAATCTTGATTCCAAATACCTGGAAGACACAGCTTCAGAATTCTACAGAAATAAGATATTCAGACACAGAAGCAGCGCCACACATACTGGATAGACCTTTCCAGGGTGATGCACATCATGATGCACACACTGGCCACCAGACAACAGACATGACTGTAAGTAAATATATCAATTATTTTGCTATGCTCAGGCCGTGCCACCTCAGCAATCATGCAACAGAGCTGAATGAGGTCAGTTATGAGGAGGTTGATGATGCAGATTGGAATCACATGGTCATTTTTAACCTGCAAGAAAACATTGGCAGAAGAGAAGAAAGCTGGTGTAAACATGTTCTGAAGTCCAACTTCTCCCAAATATGTCAAGTCATATTACAAAAGTTACTATGATTCAATCTCTGGGGACCATAATAACTCTATGTCCCTGTCCATAGAGAATGGACAGGGACAACCTTCCCATACATAAGTGGCAGCAACCAAAACAAAAGGGCTTGCTGAGGGGAAATGACTGATCATTAACATGTAGAGGTAAAGGTAGTCCTCCCATAGTCAGTTATTCCTGTCCATATGCCATGCAGCTGCACATTTACACCAGAATGATACCTCTGGATGTGTACGATGAATTCATGGCAGCACTCAACAGGTAAAATGTAGTTAAATAAATATATTTAACCAGCAGCACTACAGAGTAAAAATAGAGAATAAACTCACCAAAATAGTTTAGTGTGAAAACAGGGGGCAGGCTGCTGGTTGCCATGACAACAAAGAGGTTTTTGGCAAAGAGAGAAAGGGCAGACAGGTTTTAGACTCTCATCAGAATCAGGCCGAAATCATTTTGAGGAATTGTTTTGTTTTTCACTGTGCACACACTCACACCTGAGCTCCTGTTTTACAGTACACTTAAAGGGATAATCCTCATTTTACCCATATTGGTCAGTCCACTTGTCATGCAGATTACTTGCAAGGGGTTTTATCACATCAGCGAAAATCACCATGATCAATGACTTTGATTTGATTTCCACTTTTTAGAAAAAAAAAAAGTGGTGGTCTGTTAATGGTCTGTGTGGAAATTAATAGTACCCAAGCTTTATCCAGCACTGAACAACAAATGTGATTAAAACTTATTCACATGTTATCAAGGATGAACCTTACTGAATATCACATTGGGATTAGTGGGTCGAGTACTGAAAATCTATAGAAGTGAAAATTACCATTTGAAAACTATGCAAATAAAAGTAAATAATAATAACAATAATAATAATAACAGCACTTGTTTGATGAGTTGGTCAGCTAATCACACAAACAAGGATAGCCCTTTACAATCAAGACATGAATTATCTCCCACTCTCTCTCCATCTCCTCCTCTCTTGGTTATCATAACATCAAAGACTTGGGTTTGAAAAAAATGCCAGCTTACCATATTTTCACTCACAATATGTGCAATTTAATTCAAGGCAGGAATTTCCCCAACAAAGCTATTAGGCCAGGTGACAGGTATCTTTTGACAGGGCCTGGAGAACAAGTGCAAATGACACTTAAATTTGATTTTAAGACACGAAAGTCACAGAGTGCTTCACTCAAATCACAGATCAATGAGGTGCATACTTCCCTCAAAAAACTTTTGGATTGTAAAGTGCAACATCTTGAGAGTCCATGTCCATCATATTGTAGGCCTTATTGTAGGGTTAAACTATAATCCTGTACCAGTGACTGTTAATGTCGAGCAGATGAGGCCAAGAGGTTAGGGGCCAGGTGTGACTAAAGTGGAGTTGCGGACCCAGCAGGATAAAGTGACTACATTACCTGACACTCTTTACTGTTGTTAAAGATTAAAGTGAGACCTTATTTTGTTAAAGAAAATTTGCATTTACTATACTAGGAAACTGTTATTACAGAGGTGACTCCCTGATTTGTTTGTCCTCTAGCCATTGTAACACTATATTGCAAATGTTTACAGAGCAACTGGGGAATATTGAGAGCAATCAAAGAGATTTGGATGCTTGGTATGATTGATCATGTGGCTACATCTATATAGCATTAAAGTTACAATGTGTAATTTACGTGGTTGTTTATTAGCAAATATCAACTATTGCTTTCATAAATATATATTTACTAAAGTGTAACACAATTCACATACAAATGGAAGCTTTCTCGTAGGCTTAGAATGATTTCTCTATATATACACAGGCAGGGCGCGGTCTGCTGGAGGCTGCCCTCTTGCGTCGCCATATTTGAATACAGTGGCCGAAAGAGATACACACGCTTCGCCTTTCGCGTTTACCTAGAACTTGTTGTCACTGGAGACAGAGAAGGTGAAGATCAATCCGGGGCGCTTCTGCGTGAACCTGCTTTGTACTTTTATGATTCTGTCGCACTTTAAATGGAGGACCACACAGATGTTTTGCCCCATAAGATGGAAACCACGCCACCAAATAAAAGAAAAAGATCAGATAAGCGAGGATAGGACAAAACACAAGTGAAAATCGGCATTGCTTATTCCAGGTGGAAAGAACTCCTGAAGGAGAAGGATTTCACAAGGGATGCGGAGGTTGCCTGCTTTCTGCTAGACAGGTAATTCAATATGATATTTTAAAATCATTTTGGCTTCATGTTTGCAACTACTTTTCCCTCTCATCTAAGTTCGAGTGACGGCTACGTTTATGTGCTAACGTTATCCTAACCTTGGCTAACGTTATCCCAGAGCTACAGCTAAATGGTTAGCCTAGCCTACAGCCTAATCTGTTGATTCCTCTCACGCTGCTGCGAAGGCTACCACCCTCTCCTCCTCCTCTTCCATCTGGGTAGCCGAGACACACCTCGCCTGGCCATTCCTGCACCGCCTCTACCCCCTTGCCCCCTTCCTCTCCCTGGTCTTCCTCCTCTCCCTCTTCCTCTTCCTCCTCTCCCTGTGTCCTGTGGAAGAACACTCTGGAAACGCATATATTATAATCATACGAACCTAAATTTGCCGCACTGTGCATGTGTTATTCTAGCATTACTGTGCTAATGTTTGCTCATGTTACCAAAACAATTAGAAATAAAACACTCCTAACATATATCTCACAGATAACCTATATCTCACTGGTAAGCTATAATATATCGTAACATGGTTTAGATTCCTAAATAAATATTCACCTCGTCGCTAGATACTCCTGAAAAACTTGAAAAACTCTGCTGTCTGCGCAAGGCTTTCTGTCCTATGAGGCCACCATCACTAACATGACAGGAGGGGTGAGCGAGTGAACGCCGCAATCTAGAATTTGACGGCTTATGTCACTGTTACTCACCATTTTTACACACTGAGGCTTTAAATATAGGTGTTAAGTTTTTAATGTGTAAGAACAAAGTTCGGAGGGAACATTTTAAAATAGAATTTAAGGAAAGGCAAACCAAATTGACAAAAGGTTACACACCCTAAGACACAATTTTGAAAAGAAGGTCTTTCTCTGCGTATAGACCAGTTACAAACTCATAACCTTCAACAATTTCAGAATGAAATTAACAGAGTGGGCCCCAAAAAGCCCAGGGAAGGTGAAACTAAAAACTGGTGAATGGAGTTCTAATTTAGGCATTGTATTACAAAGATGGGACAAGGATTTTGCAGATTTGTTCCCTGGTTGCAACAATTCGTTTAATAATATTTTTTAAAGGAAATAATGACTTTAAAAGAATCAATGGAGTCAGAAATGAAAGCTGATGCAAATAAAGGTAGTATGTTGCTAAATACAAATTTCTCTACAGAATAGGTGTAAAATGTAATACAGTCATTTCTGTGGAGCAAAGCCACAGAAAGAAGACGTAGCGAACATATGCACACGGGCATTTAATGAGAGAAGTTGTCATTCTCGTACAATGGTGGATTGGCCATCGGGACGTTCAGGACGAATCCCGATGGGCCGGTCACCAAGTGGGCTGGTGGGGCTGGCCCAGTGAGACTAGTGAATGTCAAGCTAGTTGCTAGCTGTCAGTACTGCAATGTGCGTCCCTCCAATGTTGTTTGTTTGCTGTGAGATGTTCAGAGGGAACATAGGTGTCAATCTTGTGTTTTGATGCTTGAAGGAGGAGATAAAAGCGGCCTCCTCCAATATAAAAGAGGCTCTCATTTTTCTTGTAATCTGATTGGCACACCCGCAGTCATCAATCATTACTCATGGCAGACCATGCTAGTGGATAAAGCCGGTAAAAAAAAGAAAGGGTGAAACTTAAATCTTTACAAGAAGAGGCAGCAAAGTGCGCCAAAATAACCAACCTGTTTGGCTGCTGCGTTTGGTTGACGGGCTGAGGCTGCTGGTGTTGCTAACGATGGAGATGGAGCTGCAGCCGACAGTGCCATTATAGCAGGAGTATTAACGTTAGCTAACATTTGTGAGTGTGTAATGTGCAAGTTTGGCTTTGGCAAATTGCATATTTCTTCTAGGTGTCTGTTTCAAGAGGCCAACTTGCCTACTAGGTATTGCAATACGTCATTATAATTTAAACCCGTACTAAAAGAAAATATGCGCTTGCTTTTTTCCTGTGGATGCATGCAATTAACGTTAGGTGGTTTTATGGAGACATCACCGTGTTTCTTGCTGAGATACTGCCACAAAAAGGTGGCTGTTTTTACAGAGACATTGCCGTGTTTCCCACTGAGATATTGCCACAAAACGCAGTTGTTTTTGGAAGAAACTGAAAGAAACTGGATACACTCCACTCTGAGTTGACTTGTGATAGTTTTGTAGTTCTTGTATTCATATCATTTCATTCAGGCTGAAGCGACTGGTATGTTTTATTTGCCTTCCCTGAATGCAGCTGTGAAAAGTACTGACAGACAGGAAGCTTGTTTCAAAAAATGTTAACACATAAGCCTCTACTGAGGAGAGTTTAGATGACTCGGGGCTCAAAGCAGGGACCTGCGGCTGCTGGATGTAAGTGCAGGGTGGGGGGTGCTGAGGAGGCTGACAGTCAAGGGTGAACCCCAGAAGTCCCTGTCCGTCCTCTAAATGTCCCTCCAGGTGGACAATGTGCAATTTTGGGTTCCACACTGCTGTTGTTTTATTATCTGTTGGAAACAGCCTGATTACTGCACAGGCCTTGAGGGAGAAATGACCTTTCCTGCAACACACACACACACACACACACACACACACACACACACACACACACAGAGCCCTCATTAGAAGGATAGACACAGTAGTCTGGAGGACAATAGAGAGAGGGATTGGGGGAGCACCTTTCCTTTCCTTGCTCTCTTTCTCTGTGGGACTACAGATTTAAGTCTCATCCCATGTTTGAGGGGAAATGTGGTCACTGAAGCAGAATGGCAAATGAAAAGTGGCTTTAGTCAGGTATGAAAATGCAACAGTGTAAAATAAATCAGTTGTAACAGGGCACCTGTATGCCACAAGGATAAAAAACACACCATGCTGAACTTCAAGCTTGGACAAATGCCTCTTCAAACACAGCAAATCTCCTCTCCAGAAAAAAAGGAACTGAATGAGGTCATCACTAAAACATGCATGGCCTTCGAAAAAAAAAAAAAACAATCGATGTGCCAGGCTCAGTGTTGTATTACTATTATCGTCGCAGCCAAAGATAAAATGATGATTGTCACGATTACTTTCCAGGGTTATAAAACCCTGTCTTATTGCATTAAACCTTACTGTGGATTCTTTTCATAATGGGCAGTGGTTAGCACTGTCGCCTCACAGTAGAAAGGTATTTGGTTTGAGCTTTCCTTTCTGTGTGAGGTTTGCATGATTGTGTGAATGTGGCAATGCACTCTACTGGTACAAATAAGAAATATGCCCCTGCAGAACCGGAAAGTTGCCATTTTAGATGTGCACATTGGCAAGTACCAGACCCTCAGTTTTATGTTTCGCAGCTGAAGAAATATGGGGCATTCTACCGAATATGTGCAAAGTTAGGCTGGAAATATTTTGAAATTTTGTATGTTTTATTTCCAAAACTTTGTCCCTATATAATTTGTACCATATGTAAAGGTCACATATCTAGTAAAATGACTGTAAATTTTTATATTGTATTTTCAGACTGTTTTGGAGTGAAATTTGTCACTACCAAAACATAAAGTATTATATTATACAAAAAATATATATATCAACCTGTTATGCTTGTTCCTTCCATTGTCTAAAGATTTTCATTTTACGCATTTTTACTGGATGTTTTCACAATTAAATCTATAAAAATTAATATTTTAACAAATTTTGAAGTTCAAATTATAGAATTCTTCAAAATCTAAATGCAGTCTTTCTTTGTACAATGCATAACGCTGATCAGATTGATTTCAGAGTTAATAATTGATGAAACAGAACATAAATGTAACCAATTACCATCATAATACTTTAGTTGATAACTCAATATACTTTATTTTTTACAAAACACCCAGTGTTTCAGTAGTAACTGCACTGTTTTGGTAGTGACTGTCCTGTTTCGGTAGTGACGATTATACTGTTTTTAAGGTTGCATCGTATTTCCTCAAATGTATGCCTTATGATGGGAAGAAAAGTAGAGTAGAGTAGAGTAGAGTAGAGCAAAGTAGAGCAGAGTAGAGCAAAATAGAGTAGAGTAGAGAAGAGTATAGTAGAGCAGAGTAGAGCAGAGTATAGTAGAGTAGAGCAGAGCAGAGTAGAGTAGAGAAGAGTAGATTAGAGTAGACCAGAGTAGAGTAGAGTCGAGTAGAGTATAGAAGAGCATAGTAGAGCAGGGTATAGAGTAGAGCAGAGCATAGGAGAGTAGAGCAGAGTATAGTAGAGCAGAGAAGAGCATAGTAGAGTAGAGCAGAGTAGAGAAGAGTATAGTAGAGCAGAGTAGAGTAGAGAAGAGCAGAATAGAGTTGAACAAAGTAGAGTAGAGCAGAGTATAGTAGAGTAGAGTAGAGCAGAGCAGATTAGAACAAAGTAGAGCAGAGTAGAAAAGAGTATAGACTAGAGCAGATTAGAGTAGAGCAGAGTATAGAGTAGAGCAGAGTATAGGGTAGAGCAGAGCATAGTAGAGTAGAGCAGAGTATAGAGTAGAGCAGAGCAGAGTAGAATAGAGCAGAGTATAGAGTAGAACAGAGTATAGGGTAGAGCAGAGCATAGTAGAGTAGAGCAGAGTATAGAGTAGAGCAGAGCAGAGTAGAATAGAGCAGAGTATAGAGTAGAGCAGAGCATAGTAGAGTAGAGCAGAGTATAGAGTAGAGTAGAGCAGAGCAGAGTAGAATAGAGCAGAGTATAGTAGAGCAGAGAAGAACATAGTCCAACAGCTGTTAGCCGCTGTCAGTGCCATGGCAGCTAGCAGGGTGCAGTTGAGTGGAAATTTATCAGAAGCAGGTGAGGGAGAGAAGCAAACTGACAAACTAAACAAAACTCACTCTACCTTCTAGGGCTGTAGTCAACCAAAGAAAATCTTGGTCGACTGAAGTCGTACATAATATTCAACTAATCGATTAGCCGTGGCGAAAAAAAAAAAATCTGTCACTCTGCAGTTACACCTCCAAAATGCTAATCGGCGGTAGAGGACTGTGTTAAGTGCTGTAAAGTTTAGTTGATTCAAAACACACACAAAATATGGCTTAATAGAGACCATTTCAAACACAAGTACGCAAATTGGCTTCACTAAAAATTGCAGAATTGACAGACAAACATTTGTCTTTATCTGGACACATTTCCCCCACCAATACAACATGCTAACGTTATTAGCACAAGTCTATGGCATTTTACATTGTATAAATTAGCCTAGCGTCTAGCGATCTTTTAGTCTTCTCATATAACATACAACTCACAAGATTCACCGATAAAACAACTGTCACGCTTTACACTGTATAATAGCCTAGCAGCTAGTGATCTTTCCTTTGTCTCATATAAAGCCAGGGACAACAGAAGCATTTAACAAAGGTAACAGCACTCAATTTGGCTCCATTACAACTCACATCACTCACTGACAAAACAAATGTCACACTAAACACGTTTTCCAAACAAATACAACATGCTAACATTATTAGCGCCAGCCTATGGCATTTTACATGGTATACATTAGTCTAGCAACGAGCAGAGATTTCCTCTGCTCATACGAAGCCACGATAAGTCCTGAAGTATAAATCCCTGAAGGATAGATCACACACAAGACTTAAAATGCTATTTTAGTGAAGGCTTTACTGTCTTCACAATTTATTGTTTCTTATCTGTGAAATACAAGTAAATATAAGCTTTGTTTCCACTGAGGGAAATGGTGTCAGTAGCTACACAGAAACTGACAGGAGGTCTGCATCACGGCAACGCTGAGTGTCAGGGTGGGCGAGTTCAACTTTCTGTCAACAACGGGGTGTTTTGAAAACACCCCCAGCGATTATTCGACCAATGAGAATTTGGTCTGACAAGAGCATATCAACCAAATAATTGAGCAGTCAACCAGGAGACTACAGCCCTACTATCTTCACCAACTGCATCACTGAAATAAAATCCTGGCTTCAAACCAACATCCATAAACTTAACTGTGACAAATCAGATCTCATCATTATCAGTCCCAAGTCTCTTATCAAATCCACCCATAACTTCTCCCTCTCCATTGATGGCTCCACGGCCCCCCCCCCCCCCCCCCCCCCATTTGTCCATACCCTTGGTTTCATCTTTGATCAAACCGTCTCCTTAAACGAACATATCGAACACACCACCAAAACAGCCTTCTTCCATCTCAGAAACATTGCCTGTCTCCATCCATCACTTTTCAACTGCAGAGACTCTCATTCACGCTTTCATCACTTCCAGACTTGACTACAGCAACAGTCTTCTCTAGGGTTCATCATCCAAAACACTCAAGAAACTACAATATATCCAGAACTCAGTTGCTCATCTTCTCGCACACTCCTGCACTCATGACCACATCACTCCTGTTCTTCATAAACTCCCCAGCATATCCACATCAAACTCCTCATCATCACCTATAAAGCTCACCCCAACCTGGCTGGCTCACCTACATGTCTGAGCTCCTCCACCAGCACACTCCCTCCTGCTCTCTCAGGTCTGCTGATGCCAACCTCCCTCAAAACACACCTCTTCAAAACTGCCTACAACCTTTAAAAAACTGTGTTCTTCTTTCTCTCTGCATTGTGTCCCTTCTTATGGATTATTTCGATTTTGTATTGTTGTTGTTATTGTTGTTCTTTGTAAAGTGTCTTTGAGTATCCAGAAAAGCACTATAAAAAAACCACAATGTATTATTATTATTATTATTATTATTATTTAACCTGATGTCAGCTGGAATCAGCTTCGGCCTAGGTATATACTGTATACCTATAGAAGAAGACAAAAAGTCCTTTAGCTATACCTTCTATGTAGGATTAGAAGGCATATAATGGATGGATTATTTTCTTCCCTGATAAGGTGTCAAACTCTGGTACACAACCTGATTTCCTGAAAGATAGTCAGTTGTCTTGGTGGTACCTGAAGCAACACAGCTAATGCATTTCCCTTAACACAGGTCTGGTTTTGGTCTCAACAGCCATTTAGGGAGGATGTCTTGTTGAATGACAGGTTGTTAGTTGGTGTCTTTCAACCTTGGCTAATATCTTTTCTTGTAGGCAACCCACCAATTATCAAAGTCTGTGTCCAGGTGCCGAGGGGTACTACTGTATATGGGAGCAAAAAAGAGGGAGCAGTGTGAAATCTAATAAATGTCGTCAAGTGATGTCACTTGAGTCAGCATCAGTTTGGTCTGAAGGCTACACGTTTAAAATGAAAATCTGGGGATGTGGTGTTAGAGAGAAGTCATCTTACCAGATTCTACCCTGTTGCTGTATGGAATCATAAAGATGATATCTGTGGTTCTGTTACATCAATTTTGATTCTTTTTTTTTTTTTTTAACAATAAACATATTAAGGCTTTCTATATATATATATATATATATATTAATATTAGTGATTCATGATATGATATGATATGATATGATATATGAAACAGTGGTACAGTGGTGTCAAGGTTTGGTATGTTTTTGGTACAGCAAAAAAGTAGAAAATGATAAATGATTAAAAACTAGCATTACTTGGGCTTTTGTGTTTTTGTACAAAGCAGGAATTACAGTCTGGCTGAAAGGGACTTATTTAAGTCTGAGTAAAACAAAATCAGTTATTTTTTTCTAAACACATTATACATGTTAAAAAAATTCTTCACAACATGTAAAAAGACTTGAAACTGTGTAGTACTGAATTGTGGAGTTAAACTGTTCAGCTGTTTTTCAGCATTTATGTATCCTACCATATAAAAACTACATTACCACTGACATCAAAGCGCATAGTATCAGTGTAGTTTCTTTCATCCATTGTGTGTGAGTGGCAAGTTTGCTTCGTCCCATGAGCTCTCTGAGTTCTTTCAGTCTGATAAATACATGAATAAACATCTCTGTTAAATGCAACAATCATATTAACATGAGCTAAACAGCCGTCACTTACAGACCTATCAGTCTTTCTGGCTGAATATGCTCACCTGCTCACTGCTATGGATGTGTGCTTTGTGCTAACGTTGGATGCTGACCGAGAGGCTATAGCCGTGCTGCCCTTGTGCCCTGGTTTGCAGGATTTGTGCTGTGCTGCTGCTGGTATGTGTTACTGGCTTAGCTGGTAAGAGAGCCTGTGGCTGCGCAGAGGCTTGTGCCTCAGGTCAGGCATCGTGTATGTTACTCTGCTACTGAGTTAGCTGAGTCTGTAGCTGTGCGGCAGCTACTTGTTTGGTTTGGTGTGTTTTTATCCACCACTCACTCTCACAATCACCTTCATAATTCACAGTGAAACCAAAGTGACTCCAAACACTAAAGCTGTAGGTTATCGGAGGAACTTCTATTTCTGATTTGGTAATGGAATTACTAACGGGCTTGTAACGAGGTAGCTTAGTATAGCTGTGTGTGTCACACTGGAGTAGAATGTTCTGGTTTGGGGATGGGAGGGGTAGACAGCATGTTGTCTGTTCAGTGGTACTGCAGGGCTCCAGACTGCGCCTAATTGGTCGCATTTTGCGACCTTTTTTGGAGGCCATGCGACATAGTTTTTTAACTAGGAGCACCAGCACGACTTACAAATCCACCCCCTCCCCCTTTTTCTTTCTTTTTTTTTATAATTGCATTTCATGGAGGAGCAGAAGCGAGTGAGCGAGTGAGTGAGTGTGTGTGTGTGTGTGCCTGTCATGTGTGTCTGGATGCGCACTGCGAGGCAGGGGGCGGGGGGCGCCAGTAACCATAGCAACGTGCAGCAGTTTTAGTACATGTGCACTGTGCGCGGGGTTAGACAGAGAGGGGTCACAGAGCCGGTGTCGAGTAGAAAGTGCTGTGTCGTTTGACCATAAAGTGACGCTATGAAACGAGCTATAGATTCGTTTTTCACAAGAAAAAATAATCCAGAAACTCCTGTCGGTCCTGTGCCAGTTTCCCAAACTTCCAACGATGATAGTTCAGAGGACAAGTCAGCAAGTGATGTCGCAGCACCGAAAAAGCCAAAGCCTTATAATTTCCGACAATAATGGCTCACTGAATTTACGTGGTTGAGATATTGTAAAGAAAAGAAAGTGATGTCCTGCATGTACTGCTCTCAGTGCAGTCCGAAATTTGCGGAGAAATTTCCACCACACACTTCAAACATGAAACGCTGGTTTAGCACAACAACAGCATCAGGCATAAATTATGCAGGGACAGATGCAATGATGGAGCAAAAGCGCCACTGCACACATCATTTAAGAGGCAGGCAAGTAAATAGGTCTGCTGAAGAGGTTGAAATGACAATGAAATTCATTAAATTCAAATGAAATCTTTGTTTACTTGTTTTGTTGTGGTCGTGCTGTATTGACAGTAAGTTACAAGTTACTGACCACATACTTAATGTTTACATTTGTTAATTTATTATTTGGTGCCTCTGTTGAAGAAAGGCCTTTAATTTACCGTAATGGTGTTTTCTTAAGCACTAGCCTACTGCACTTTATTACTGTTTCATTTGAAATAAAGCAGTACATTGCTTTTACTGTAAATTGTCTGTGTTTATTGCTAAATTATCAGTAACGCAGTTAATATAGACAAAATTATGAATATGTTGTGTCGATATAGATAGTGCTCCTAAATTTTGTGCTGGTGCTCCTAAAATTTTCAGTAAGGAGCACTGGTGCTCCTAGTGGAAAAAGTTAGTCTGGAGCCCTGCACTGACATTATATTATACAAAGTTTAAGTTGTATATTTTATTTTCCAAATGCAACAGGATAGTTTAACGTATCGCTCAGTTTTGTGTGTTGCTGCATCAGTAATGAACTGTTTATCATATAGGCTATTACTCTTTACTAGTTTTGGTGTATCAGGGTAATCCAGATGTTAGTACATAAAATATGAACCTCTTTTTGAACCACTGTTTGCAGGCTGGCCCACGTTTGCTCCATGAGGCCATGCAGAGCAGAACATGTGATGCTGGTATGTACCGATGATTAAATCACCATGGGGGTACATGCTTTGAACGTGTGACCGCATCACTGCTGGACTTATCTTGCCCTAAATTTCATCAGTATTTTTTAAACCTGTGTATTTTACCTGCTCAACAACCACAAGAAGTCTGACTTGTGAAGTGGAAAATAAATCAATCTTCCAATGCAACTGCAGTGAAAAGAAGACTGTAATAAGTTGTAAAGCTTTTGACCACAAGCCTTTCAGACCTGGCAACAACAACTCAACAAACCCCCGAAAACATGACAGGCTCTGAGACGTTGCAGTGCATATTCTGTTTTCTTTCTCAACTACTGACGAAAGGAAGAACACCACACACAAATAAGTAAGCACACATGTGCACACACAATCAGGTATGACTGACATTTGTGCTGAGTGAAGGTATGAGTTTAGAGTGCTCCTTTCCCCGTTTCTACAATCTCCACTTGCTCTTAATGTCTCTGTTTTGGCAGAATGATGTTTGAACTGCTCATACAATCATACATTCATTACTGCACCCATGGGTGGGACATGCATAGGCCATTGTAACCACCCATTCTACATCTTCTTCAGCAGCCTCTTCCCATTCTCAGGTTAACTACTACAGATGCTTTGACATGTTTCTTGGTCTGTGATATTGATGCCAAAGGCACCTTTTTAGTGTCTTTATGAGACACACTGAGCTTTCAGCTAACTCCAATGTAAACCCATCGGTGGCTATCCTTCACACTCAGAGCAACTGTAGGAATATGAAGAGCAAGAGAATCCATATCATGGGAGGGAGGGGAGAGGAGGTAGATTAGTCAAACAAAACAAGACTAACACCAAGGAAACTACAGTCTGTGTCCTGTGTGATCCGTAAAGTCAGTGTTGTTTTAACCTAATGTAAAATAGCTTGTGTAACTACATCCAGTGTGTAATCAAAAGTCACAGTTTTTTTTTAACTCAACATGATGTAATTTATGTTGATCATCGCTCACTGGCGTCACTCGTACATATTTACATCATGTTAAGTTTGTGTAATGTGTAAAATCACATGAACACTCCTCATAGATCTTTAAGTTTCATTTATTTCCATGCCAACATAACAAAAACAATATAGCAACAAAGAAAAGTAACCAAAAAGTAGTATGCAGACTCTCCTTTCACTACATGCCTCTTTGTGGTCCAGCAGTCCAAGTTTTTTCTAGGATGTGTGTGTCTTTTTGTTCTCTTTAAATTACGCAAATAAATTGAGAGCATATCTCGTGCAGTGTTAATAATAAATGAAACAGACATTGCGCTGGAAGGACAAGTCCAACATTTACTCAACACTGATGGGAGGAAGCAAAAGGAGGTAATACTAATGCTAAATGTTCACTGACTGAGGACCTTGAGAAGACATTATGTATACTTCCACATTGCACACTGACATTGAAACAGTCTGACGACTAAAAAAAGGATTTGATATGAAATGTGCCTTTAACATGGTGTATACTGTGTTGCCTAGCAGCAACGTCATCAAGCAGCGATTGTGATGATTTGAGTCTGTTGAGCGCACCCAACACTGGTCGGACGTATACTTATGTGCTCCTGCTTTTTCTTTTATCTCTCAACACAACAGTGATGGTTTTAAGTACGTGTGGCGACTATTTTGTTCATACATGAAAATCTAGTAGCCGTACAACTGGGCTTGGTAAGCTTGGAGTGTTTTTAAGTTGATGTAAAAATAAACGACGAGCATTTGTGAAATCCTGCACTCGTGTGGACGTGAGTTTCTGCCTGTCGTCTCACTCCAAAGAGCTACACGGACCCAAAACCATTACAACCTCACGCTGTGGGCACACAAACTGCAAAACTATCCATCAAAAAAGTTTTTGAGACGTGCCTTAGCTTGTAAGCCCAACTCGTATCATACCACTATGCCATTAATTGCAAATGACAAGCTAACATATAATTTTTAATTCAGTGTTACATTAGATAAATTCAGATTGACGTATTTTAACCCAGTTATTGTGCATTTACCTTTACTTGTGCATGTAAAGCCGGGTGGTTGTCCCGCAGGTGTTGTATCATGTTGCTCGTGTTTGATCCTTTGGCTGCGAGTTTTTGGGGCATGTTATACAAACTGGAAAGCCGTCGTCAACAATGACCCCTTGGTCATTTTGCGATAGCCAAAATGATCCCACACAGCTGACTTTATCTGTTTTTTTTTCGGGGGGGGGGGGTCTTCTTCATCCGTACTTCATCACTCGGAGACGCCGCTTTTGTAACTTTGTTTTCGTTCCATGCGAGTTGCGCTGACCTACTGTATATGGTTCCGCATCCCAGCATAATCTTTGGAGAATGACGGTGTTGAGGAATCTTTACGAATAAGTAACTGTGGTGTTTAAAATCGTGGTTAATAGTGAAATCAAGTAATCGTGACATCCCTAGTTACAATGTGTTTCAGCTATGTGTCACATAGATAAGCAAAAGTGTGCCCTGTTTGTCTTTGTCAGGCATCAAGGGTGACAAAGCATCAATCTTTGACAACCTGGGAATTCATGAAAATTGTCTTCACAGTGGCTGAGATGTCAACAGTAGTGTGTCTGCTGTCATGGGAGTTGCTAACTTTGCAGTTTGGCTGTGCAGGAAGTTGCAGTAAGGCCCAGGGGTGGCTCAGTACATGCATACACACACACAAACACGCACACACACACAAACACACACCCACACACACACACACACACACACACATATATGTGTATATATATATATATACACACACATATATATGTGTATATATATATATATATATATATACACAGGCAGCACTGTCAGTGTGTGTGTGTGTGTGTGTGTGTGTGTGTTGGAGTGTGAACCACTACCACACACACAAACACACACACCCACACACACACACACACACACACACACACACACTGACAGTGCTGCCTGTGAAGTGGAGGACCGGGCTGATCCCAGTGTCTGAGAAGGGCTCGCAATGTCAGATGATGCAAAGATGGAAATCTGAGAGAAATACCAGGAGAGCCCAGAGAGCCCTGTGGGAAGACTGAACGAGAAAGCTAGAAAACACATCTGCACTGAAACAATACAGCCAGAAACCACAACAGCATCACTGCATCTCCTCACACACCTTCTGTGCAACACTATAGAGATGGGGCATTTCGAAATTAAATACCGACAATATTACCAGTCATCATTAATGTTTGAGTATGAATTTTAAATTCTCATTTGATATATTCTTATATATATATATATATATATATATGTATATATATATATATATATATATATATATATATATATATATATACACAAACATTAGGGATGTCCTCTCCGATATTTGGATCGGTATCGGCCGCCGATATTAGTAAAAAACATGCATCGGCATCGGATTGGACTGCATGGGAAAAATGCCGATCCAAGAACTCTGATCCAGTTTTTCATGGACTCCGATCCAGGTTTTCCAGCCAGCCCAGTGCACCGCGATTCAAGCAGTCCATTCCAGTGATCCGCTCCAGCACTTACTATCAATCCACCAGGCCAGCATGCAGACACACAGGAAACAGCAGCACCAGGCTGGCACTGACCCTACTAAAATAACTGAGAAGGAAAGGCTGCATTGTTTGTTAAATGTCAACAATGTCTTGTGGTGTTAATCTATTTTTTATTTATTAGGGGGCCAAAGCACAAGTGTGTGGAGTCTTGCTGCTGTTTTAATTTCAATTTTAGACATTTTAAAGATTTCTTGTGTTGATTTATTTTCCCTGTTAACAATAAACGGGTCAGTTTCTCATACCAACTGTTGTGGATCATTCTAACTAACCCGATTAAGTAGTTGTTCTTGTTAGAGTAATATCGCTTGATCAAACCTTTTCTAACATGACTGACAACAAAATAAGTGAATATGTATAATACTCAAGGCTGTAATATTGGTATTGGATCGGAAGTGAAAAAGCTGGATCGGGACATCCCTATATATACATATATGTGTGTATATGGGCTATCAAACAATACATTTTTTAAATCAAATTGATCACTGGATGGGCGGCACGGTGGTGTGGTGGTTAGCACTGTCGCCTCACAGCAAGAGGTTGCCGGTTCGATCCCGGGTGTGGGAGCCCTTCTGTGTGGAGTTTGCATGTTCTCCCCGTGTCAGCGTGGGTTCTCTCCGGGCACTCTGGCTTCCTCCCACAGTCCAAAGACATGCAGATTGGGGACTAGGTTAATTGATAACTCTAAATTGTCCGTAGGTGTGAATGTGAGCGTGAATGGTTGTCTGTCTCTATGTGTCAGCCCTGCGATAGTCTGGCGACCTGTCCAGGGTGCACCCTGCCTCTCGCCCGATGTCAGCTGGGATAGGCTCCAGCCCCCCCCACGACCCTCAAGAGGATGAAGTGGTTAGAAGATGAATGAATGAATGAATAATCGCTGGATTTCAGTAAATTGTGATTGATCACATTTTTAATCATGTTTAAAAAATCTATTCTAGTCCATATTTACAAAGTGAAGCAATTCTTACCAGAGTGTCTTTATTGGGAAACAATATTAGGAATCAAAAAAAAAGAAATTTACTTTATGATCTTGCAGATTTATTTCTTATAATCAGTGCTGCAGTGCTACAACAGTGTGGTCGTGACACCATGACTTAGAGGTAAGAGACAGTGTTTGTTTGTTTGTTTGTTTGCTTGTTTACACTGTTCCTGTTGGGAAAGTACAGTTATTGGTGTCCAATGATCCCCAGTTAACAGCATTTGAACTTTTCAGGGGTTTCCGTTTTAGCCTGCTCTGATTCATACAGGTGCTGTATGTGTGAAACTATTGTTTCTCTGGCTGTTAGGCATATGACTGGTCACCACATGTAAACCTGAGGCAATGCTGGCCTGTGGCACAGGTAGTACACAGAATGCACAGAGTGCAGTCATCCATGGGGGGCGCCACGAATGGGGGAAGAAGAAAAAAAAATCTAAATTTTTATTATCTTTTGCTGTTTTTTACTAATATTATAATTACTATTATTTTAAAATTTTACATAAGGGTACAACAACGTAACTACATAGCAAAGCCTACTAAATAATAGAAAGGCCTTTTTTCTGGGTTCCTGCCACCCCCGGCCCCTCTCCCTATCTCATTACTCTTTACCTGAAGAGTTTTAGAAAACTAACAACACAATCTGCCACTTAAATCAATGTACTTTGTTGGGAATAGAATGATTTTATATGTTTTACTATCAGTTGTGTTTCACTATATAAATTTTAGATGTGTGAACAATGAGAATACTGAGATGATTTCAGCTGATCTGAATGTGTTTGCTTTGCAGAAGTGGAGAAGTACAGGAGAGGAAGAGACATGAAGTCTGAGGAGCACATACTGCAACGCTTAGATAATTAGTTTCATATATGGTAGTAAGAATAGAAAGTGATGTACAGATAGTAAGGTACAGCACGTGTAGGGAGTTGTGTTGTTCTCTTGTCTTTCTAAACAGGAACCACGCCCCCACTGTCAGCGGGAAGGAGTCAGATTAACACGAGGCAGGGGCGTGGTGTGGTGAAGGAGGAAGTGGAACTGCCAATGAGAAGAGGACAACGCCTTGCGTGCACAATGACACTCTGTTACGCTCAAATATACTGGGTCAGGGAAAGGACAGGAGGTCAGACTTCGTGAACTGACACACCTTTGTTGTTCGTCAGGGACGTGAAGTTGAGACCCAGAGCTCTGTAATTTTATTCCTTTACTGCTTAATAAACTACATTAACTGAGACCGAATATCTTCTCCTATTGCTTCATTAAAGAACACGCAGGACTGAGCTCACACATAGCACATTGGAGAGTAGGATGAGCCCCCCAGTCCATCAACTTTTAGACTGTGGATCAATTTTTGATGAATGTAGGGCTGTGGTTTCTTAATAACTGCAACAATAAAGATTTGTCTTGAATTCTTCTTCTGTTCAGATTCACACATTTAGAGGCATTTATCATACCAAACGGTGGTAAAAACATTTCTCAGACACAAATAAATAAACAAAAAATAATGAAAACAAGTTATCAAAACATAAGATTGTAACAATATCCAGGAGAGAAGAAAACTTTAAAATGGTAATTCAAAGGTAAGGAAGAATACCTCTATAAGCAGGTGTTCATAACTCTACATGGGCAAAACAGCCCTATCAGGCCAATGTACGTTTCATTTGTACATTACTGTTTAACGGTTACTTCGAAAATTAGCATTTCAACAAGGGTGTGGTTAATGCGTGGTTGAGTTTAGGCACAACAACAATTGGTTATGGTTAGGAAAAGCTCATATTTTAGCTTAAAATACCTGGCTTTCAGGGCACAATCAAGGCTGGAAACATAGTAAAAACGTTGACATGCACAGTTAAGTTGAGCTACAGCAATAGCTCCACCAGGCCATTTCATTGGACTACTGTCCTTGTCCCAGTATACAAGCAGGGGAGAGGAATCCATTTAATCACGTAAGTATGTCCAACTCTGTTACAGTGGGTGGTGATATACCCCCCTTCAGCTAGTTAGTATTGGACCTTGTTCTGGTTGACCTATTATGTCACAGACCAAACAATCAACAAACAAGGTATCTATGGTTAGATAGCAGAAAACTGGTACCATGGTGGAAAACTTTACAGCTCTGTACATTTTGTATGTGCTATAGGCTTTACTTTTTGTACAGATGAGATGCATGCTGAATGTAGATTTGCCATGTGGTTACTGGCTTAGTCTTTTTCCATTATGCATTTAATGCTATTTGTCTTCCGGGTCATAGCCTGGGGCGGAAACTCTGGAGCATGCGCAGAGCTCCTAGGCCAGTTTGGGTCCGATTGACTGTATACATGCAGGAGTAATTTGATTCCTAATCGCATTATCTGGGTGTGTTCGTCCTACAGAGAAATTCTATTTAGTCTGATTTCAGTCTGACTAATATGTTTACATGTATTTTAAAAGTCCAGTTTTAGTCAGACTAACACAATAAATCGATTTTCTCTAATGTCATGTAAACATACTGAGTGATGTCTCGCTAAAAATCAACAGCATTTGGTAGCACTATCCCTGGTAGAAACACAGAGACGGGTTGCTAAAAAAGTATTGCTTTTGTTGTTAGTTGGTCTCAAACAGTGGTCTGCAGCTTGGCAGGCATCTAGCCTAGATATCATGCCATTCTCCATCCCTTCCACCTTCCAATAGCAAAGTAATCTCAAACATACTATGTCACTTTAGCTGTGGTTTGCAGAAAAATACAATGCCAACAGTTTCCTCTGGAGGCTTGGATTTCCCAAACTGCTGAAAACTAAAATGCCCATTTATTTTAGGGAGGTTGATTATACTGTTATGTGGGACATTTGTAGTTTACGCCCACACAATTCTTGGTTCAGTTCATACCCTTTTTGTCCCATCATTTCCTTAGTCTTTACATAAAATATCAAACAAGTAAAGTCAAGATGGTGTGTAACCGTCAACCAAAGAATCAAAAGAACAAAATGTGCTTTTCACCCAGGGAAAATGTCACCCTGAGTTATGAAAGGCAAGAAAGATATTTAAAATGTTATTTTAGTTTAAATCATTCCACTTCAAAGCCTTAGTTCCTTCACCAAGTACTAATGGCACCCCCATTATTTCTTTTACCAGTCAGTCTTCTGTCTGTGTGCATGTAAGGAAGTATGTTTGTTTGCTGGTGTGTGACACTGTGTGTGTGTGTGTGTGTGTGTGTGTGTGTGTGTGTGTGTGCGTGTGGAGGTTTGTGTGTGTGTGTGGAGGTGTGTGCATGAGCTGAGTGTCACTGAGTACTCTGGAGACACCAAAAACCTTTCAAGGGCCCAGAGTGCTGCTGTTCAAAGGTCTCCATTACCTCCCTCTCTCTCTCTGTTTCCATCACATGATGTTTTTCATCTTCCAGCCTTTTCTTATTCGCTCTCTCTCCTGGGGTCTCTGTGCCCTTTCCCCTCCGTCTCTTGCCCATCAACAACACCGAGACCAAACAACAGCCGCCTCGGTCTCCCACAGGCTTGAACTTCAAGTACATCATAGCTCTGACAGGCCACAGTGAGCAAGCGGCCGCCGCTGCTGCTGCTGCTGCTGCTGCTGCTGCTGGGCATGGGGAGGAAGTGATTACACTAAGCAGGATTACTCTTATCTTGCTACAAACAAATGCAGAGGGTCACTCTTTAGACTGCTGTAACTCCAGTGTGATGGCATTCATTAATGTCCCTGATGATGTTTTTTTTAATGGTAGTGATGCTGTTGCCAGTGTGTCAGTATTGTCCTTTTATTGAAATGTAATCTGGTCCAGGAAGTCAGGAAGTATGGACACACTATTATCAGCTAGTGAGAGCTCTAAATTCAAATCCTGCTGGATGATATGAACGCTTGCACACAGACACACACACACACACACACACACAAGAATGACCTAACAGACAACGGTCATTCACTTGTCTTCACAGTCCAGCTGTGTGTGTGGGACGGTTGACAGGAAGCTTCTGTCCCTCCAATCAGTAAAGGCAGCAGATCAGAGGAACCCTCCAACACAAACCTCACAAGTCAACTCACATTTCCCCTATCATTCCTTCCTCCTGTCCTTCTCTCCCTCCTACACACTCTCTGTTTCCTTTTGCCTTTTTTCGCTCCCTTCTCCCTAACTCTCCTCTCCTTCTCTCCCTCCTGCAGCCAAAAATGTGTTTATCTCTGAGTGACTTAAAAAAAACAAAAAACAAAACAAAACAGGCTGGAATCACAGCAGCGTTGACGACTAGAATCTGTCAAACCCTGGTATGATACGCCATTTTACCCCACTTGAAAGAGACGCTGTTTATCGAGGGTGGTGACGGAGGGAGATAGTGAGGGGCTGAGTGAAGAACAAGAGAACAGAGGAGTTTAGGGAGGGAGAGGACAAAACAGAAAAAACCATGGTGTAAAAAAAGAAAACTTTTCTCAATCAACATGTTTTTTGGAGTGATTTGGAAACTAGGACAGAGCAGGAATCATCCCAAACAGTTACCCACCCACTCAGGCTGCTGTCCACCCATCATCTTGCTACCGATCCAACCAGAGGTACTCAACAAACCAGTGGCAGTCCTTTTTTAAAGACTAATATGAAGGTGTGGGAGAGTAACTACACAACACTGAACCCCAAGTTGCTCCCAATGGGCAGGCAAGCAAATATCAAATAAATCTCTTTATCCACCTTATTCCTAGCCCCCATGATACCTTGCATGAATTATGGGCACAACTTCATGCACTGAACCAGAACCGTTGTTTTGCAATGACAGTTGTTAGCTAACAGTACTTATCCTCTCTCCAGGAACAATTGGGAATAAAATGTGGAATAAACCTCCCGTGACACCTCAGACGGGATAATGTGATCATATCTCTGCCATCTCTGACAGCCATGTCAAATCAGTGGTTGTTTACCTTTTTAATCAAGCACGTTAGCAATTAGCTTGCCTTGCTACATTAATATATTGTTAAATTTAACAGAGCCAGAGCAAATTTATAGTAAACATCTACTCCTTCTAAAAGATGATTTATGATTTCTTACACATCACCAACGGTCACTAACACATTCAGTGAATATTTAACATCATTCTGTATTAATTTAAGCTAATGCTCCGCTCGTCTGCTTTAATGACGTGGTTACCACATCTTCATAACTGCTGATATTTTAAATCTGAGTTCCTCTGAGTGATACACAATTCCGAATTTAGCAGCAGACTAAAGTGAAATAAAGTACTAATAAAATAACTAATGTAGCACCTGACCCATGTAGCTAGGTGGTTAATCACTGAATAACCCGTGTGGCAGTACTGTGAGCGGGGCCCTGGGTACATTTATTTATGGCGGTCCATATTAACCTGTTCACACAATAAAATTTCCAACTTACGAACAGCTCAATTATTAATTTGAAATATTTGGCGGTGCCTCCACTTAGTAGGACTAAATGATTTTAATCACTAGTTTTAACCCACTAAGAATTATTTATGTTTTTTAAATCACTACTCCCTTTTTTTACTCAAAACACACCTTAATGAAATGTAAACAACACACACACACAATACCTTAAGTGCAAATCACGAATTTAGTCAAGGAAAACCAATATTTAAATCAGTTATAAATTAAACAAATATGAAATTATACAAGACTTAAATGTGTTCCTTTTTCTGTTCTTTTCTCAACAGTTGTGACCTTTTGTTTATCTTATTTTTCAGTTACACCTAAAAGGCTCACACTCACCCACATTAACACTCACTCTGCAACCCAAATAATTAGTGTAATGTCCTTTAAACAAAACAAAAAAAAACGTTGCAGGCCTGATTAGTTGCTTGGGAGCGGTGAGACCTAAAACAAGTGGTCGTTTCACTTGCTAGGCAAGCTGTAAAATAAAATGCGCGTGCACTGTGTTTCTGTTACTCACAAATCCTGATGTGAAACTTGGTAAAGGGGGGAAAACCTGGCGCAGTATGACGAGAGGGAGACGAGGAGCGACCGGCAGGCTGCCAACAACAGTCCTGGTACAGAGATGTCCGGGCGAAAGATGATGTCTAGTCTTCTCAAACGACAGAGGAGAGTTCAAGGAGTTTTTCCTGGTCCTCAGTCTAACGAATGTACATGACAGTTTTTCTCAGTCACATATCTCACACCGAAACTCATGTCGAGCTTCCAACTAATAAACATTTACACATATCAGCACACAGTAACATTAGCGGCTACTACAGTGAGACATGAGCTAGTTTAGCTACCCTGCTAACTCGCTAATCGCGATTAGCATCAATATTTTACATGCTACATATTGATGAAACAATACACAGATTACACAGAGGTTATTTATCTTCTGCAGTTGCAATATGTCCCTTACACTTCGTTAAACTCTGCATCCACCAACGTAAAATCTCCAGCAACGTAATTTTACACAGTGTCTTTTGTTTTCATCTGACGTGCCCATGGCTGTAATCCATGGGGTCTCCTCTACATCCTGCCCCTCTACCTATCAGATAGGCTGACGAGTGAATAACAACCAATACAATTAACAACATGACATGACTGACAACCTGATGCTCTCAGAAACTAGGTTGTGAGCTGAACACCTTTCTCTTCTGTTGGGAATCAACATATATTTACCTCACATGGTGGCACCAAATATGTTGGGGTCAACACACTAGGCTTCACACGGAGGCACCAAAAATAGGCCCGTTTCCACTGAAGAAGTTCCTGGTACAATTTGGGGGGCAGGAACTACTACAGGAACGTCCTCTCGTTCGGCCCTCTCAACTGCCGTGTCTCCACTGAGTGGAGTACGAGGAATGTTCCTGTAAAGTTACGGGCTGCCTCTGGATGTGACGTAATCGCTGCGCGACCATTTTGACCGGGCGATGTAGGGACACCGTTAGCCGATAGCGGTGTCTGTAATAACTCAGTAAATGGCCCGTGAAAAAATATTTTTTCCAGCGGATGTCTCTTAGTTACAACATGATTGAGCTAACTGGAGTAGTTTCATGTCGTATCCGACAACGGGAGGCTTTTAACAGATGACATCCTGATGTTAGCTTTGCTGCTGCTGTTAGCTGATGCTTTCTAGACATTGTAATTTCCCAGAACTGAATAAATACCACACATATCAACACACTGATTTTGTTGCTTTCTGTTGACGTCACATCCCTCCTTGAGTATAAACAATCAGCACCAAGTAATCCCCAAGCCCCATCCAGGAGTCCTTCGGGGTCGTTCTGAGTACCTACCCCGAGGCAGGGACTTGTTTAGCCCCTGTAAAAGTTCCGGAACTCTGTCCTTCGGGGGTGGTTCCTGCGGTGGAGACACGCACCAACGGCCCCGGGCCCGTAAAATTACCCCGAAGTTCCTGCGGTGGAAACAGGCCATATGTTGGGGTTAAATTGGCTATCGGAAATAATTAATAATTATTATTATTAATTAATAATTATGTTAAATAATGTGACTTAATTAACATTAAATCACCTTGTGGGGCACCATTCCCGTAAAGGGAAAAATGATAGCCAGTTAAAGATATCAGTCTCATAAAATACGATAGACTATTAATTTGGAGTTTGATTAATAATTAAATTAATGACAACAACCAAAATTAACGGTAATGCTTGAAGGATTTTGGAGTTCTTGATGCAGCAGAGGTTGACTATTCATTCACTCTTGTGCAACATTAAACAGACAGCAGGTATGATTCCAAAGAATTATATTTATTCACAAACTAGCAATGCAAACCAAAACACACAAATTCTAACTAACTATTGTTGTGCTCGGACCTTTTGATGAGTTGTAATCCTTTGTGCGTGGGTGGAAAGTACTTCACACAACAAGGAATCTTCGTTTGTAGACTTTACTGGACTTCAGCCGGTAAGTACAGAACATACATCTCAATGGCACGCTTTTTAGGTTGGGTTGTGGCCTCTAGCTCGGGCACAGAACAGCAAGCTAGGCTGTCCATGCAGTGAGCCGTGAGCACCGTTCAACATCCAACAACAAACTGAAAACATGGTAATCTCGTTACGTTCTTATGCACGCTCACGTGACTCTAGCTAACCAATCAACATGCTATATTTAGCAACACATAACACATCTTATGACAGGATAACAGAGGGTCAAACTTAACGTTTGTGATCTACCTTACACTATATACAAGCTTGGTGTGTGTATGTGTGTGTGTGTGTGTGAGAGAGAGAGAGAAAGGAGAAAGACAAAGGCGGGTGTATTGATCAAGTAGCCGTTTAGCCTACAAACAAAATGGCTGACAACAGAGAACTACCAAAATGGCCAAATCTAGACTGCTTCAGTTTCCGGGGGAGAAGTCTGTCTGACCCTGTGGTCAGGACAAAGACAAAGGAAAAGAAGCGGGAACTTTGAGATGCCTGTTTGGGTGTAGCTCTGTTGAAAGCCTATTTGTTAATGAGTCTATGTGAAAGTGATTTGTGTTGCAAACGGTCTGCATTAGTGCAGAGATTGTTTAGTTGTGTGCAAGAATCTGTTTGTGAACAGTATTAGCAAACTAAACACTTAGCTTTGGCGAAGCCAACTAATCAATGACGTAACTGCCAACAATCACAACAATAACTCAATGAACAGCATCAAATCACATACAACAAGTTAAACAGTCTTGCTTAGCCTGTAAAGCTGTGATAAGCTATGCCCAGTTGTTACATTACTGATCCTTGAATGGATGGAGGAAAGAGTCACTCGGTGGCGCAATGCTTTGTTAGCCGGCAGAAGAAGGCTGGGAAGGTGGTTCCAGGTGCAGTCTTTGTTGGGTCCTTTGTTCCAAAAGTGAAGCTGGTCGCTCAGGGTTTCGCAGAGTTAGACGCTGGGTGCTAACTCACTTAGTTCCTTGTTGCTGAAAAGCTGGTTGTAAACCTTGTGTTCGCAACTCTACCTTTCTGTTTCAGGTCAGAGAGTCTGTGATCAGTTGTCCTCCTTTTAGTGGTTTGGGCTATGGAGCAGGGGTTTGGGCCTCTGCTGTCCCAGGCCCAGCTGGAAAAAGGGGTGCAGCTGCTACAGTAGCTGGAGCAAGAAGAGCACTGCTCCACGGTTGGAACAGAGAAGAGAAAGGTCTGTGGAAGGGAGCAAAGATCTACAGATGCCTGTGACATCAGAGTCTCATGTCACTGTAAAAGGTCTTGTCCAATCAAGTTTTGGGACTTGAGTCTCACTGAGGTGTGAGGTGAGACCTCCTGTGGAGAGGGGTGCCACTTAGCTCTCTTTGCAAGAGCATGCAGAGGAAAAAGCCTTGAAATCAGTGATGATTTTACCAAATGATGAATCATCTGTGGTCCTGTGAATCCCAACACTTCTGTACATCATAAACAAACTATTTAAATGTCAATGAACTTTTGCTGCATTCTATTGGTAGCCGGAACTGGGAATGATACGGTTTCCGGTCCGGAAAGGTACAAAAGAACACCCGTTTTACCTGGAGGTCTAGTCATCAAACTCGGGCAAGGTCCAGGTAGACCGAGTCGGTAGAATTGATGTCACGACGAAGATGGCTGCGCACACAGTGAATGGTAAACAAAGTTATTTGTCCTCAATTTGTCCTCGTATATGCTGTTTAATTAAGCGTTTGTGTTGTAAAAATCATACAAGTACTTTGCAATGGCATTTCTGTTTCCACTGTTGATTTGTGTTGGAAAAAAAGTCTGTGCAAGCCCGTTGTAGACTAAAGTCGTTTGAACCAACAAAGTCTCCATTGCTCAGCAACCACGCAAACAAAAACAAACTTACGGCGCACAGCCATGTTTTCCGGACTGTTGCAATGAAACGCTTTCAGATCAGACGTGTCATACAGTCATATAAATCCGACAAGGAATGACCGGCCTGGATTGCCAAACGAATGCGGCATTTATACACCCACAGACAAAGATTTATTGATCTGCCTATAGCATTGTTGTTTTTAATTCACTTATGAACTGTAATTAAGACTCTTTAACCTAACTTATTTTAATGAAATGTCTTTTAAACATTTTTCCACATATGAAATACTTCTATTTTAAACAGTTTTTAAATCATATTTATTAGTCTAAAATTAAATGTTGTACAATGGGCTACACTAACTTTAGGCATTCATTTTATGACATGAAAGAAGTACGGCAAATAAGTAAAAGACTCTCTGCCTGGATAATTAAACACAGAATTCAAGGTGTGCTGCTGAGTTTATTTTATAATGGGCAGTTTTCTAATGTAGGTTGAGAATGCAGTCAGACAGGGAAAGACGAGGTGTAATGTACTGATGTTGAGTGATAGACTTGTCATTCTAGGTGTCAGTTCTCTTCAGCAAATTCTGATTTAATACTTCTCAGCTCTACAAATTAATTTGGTTATATTATTTCTTAAATGTCATTAAAGGGAAATTTCGGTTTATTTCAACCCGTCTCCTATCGTCCTAAATTTGTTTCAAGTGACTAGTGACATAGAAATAATAGTTAGCATGTTAGCTGTTAGCCTAGATACAGCCGTAGCATCAGACCTGCTAAGACGTAAGTGAACGGGCATACCTTCAAGTGCAAAGTTAGTCCACTAAACAAGTTTTTTTTCCACAAAGACCGCCTTACATGTTAGGATAAATGTCAGAGAACATATAGAAAATGACATGTAAACGTTTTGTCTTACCTTACCGGTGTGCTGCCATGTTTGTTGACCATCTAGCTCTGCTTTCCAAAGCAGTTTAGTGTATGCAGTAGAGTAGGGTGTGCCTTTCATTTTTCAATACGGGACAATCCGGTATTATACAGGTCCCCTGTGTAGGCAGGCAATGGAAACTGTACTGTTGGTTCCAGGAACAATCCCTTTTTGTTCTGGCACACTATTGTAGAAGCCACAAATATAACTTAGTCTGGTTGTGGTGGTAGTAGCTAATGTTACAGATGTGGACAACAGGGCAAAAGGTACCAGAGCCCCTCAAGGACATTTTAGAGCATGCTATTTCATCTAACTCTGCATGGACCCCGAGTGACTAGCTTCCTTGGATCTGCACCTTCGGAACAAGGACACAAGACTGCTTCTGGAGCCACAGCTCTTTCCAGCCTTCCTCTGCTAACAAAGCAGCACACCACAAAGCAACTCTTTCTTCCATCCATCCAAGGATCGGTAATGTAACAACTGGGCATAGCTTTATCACAGCTGTACAGGCTAAGCATGACTGTTTATCTTGTTGAATGTGATTTAATGCTGTTTACTGAGTCATTGTAACTGTTTGCAGTTAGGTCATTGATTAGTTGGCTTCGCCAAAGCTAAGTGTTTAGTTTGCTAATGCTGTTCACAGACAGATTCTTGCACACAACTAAACAATCTGTGCACTAATGCAGACCGTTTGCAACAGAAATCACATTCACATAGACTCATTAACAAATAGGCTTTCAACAGAGCTACACCTAAAGAGGCATCTCAAAGTACAGCTTCTCTTCCTTCTTCTTTGTCCTGACCACACGGTCAGAAAAATACCTCCCCCGATATGAAGCCAGCTTTGATTCAGCCATCTTGTAGTTCTCTGTTGTCAGCCGTTTTGTTTTGTAGGCCAAACGGCCCTTTGATTACCACACCTGCCTTTGTCTTTCTCTCTCTCAAATGTTTCACCTTCTGTTCCTGAGATATGACGTTGAATAATGGCCAGTAAAAGTGTTTTATGCAGAACATTATGATGTTAAAGTAAAGCTGACATTTGACCTTTTGGATATCAAATGTTATTACTCTATTATTTCATCATTTATCATTATTCTTGTCTTGTCATAATCGGCATACAAATTCTTGAATTATGTCCAAAAACATATTTTGCGAGTTCACGTGGACCTTGACCTTTAACCACAAAATTCGAATCAGTTTATTGTTAGGTCCAGTGTACATTTGTGTAAAATTTTTAAAAATCCCTTGAGGTATTCTTGAAATATCATGTTCACAAGAATGAGACAGACTAGGTCATAGTGACCTTGACCTTTGAGCACCAAAATCTAATCAGTTCATTATCAAGTCCAAGTGAACTAGCAAACTTACTTGTCAGCATAGCCAACCTAATTAGCAAGGTAACACGCTAACCCTGCAGTAGCTTAGAAGGTTTTTGTTAAGTGTTAATGAGGCTTACTTGTTCGATTGTACTAACTTACTTACTGTACTTACTGTATTTAGCTCTAAAGAAGCACAGGAGCAGCACACTGATGATGTCAGGGGGCTGTGATTACTGTAGTTGATTGCAATGTTGGTCCAGGACCATGACGTAGGTTAATTATTGAACATGTCCCACATGGCAAAGTCACGTCGTGCTTCTTAACACATAGGCATGATATTGATATTGATCTCATTATCTAATATTCCAGAAAGAATATCTCTGTGACGCAACATCAAGACATTGTTATAACATCCATTTGTGTGGTGAATTTTGGTTAAACATTAAAAATCTGTGGACTGAGGTGCTTTCTGTGCTCTGTTATTGAGAATTGGTTTGGGGATATAATTTATTCTTAACAAATCAGCTCACAAAGTAGCTCATGTCAGCAGTATCCACTGTCACAAGCCATGAGGAAGTATGCTGCATGGGCTCATCAGAGTAAAAAAGAAATTATGATCTTTGAGCTAAAGAAATGACCACAGGATAATTCAGATCAAAAGAATTCCCTTAGGAGAGGACAGATGCACTCAAAAGCAACAGCAATCCTTTAACAGACATTAGACATCTGGAACAAGGCAAAAGTGTTGGTTCAAGCATTGGATGCAATGATGAGTTTGCTGTGATGTGAGGCAAAAATATAAAATTTGTCCTGAGGGTGATAGGCGCAGATTAAGTATAATAAAGTATAAGTATAATAAACAAAATCTATGTGAAAGTGTGATAACCTGGGGGGGTGTGAAGGACCAGGACACAGACCCAGAGCTGAGCAACGAACACAGGTTTATTTTGTGAGGGAATGGTAGGTTGGAAGGGAAGGAGAAGGCTCGAGGCGAGGAGCAGGAAGCGAGGAGGGGATCCAGGCAACGAGGCAGTGGAGGAACCCGGGGAAGGCAGAGGAGCAGAGGTGTGGGGAGAATGGTGATGGCAGGTGGAGGGTAGCGGTGAGGGGAGCCAGGGCTGGAGCAGATCCGGGGAGGCAGCAGCTGAGCAGGAGCTAGATGATTCCTGGGACATGAGAAACACAAGGTAAGCACAAGGAAGCACGAGGAATAAAAACTGAAATCCACACAAACTGGAAGTCGGCCTGACGAGAGTTACCGCATGGTGAACTGTAACGATCTGGCGGACAGTCTGCTGTCACAGACCGGCTTGAGCTGAGAAACATGGAAGATAGGATGCACTCTGAGAGAAGCAGGGAGTTTCAGTTTAACAGCTGCAGGATTCACGACATGAGAGACTTCAAAGGGGCCAAAGTAACGGGGGGACAGCTTCTTAGATTCAGTTTTAAGAGGAATATTCCTAGAGGATAACCAAACTCCCTGACCTGGGCGATACATGGGGGCAGGAGCACGGTGTCGGTCAGCCAAACGACGGTTTCTTTCAGTGGAGCGGAGCAGGGCAGAGCGAGCACTCCTCCAGATCCTACAGCAGCAGCGGAGATGATGCTGCACTGATGGGACAGCGATCTCCCCCTCCTGAGCTGGGAACAAGGGGGGAAGATATCTGAGGGCACACTCAAACGGTGTCATACCTGTTGCTGCACTGGAGAGGGAATTGTGTGCATATTCTATCCAAACCAGATGAGAACACCAGGAAGCAGGATTCTGGGCTGTCACACACCGCAGGGCTGCTTCCAGGTCCTGGTCCAGGTCTGAGGATGGAAACTGGAGGACAAACTGACTGATGCGCCCAAGGCCAAACAAAAAGCCTGAAAAGGCCCGATCTTAAACGATGTCCGAGGGGATGCCATGGAGTCTGAACACATGATGCACCAGGAGGTCTGCTATTTCCTGGGCCGAGGGAAGCTTCTGGAGTGCAACAAAATGAACAGACTTAGAAAAATGGTCAACGATGGTGAGTATAGTGGTATTACCTTGGGATGGGGGTAGCCCAGTGACGAAGTCCACAGTAATGTGAGACCAGGAGCGACGGGGAACCGGTAGAGGGCAGAGGAGACCAGCAGGTGGTTGGTGAGAGGCTTTCCCGTGGGCACACACCTGACAGGCAGCGACAAAGGCTTGTGTGTCCACATCCATGGTGGGCCACCAGAAGTGGCGCTGAAGGAGTTGGAGGGTTCTGGTATAACCCGGATGGCAGGCGATGCAGGAGCTGTGTCCCCACTGCAGGACCTGAGACCTCACCGAGTCCGGGACAAAAAGTCTGTCAGGGGGGGCCATTGCCGGGGTCCGGCTGATCGCGCTGAGCCTGCCTTATGCTGGTCTTGATCTCTCAAGTGACCGCCCCCACCACACAGGAGGGAGGCACAATGGTGTCAGGGCTCGAGGGGGACTCTTGGAGGGAGAATTGTCTGGACAGTGCATCTGGTTTGATGTTTTTGGAGCCGGGGCGGTACGTGATGGTGAAGTTGAAACGGTTGAAGAACAATACTCACCGGGCTTGGCAGGAGTTTAGGCGCTTGGCTGTCTGGATGTAAGCGAGATTCTTGTGATCAGTCCATACCAGGAAAGGGCGATCCACCCCCTCGAGCCAGTGCCTCTACTCCTCCAGAGCCAGCTTAACCGCCAGCAACTCCCGGTTCCCTACATCGTAATTGAGCTCCATCGGCGTGAGCAGGGAAGGCATCTGTGACGCGGTCGGTGTTGACAGGGGGTTTTTATGCATGTGTTAATATATTTTGCTGCATGTTTTACTTGTTTTAAGTTGCTGTGTTTGGGTTTTTAGTAGAGATTTATTGGCTTGTGTTTTTAGTGGGAGATTCTTTTTTTTGCATGCAGTGTTTTTTGTCCGATTGCCCCTGAACACAACAGACACTGACCAAAACCAGAGAAGCAATCAGCAGATGGGCAACAGGTGCAGCACGCTGGATGAAAAGGAAATAAAAGCAGAAGCACTCAGCAGAGCAGAGGAGCCAGGGACACAAGCCGGGGACACGAGCCGGAGACATGAGCGAAGGAGTGGCCACGTGCAGCCATCAGCGACCGACGTAGCCTGGACCACGGAGACGCCAGAGCCTGAAGCGCAGCAACCTGTACCCGTTTGGCGAGGATAATCCAGCCTGGGTCAGTAGTTTGACTGCCGCCCGGGAAGATCGTGAGTACCTTTCAACTTTGTTGTGGCGGTTACTGGAAGGCCGGCTGCGGGGTCAGGCAAGGGGTGTAATCTGGGCTTGTTGTGTGTGTGCCCGATACTGGTTCTGGTCTCCTCATCTTTCCCAGGACGACCGGAGCAGCAGAGGAGGCGCTGCGGGAGAGGAGCATCGGGAGTTGATCTGGGCTAGGAACGAGTTGACGTCTGAGCGGCGGCTGCTGGCGTTCCCACGTGTAAGTGACTCTGGGGCAGAGGGTTATTGCATGGACTTTGATGGACTTGTTTTAGGCATCATCTATTTTATTTTGTAAAACATTGCTTTTATTGTAATAAACCCACCAATATTTACCCTTGGCTTGTTTTTTTAACTCTGCTCACCCCTGGTTACAAAGAACCTGTAAGCCTTTTAAGAGTTCCAGAGCTCTATAAATCTCTAGGTGGCGTTGTCGGTTTTTATACTATTTCTTTAAATACTTAAATTATTTTTAAAATTAATTTAAGTCATTTTTTTAAATTGTTCTTAATTGGCAGTTGTTTTAATAGCTTTTTTAAAAAAGTCTAAATTAACTTTAGGCCACGCAACACATCCACCTCCAGAATAAAGTGCAGAGAGGAATCAGGCTGAGTGAGGACAGGGGCCAAAGTGAAGCGCTCCTTGAGGTGATGGAATGCAGCATCAGCCTGAGGGGACCAGGAGAACGGGACCTTGGAGGAGGTGAGTCGGGTTAAAGGGGCCATGATGGTGCTGTAGTTCTTGATGAACTTCCGGTAAAAGTTGGCGAAACCGAGGAATCTCTGAAGTTGCTTGACTGAAGCTGGAACCGGGCCACTCTGCCACAGCTTTAATCTTTCCGGGTTCGCCTCCACCTGCCCTCTCTTGATGATGTGTCCCAGGAGTGTATCAGAAGCAGAGTGAAACTCACATTTCTCCGCTTTCACATACAGCTGATTTTCCAGGAGCCGTTGAAGCACCAGCCGGACATGTGTGATGTGCTCCTCCAAGGTGCGGGAGAAGATCAGGATATCGTCTAAATAGACAACCACAAAAGGGCTCAGGAAATCCCTCAACACATCATTTACCAGTGCTTGGAAGACGGCTGGCGCATTGGTTAGACCAAAGGGCATGACAAGATACTCAAAGTGGCCGAGGGGGGTGTTGAAAGCCGTCTTCCATTCATCTCCATCTCGGATGCGGACCAGGTGGTAGGCGTTTCTGAGATCGAGTTTGGTGAATATGGTGGCTCCATGGAGGGGTTCAAAGGCAGAGGAAATGAGGGAAAGGGGGTCCTTGTTCTTGACGGTGATTTGGTTGAGGCCACGGAAGTCTATGCAGGGGCGAAGGGTCTTGTCTTTCTTGGACACGAAGAAAAAGACAGCTCCGGGGGGGGGGGTGTTAAACCTGCTGCCAGGGACTCAGCAATGTATTTTTCCATTGCCTTTCTCTCAGGGCGAGAGAGGTTGTACAGGCAACCAGAGGGGAATGGGGCTCCAGGAACCAGATCAATGGCACAATCATAGGGGTGATGTGGTGGCAATGAGAGGGTGCTGGTTTTACAAAAAAAACTGGCATGGTCATGGTAAATGGCTGGAATGAGGGACAGATCAGGGGGTTTACTCAGGGGTGGAGTGACACTGCCCTCCGTGGGGGGTTGAGCTGATTGCAAGCACACACTGTGACAATAGCTGCTCCAGTTAATAATTTTTCCTGCTGCCCAATCAATGTGTGGATTATGGTGAACTAGCCAGGGATGACCAAGAACAATAGGAGCAGAGGGTGAATGCAATAATTTGAAAGAAATGAACTCACAATGATTACCGGACAGGATTAACTGGAGTGGGGTGGTTTGGTGAGTGAAGCGGGCTAGCAACTTGCCATCCAGTGCTTTGACGATGATGGGAGTTTCCAGGAGCTCAGTGGGGAAACCAGCTTGACGCACCACTGCCTCGTCAATAAAGTTGTCCTCGGCACCGGAGTCGACCAGGGTAAAAGGGGGCAGAGGCACAGAAGAAAAACACAGGGAGGCTTGGATGGAAAATCGCTTGGGAATGGATGGAGAGGAGTGTGTTAGACTCATCCGCCGCTCCTCAACAGCTGGTGAGCCTAGGCTTTTGGGCGCTGGGGACAGGACGCGATGAAGTGGCCCTTCTGACCACAGTACAGACACTCCTTGGAAGACATGCGCCTGAGCCGCTCCTCCGGGGTCAGACGGGTGCGGCCGAGCTGCACTGGTTCAGGCTCAGGAGCGGGTCTGTAGAGAGTGGGAGGTGGCAGGCGAGGGGAAAAGGGTTCTGGCGGCTGGGAGACTGAATGATGGGAAGCGGGGGAAGCAGAAGGGCGAGATACTGAGGGCTGACCACTCCTTTCTTTCCTACGCCCCCTGAGCCAATTATCTAGTGTGACAGAGGACCAGGACAGGTTTATTTTGTGAGGGAATGGTAGGTTGGAAGGAAAGGAGGAGGCTTGGGGTGAGGAGTGGGAAGGGAGGAGGGGATCCAGGGGCCCAGGGAAGGCAGAGGAGCAGAGGCGTGGGAGGAATGGTGATGGCAGGTGGAGGGTAGCGGTGAGGGGAGCCGGGGCTGGAGCGGATCCGGGGAGGCAGCCGCTGAGCAGGAGCTGGATGATTCCTGGGACACGAGAAAACACAAGGTAAGCACAAGGAAGCATGAGGAATACACACTGAAATCCACACAAACTGGAAGTCAACCTGACGAGAGTTACCACATGGTGAACTGTAACGATCTGGCGGAGAATGACAGGAGAGCCGGAGTATTAGAGCTGAGTGGTGATGAGGTGATGAGCTCCAGGTGTGCGTCCTGCAGCCACTGCCTGTGCCAGGGACCCGCCCCTAGGAGAGAGTGAGACACACAAGGGAGGGAGTGGAAAAACACAGACTCTCCAGGTGAGGATATGACAGAAAGACTGTACAAAAGGAATTTTTGAGGCTAAAACTTAAGAAGTTTAACCATTTTCTCTGGTGATGGTGACAAAAACAAAGAGATTTCAAAGGACATAGACACACACACACGCACGCACGCACACACACACGTGCACACACACGCACACATACATAAGTTAATTAACACCACACAAATAGAGATCAGAGGCGTATTGAATATGCAGCAATGTTTCTGTTTCATCTGTCACCCGCTGCTTTCAACTAACTGTATCACAATGTAAAAATCTGGTAACTTCAAAAAAGGGCTTAACTTAGATCCAGTTTTTCCTTGTCTTCAGTGTATTATTTTCATATATTTATGAAGACCAGGAGGTGTCCTCAAATTAAAAATTTTCTAGGATCAATCAGTCAATCAAGCAATCAATCAATTTACTTGTCACATGAAATTATATTAAATACAGTTTTAGTGAAATGTAATCCTGTCAGTTCCTTCAATATTTGCATTAAAACAGTCTGTAATCATGAGTATATTTTGGGCTGATAATGTGACCTACTATGCTGTGCTTCACAGTTGGAGAAGTAATAACTTGTGCAGCATCCTTGTGCACTCAGTATGGGAAGTTATTCAACTGTATACCATAGCCTGCAATTCAGTAGGCACTGTCATCATACAGTCTGCATACATCAAACTTGATGTTGTACCCAGGTTTATTAGATCCATGTCATACAATGTAGCTTTCACTAAACTTATAATATTGCTAAAATCTCACAGTCTATAGGAGGCTTTAGGCGGGATCTTCATTAAGGACCCTTATGGATTGAGGATAGATGCTCTTCCTTAGCCTCTGAGTGCTAAGGCTGCGTAGTTCCTTACCTGCTTCCTCCCGAAGTCCACTATCATCTCCTTTTTTTTTGTTGAAATTTAGGAGTAGACTATAGTCCTGACGTCAGCAGATCAAGTCTCTTACTTTTCTTACAAAAAGTACTGTACCCAAATTTGTACAGGTATTGTTAAAGGCTGCAATCATGTAACCAGTGCACTGGCAAGAGTACATAAGGAAGCAGTCCTGAGCGGTCATGTAAGGAGGTGGGTTGGGACAGTGGATGGGTCACAAAAATGCAGACCTTCCCCTGGGACTTTACCCTGGAGGGGTTCCACATGTGTTTTCAGAACCATGTGAACTTTAACATACGTCCTCACCATGATTTTTTCCTAAACCTAACCACAGTAAATTTATTAGCCTAAACCTAACCTCTGTAAGTTTATGTTCATTACATACTGTATGTTAAGGACCTAACATCATTTGTGGGGTGCTAATTCTTCATACGAGCTGCTGTGTGTGCATTTCTGTAGGATATCGTATGAACTGTTCTGTGGAGATATGTTGCCCTCAAGTGGGTTTTTCATTGTAACCTGTGACCAGCCCCCCTCCCCCCAACTGTATGGTCAGCAAACTTGAAGATGTTTTTTGGATTTCACCACATGGGTGAACAATGGAGTGGTTTGTATGTTAGACCAAAAGCCTGATCAAAGGGATGCTCCCAAAACCCCATCAGGCCTTGCAAAACGCACCTTGGTGCAAAATGTTTTTGTTTGTTTGTTTTATTAAGATTAGCCTTTGCATAGCAGCAGCTATTCTTCCTGGGGCCTTCATGATTCTTCCATTGACAATAAAAAACATACATACAGTAAACATCACTAAAACAATAACAAGACAGATACACATGCACAAATACACTACAACAACAACAACAACAACAACAATAACAATAACAACAACAACAAAAAATGTACAGTACATGCTCCATACTGAATCATCTTATTACAGGAATGACCTGGCCACAAAAAACAATTAATTAACAATTAATCTTGTCTTGTGAAAAGTGCTTCAGAAAATATTAAGTTAATTACTAAAGTTCCTTGATAAATAGTATACTCTAAGCTTGATTTTGAAACGATCAACATTTTTCAGTTTTGTAATATAGTTGGGGAGTGAATTCCACTCTTTCATTGCCCTATACATTACCGTACGCTGCACAGGCATATTGGATTTAGACAAAGTAAAGCACCCACTAGCAGCATGTCTCGTAGAATAACTATGTGTCTCTGAACTAAAAGATAACTTCTTGTAAAACACAAATGACGTCTTTGTTGTGATAATATTTCTCATTAAAACCATCAACAAGTACAGTAGTCTATTCTTTACATCAAGGAAGGATAGACAATCATGCATCTTTGTAACATTTGTCCAAAACCCACAGGAAAGAGCCACACGTGCTGTTTTATTCTGAACCAGTTACAGTTTTCTGATATTATCTGATAATGCATTGGACCAAACCACAGAACAATAATCTAAATGGGAAAGAAATAAAGCTTGAATTATTTGTTTGATAGTTTGTTGTGTTAAATATTTTGTGCATCTTCTGATCACAGACAGAATGTTACCCATTTTCATCACTACTCTCTGTATTTGTTTGTCCCATGATAATTTATTATTAATGATAACTCCCAGCAATTTACTTTCATTTACCTGTTTAATTAATACATTGTTTATATTAAGATCAAGACTTGAACTTGAGCGCAAAGAGTGGTTTGTTCCAATCACCATATTAGTTGTTTTAGACACATTTAAGATAAATTTATTACTATTGATCCACTCCAACACCAATTTCATTTCCTGACTTAAATTTGTATTTAAATCATCAGTTGTTGTTTCTCCTCAATAAATGGTTGAATCATCAGCATACATAGACATATGAGCTTTTTCTAATACAAGAGGAACGTCATTTGTAAAAATAGAGTACAAAAGAGGCCCAAGGCAACTTCCTTGAGGCAGTGAATGTGATTTTAATTCAAATCCTGATCTCCTATTGGATGACATCCAACGCAGCCAAGGGGAGTTCCAGTGACGCAGCCCTGACATCACTAATACAAGCTTCACAACTTACCACCATTCCAACAACAGCAGGTACTCTGTTTTAAATGACATTTTTTGCTTTTTCTCCACCTTGCTTGCTGATAAACAGATATTTTGTGTTCACTGTACCACCTCCTAAAAAAAGGGTGTTATGGTGAAAACGAAACAGTCTTTGCCTGCAGAAGGATGAAACAGACATTTTCTTAAAGATTTTAAGGATAACTGCTATGTCCTGTTCCCTCATGCAATTATCAGCTGTTGTTAAGAATTTTGATTTTAAATAAAGTCTCAGCTTATAGAATATGAAAATTGTAGCCCAAAGCTCAGATGATAAATACAGTTTTCAAATTTGTAAAGACATGATGACAAGCAGCAAACACTTGTCAACTGCACTCTTGTCCTTCTCAGTACCTCTCTTCTTCCCTCTCACCATGTCTCTGTGAAATTATGAATGACAGACTAAACATTATAGTAACAGGGCAAGGTCAGGGACAGTGGGGTTTTGTCTAATTTTAAATAAACCTCTTAAAACCCACTGAGCTAGCTTTGCATGGCAAATTCTAATGTTTTATATAAAAACTTTGGTAAATATGGACATGCTACACATTGGTAGCTCAGTTAGATTCTCTGCTGGCACCAGATTCAGGCAGTGAAGATTAAATAAAGGGACCCGCATGTAATATTTTTAGATCTTGCAAATGCATTTGGTTCAGTACCACATAGCCTCATCTGGAGTGCATTTGACTATTTCAAAGTGCCACAGGTAGTTGTGAACTTAGGGAAAGCATATTTTCAGGATATTAGGTTGTGTCTAAGTACGACAGGTTTCACAACAGGTTGGCAAAAGCTAGAAATAGGTATTATGGCAGGGTGTACAATTTCTCCATTAGCATTTACTATTGCGGTGGAAGTGATCATCAGGGCTTCCAAGTGGGTGGTAGGTAGGGAGAGACGGCAGAACGGGTGCATCTTCCACCATTTAGGGCTTACATGGATGACATGACACTGGTGACCACAACAATGCCATGTACAAAGAGGCTACTAGAGAAGGTAACGTAAGAACCTCAAGTGGGCCAGCATGAAGATCAAGCCTGGTAAGTCTAGAAGCATCTCAATACATAGAGGGAAGTTAAGTGATAGGAAGTTTGTCATAGATGATGAGGGAAATCCCAACAATTAGGGAAAAGTCAGTAAAGAGCTTAGGTAGGTGGTACAATGTGGAGTTGAATGATGAGGAACAGGTGGTGAAATTTATAAAAGATGCGGCTGAAGGATTGGATAGAATAGATAAATCAGAACTTCCAGGAAAGCTGAAGTTGTGGTGTTTGCAGTTTGAGCTATATCCTAGGTAATGTGGCCACTGTCAATTTATGAAATTCCTATATCCATTGTGAAGAGAATGGAAAGGTCAGTTAGCTCCTATATTAGGAAGTGGTTGGGCGCTCTTAGGTATCTAAGTAGTGTTGCATTGTATGGAAAAGGGATACTTCAGCTGCCAGTATCTAGTTTAACAGAGGACTTTAAATGTACCAAGGTCAGGACAGAGCTATTGTTATCTCAGAGTAAGGACGTGGTAGTTAGGAATGTGGTTTCAAATTCAACCAAGGGGACAAAATGGAAGCCAAGATCGGCAATTCAGGAGGCAGAGGCAGCTCTTAGGCATGCAGAGATTGTAGGTAATGTTCAGTTCTGTCGGGGAGGCCTGGGGATTTGCTCAGGCAAACTGGTATGGAATAAAGCAGGTCTCAAAGATAAAAGAAAGATGGTTGTGGAACAGATATGTAGAGAGGAGGAGATATTAAGGGGTGCAAAGGTAGTGGCCCAGGTTAGGCAGGGACAGTGGTTGAATTGGGAAAGTGTAGAGAAGAGGAAGCTTAGATGGAGGGACCTGTGGAACATGGAGGACAATCGTATTAGATTCCTGGTAGGGGCTACATACGATGTGTTACCAACCCCCCAGAACCTAAAACTGTGGGTAAATGGGGACCCATCATGCCCATTGTGTTCATGTACCGCAACCTTAAAGCATATTTTGTCAGGCTGTAAAGCTAGCTTGTCACAAGGCCGGTATACATGGCAACATAACCAGGTGTTGAAAAGTTTCGTTGCAGGCATTGAATGGAAATGAAGACAGGGAAATTCAGAAGGTTTTAAGAATAGGAGTTTAGCAATTCAGTTTGTCCGTGAGGGGGAGAAATACAGAAGTGATATGTTAGTAAGGAGGCAAGGGTGTGGCCACCTAGAAGGTGCTCATGATTGGGAAATGCAAATAGATTTAGGGGGAAAGCTTGTTGTTTCCCAGGAAATAGTTTGTACAAATCAGATGCCTTACATAGTGTTGTGGTCAGTGAGTCAACGGATAGTTTATTTCATTGAGCTGACAGTTCCTTGGAAAGACTCAGTGGAAGAAGCCTATGAAAGAAAAAAAGCTTAGGTATGCAGACTTAGGAGCAGAAGCTGAGCAGCGATGATGGAAGACTAGGATTTGTCCAGTGGAAGTGGGGTGTAGGGGATTCATAGTAAGATCAGCTGTCTTGCTCCTGAGGGAGTGCGGGGACAGAGTTTGAGGATGACAGTGATGGAAATGTCAGATGAAGCAGCTAGATCTAGTCAGTGGATTTGGATGAGAAGGAATGTCAGTTGGGGGCCAGCAGGGGGACCTACTAAGCAGGTAACATAACTCCTTTAGTTCAGATGGAGAGATCCATCAATCAGTCCTCTCAGGAGAAAATCCAGGAAGAGGAAGGTTATTTAAGTGTGGGAGTGGCCTATTTGAGTCCCTTTTGTTTGAGACCACGCTGCATGGTCCTTCAACTTTAGCTTATATTGGAGTTATGATATGGAGCATGTGAAATAGAGTATGGTGATTGTGCTAGGAAAGTTATTATCGACACAGTCACTACCTGGAGCTTGCATAAACGGAGCCACCGCAGCTTTGCCACCTTTGTTGAAGGTGGCAGTGCTGTTTGGGCTGAGAAAGCCATGTGTAAGTAAGGTAAAGGAGGTTGTTCGGTAGGTGTGGGGAGCAGTGAGAGCTGGCACTAGGGGAGTGTCTCTGGGACACCAGAGATCACTGTCTAGCCTCCTGGAGGTGTCGTGGGACAAACTAGACAAAACACTGGTGAAAGGAGGTTCCCACCCGATGACCCCAAAGACGTGTTAGTTATCACTGCTCACTGGTCTGTATAGTTAAGCCTTGCCATAATATCTTATCATAGGGCTTAGGAGGTTATTCACTGAGTGCTGATCCTTTCTCTAGAGCACAAATTTCTTGTGTTTTTTTTTTGCTCAACAATTAAATCATTAAGTTCAATTTACAGAAACTATGTGTACCAAAGTATAATTTATTGAAATTTATCTGGCATGGTACACAAGAGAGAAAAACAAAAGTGATTGCTCTCTACCTTTGAAGTGGTCAAAAAGTCCTAACAGTGTCTGTCCATTTCTCGATTAGGCCTATTTATATTCCTTTAGTCCATAAGGGTCCACTAATCGAAAAGGGTTTTCATAAAATGAATCTAGTCATGAATATTGTCATGTAAAGTCCATTGCTAACTGCATGCTAACTTTGTTTATCAACTTTGTTTTGGACCATAGTTCTTGCGACATTACTACTTTCTTGTCCTCCTGCAGTGTTGCTGGGTATACTTGTTCTTGTTACCTTGCTGGCTACAAGTTAAAAGTGTCTCAAAGCTTTTCTGTAAACTTTCTAAACTTTGAAGGCCTCTTCTCCAAATCATCGCTTGATGGCAGTTATTATGTAATGTGATGTACTTTGTTTAATATCATATATATATTATATATAATAATGATATTATTATATATCATATTTATATAACATGAAGTAAAAAACATTACTGATATCATTAGCAGGCTTATCTCCCAACAGTGTACAGTATATATGTATAAAATTCAAAACAGTGTTTTGTTTTGGCCTAACAGTCTTCAACATGTCAGCTTGTTGACTAACATTCTCATTTTACAGCTAAATAGTACACTAAAATATGTTTCTATAAACATCTGAGGCAAGAAACAGGCAATGCAGTAACAGAGTCTTTATTAATATTTGGCCACAGTTCGTGAGCAGTGATTGACATGATTGAGTTATAGACTCCTCAGCGCTGACTGATTGTTTTATTCACATGAGGTAAGGCCATTAGAGGTGCTATTAGGCAAAAGGAGTATGATTTTTTTTCCACACATGATCTGCCTCATTAATGCTGTGTGAATATAGTGACAGTTTCAGCAAATATGACAAAAAGTTATTTTTACCAAAGTTACCAACTACAGCTTTCAGTGGTGTCTGTGCCTATTTCACCCATGTGGTAACAGCTGTTCGTGTCACCATGCATAAAAGCCTCCTCAGCTGTGTGGAAATGAGCTTAGCCGTGAAGAGAGTAACAACACATGCTTCTCACAGCTTGCTTTCTTCTGTATGTGAGTGAATATTAAACTTTTATTCACCATCAGTATTAATGTTCTGGTATTTAACTGTAGGTTGTTTTGGAACAGCTGTCTCCAACTGGACTGGACATGCAACTTGGCATCATAGATCTGGTATATTATTAATATAATTGGTTTTGATATATGAATGAGAGTCCAATATCTGACTTCCTATCAGGCTAAGACTTAATCTGATCTAATACATTGTTACTTTTGGGCTATAAGTTGCAATTCAGGGTGCAGCAAATACTATCTTGGGTGTCAAGCCCTTCAGCTGTAATAACTGTTTATTTGGATGCATGCAAATTGTGTTTTTTGTCTTGGAGCTTTAATATGGAAAAAAGCCTAACTTTCATGCACTGCCCTGTGTGTAGAGAAAACCTAGTTAACAACACAGCTACTTTATATTTTTTTGGCTTTGTTTTGGCAGCAAAAGAGCAAGAGACAGATCTTAAAAGCTGACGTCTCATGCCAGAACAATAGGCTATTAAATGAAGAGTATCAATGAAGTGCGTATGAATTATCAAATTCAACGAGACAAAGAACCTAAAGACTCACTAATGTCCAACAGATGCTGTAATGATCACTGTGCATCACAATATATATTGGATTGACTGAATCTGTGATCACCATTTGCGATTAGCCAATCAACGCCGGTGGGTAACTGGTGAGGACAGCAACAATGGCGACCACTACAGATCCTACAGACCACATTAACGATGCTATCAAGGTATTTCGCCACTACTCGCGTTAATGGAGGACCAAATTAAGGAAGCTGCTAAACTGGATTTAACGGCGATGCAGCTGGGTGTGCACGACGATGGAGGCATTTTAAACAGGCAATGCTCGCTTGTTTTCGGCACCCCCGAGGCATGGATACTAATGACGTCAGATTCTGGGTGAGTCGTTGATCTCTACTGATTGGTTAGGGAAAAATCAAATTCCCTCCCCCTTGTAAATTGCCTTCAATGGAGGCAATGTCAGACTGAGGGTTCTGGGAGCTTCAGTCTGACACTCAGGCTAATTGCTCTTTGGTCAAGACTGAAAAATCACAACAAATACTGGATGGATTCATATAGACTTTCATGGTGGTACAGATTATGGAGGTCCCCAAGGCTTATTGTTCAAAAAATGTAATATGTATCAGAATGATCAGGGTTTGGAAATCCCTTTTTTTGGGAGGGATGAGAGGTGCTGATGGCGGCAGGGGACAGGCAAGAGAACACCCCCCACCAAAACTCAAGGACCAGGCAAGAAGGGCATCAATCAGAAAGACAACCAAAGGACCCAAGAAAACCCTAAAGGAGCTGGAAAGCGCCACAGCAGAAACTGGAGTATTTATCAATTGGAACAGTCCACAGAGCTGGGCTTTACAGAACAAATGGCCAGAAAGTTCAACTTTAGTCAAATATGACCAAAGAACCTTCCTCTGTATGTTTGGGGAGTCTCCCATGTGTCTTTTGGGGAACTCCAAACATGTCCTTATTTATTTCTTCAAGCAGGGGCTTGTTTCTGGTCAGTCCTCCATAAAGTCCAGCTCTTTGGAGTGTATGATCCTATGGACAAATATTCCAGACTCTACTGTGAAGCTTTCCTTTGTTGTCAGAGAGGCAACAAAGAGCCTTTTTGCCTGGTATTTGAGATTTGGTGGGCAGGCCTCTCTTTTGAAAGGTTTGTTTGGTGGTAATAATGGATTTAATGGTGCGCAGTGATATGTTCAACGTTTCCAGTATTTTTCATAACCCAACCCTGATCTGTACTTCTCCAGAACATTACCTTTGACCTGTTTGGAGAGCTCTTTGGTCTTCATCGTAGCACTTGCTTTGATACCCATTGCTTCATGGTGTTGTGGACTCTGGGGCCTTTTAGAACAAGTGTCTATGTAGTAAGATCATGTGACACTTTCATTTTACATTGTGGCTCCATTTCTGTCATTATCCTTAGAACAATCTCCCGAAACAGTGCAAATGGGTGGTGTATCCTTGCATGTAAATCTTGCTATCTTATATGCAATGGCCTTCTGGTAAGGATCCTGAGTAATCAATCAATCAATCAATCAATCAATTTTATTTATAAAGCCCAATATCACAAATCACAATTTGCCTCACAGGGCTTTACAGCATATGACATCCCTCTGTCCTTTGGACCCTCACAGTAATGGGGCAACAAAATATGATGATAATATGGGCCACAGACATTTTCATTCATCTTCTAACCGCTTCATCCTCTTGAGGGTCGCGGGGGGGCTGGAGCCTATCCCAGCTGACATCGGGCAAGAGGCGGGGTACACCCTGGACAGGTTGCCAGACTATCGCAGGGCTGACACATAGAGACAAACAACCATTCACGCTCACATTCACACCTATGGACAATTTAGAGTTATCAATTAACCTAGTCCCCAGTCTGCATGTCTTTGGACTGGGGGAGGAAGCTGGAGTGCCCGGAGAGAACCCACGCTGACACGGGGAGAACATGCAAACTCCGCACAGAAGGGCTCCCACGCCCGGGATTGAACCGGCAACCCTCTTGCTGTGAGGCAAGAGTGCTAACCACCACACCACCGCCCCGCAGACATTTTTGAAACAGATATTTTTTTTAGATGCACAAACTTAAGATGATATTCAGTTACGGTGCATTGTGGCAGGTACCAGACACACATAGCCAGTGACAGTGTAAATATGCTAACGAATGCTTGAGCAGCCTTTAAATGGTGATTCAGCAATAATGTAATTGGTCATGCTGTTGCATTGTTGCTCGTAGTGTGATTCAATTTTCAATTCAATTTTATTTATAAAGCCCAATATCACAAATCACAATTTGCCTCACAGGGCTTTACAGCATACGGCATCCCTCTGTCCTTAGGACCCTCGCAGCGGATAAGGAAAAACTCCCCAAAAAAACCCTTTAACGGGGAAAAAATACGGTAGAAACCTCAGGAAGAGCAACTGAGGAGGGATCCCTCTTCCAGGACGACAGACGTGCAATAGATGTCATACAGAACAGATCAGCATAACAAATTAACAGTAATCCACATGACACAATGAGACAGAGACAGAGAGAGACAGAGAGAGAGAGAGAGAGAGAGAGAGAGAAGGAGAGAAAGTGCCCGGTGTATTATAGGGGGGTCCTCCGGCAGACTAGGCCTAAGTCAGCCTAACTACTGATCACAGCAGTACTTTGTTTGGCCAGCTTACAGGTGAGTCCTGAAATTTCTTGTCATTTCAGAGTAAGACCAAGTCAGCATACAGCTTCTTAATTTTGCCATCTATGGTGTAGAACCCAAAATACTCCCACACACTTCTTCTCAGATGCATTTGCACCATGTTTCAAGATAAAAGAGCCTCAGAGGTTTTATCATATCTGCACCCCAGATTGGTTTTCTTTACAAACAACATTAAAGCCTCATAGTGCTGCTGGCGAGGTTCTTTCTTGTTTATTGTGTTCTGTTCGTGTACTTTTAACTGACCAATTATTTTGTCTAATTTTTATAAATATTATTAAAATATATTTTGATCTTTATCTGTTCAAAGCACTGTGAAACTTGCCTTAGAAAAGTGCTGAATACATGTTTATAATTATCATTAATATAAGACAATACCCATTATATTAATTGTTACTTTGGGTTGACGTTTTTTGTGTCTTGTGGTGTTTCTTTCCTGGAGCCACCAGTGGAGATGCGGCTCACAATCACACAAGCCAGGAATGTCTGAGCAGCTGATTGAGTCCTAGCAAATACAACAATTCCCTCAATTTCTGTGTAATATGGCTTTAATATGCAATGTCTAGCAACAATACCCTCTGGAAGAGATTATTATTGGTGTGATTAAAAAATGCTCAAACCAGGCGTATGCTGCATATGCTAAAGAGGAAATGGGATGCCCCCAGGTAAGCAGAGTAACTGTGGTGTAAATGAAGTTGTAAATAGTGTGTTGTGTGTTTTAATTGTCCCTACTGGAACAGTGGGGGCAGAACATATGCAACACTGATCTGACCATCTGTTGGACCTATGACACACACACACACACACACACACACACACAAAGAGAGGGAGATGGTGTTTTCCCAGGTTATCATGGGTGCAACAGATTGTGTGTGTGCGTTCAGGTGCGGTCCGACTCCATGCAAATTTGCTAATTGTACCATATTGTGCAAGGAGTTTGCAGCCTGACATACTGACCCCTAAGGGGTGTGAGTCAGTGAGTCACACACGCTCACACACACACACACACACACACACACACACACATACACACAAACACACCAAAGTGGGCCATCATACCACAGCCATGTGGTGCACTGATAACATGATGATCATTATCTGCTGAGAAATATGGAAATCGGGGCCTATAAAGAAAAGATTATGGCCATAACATAACCACCCTGTGAGCCATCAGATGCATTTGCACTTAGGTAATGACATTACAGACAGTGTATTGTCATGTTTTGCCTATGATAACAATAAGAGCTGCCCCACCAATAACTGACCAAATGTTAGTTGACCAGAAAGGTCATTAGTTGGCAAGATATCATTGGTCAATAAGTCACAGAAAAATCAAACAAACGTGAAACTCTATTAGGAGCTGCGCTTTGTCAAAATATATCAAAACCTATATGAACGGACCATGTGAGAATTTAATTTGAAAGGACAGATACAGGAAGAGGCCACACTCAGCTGTCAGACAGGAGTCAAATTACAAACCAATCACAGCCGACAGATATCTTCCGCTTCTTCTGTAAATATTCAGTCTGTGATAAATATGGAAACTTTGGTCATGTTAGTGCAGGGCTACCCAGATCTTTAAATCTGGCCCACAGACAATAGGTCTACACACTTGCACAAACAACACCTGGAAGAAGATCAGCCCTGCACTCAGGATTTCAGGTAAACTATATTCTAGCTATACCATGCTTGTTAAGGTTGCTTAGCAACCTCAGACGCACCCCGCTGCCGCACTCTTGAAAGCTGGCACAAAAAAGGCACAAGAGTAGAGCTCAGCGCCCGACTTTGAGTTTTCCAGGCAGTTAAAGACGTGGCATTTGTACAGCCTCTAATTTACAGGGCTGGTACCTGCGGTTATTACACAGGCTTGTTAATGACATGTCGGACAGGAAATCCAAAGTATGGGATCGTTTTGGGAAGGTGAAGGACAAACCCAAGGTGATATGTAAACTCTGCAGGCAAACATTTGCCTATATTTCATGGACTACAAACATGACATCTGAAACATTTTAGTAGCTACATGCACATTAGCTACACAGCACAATCATTATTGCTTTACTGACAGGCAGCTTGCTCACTGTGTAATGTGCACCTGTAGATAAAATATAGGCCTATATTACTTAAGGTTCATTTATATGGTTTTGTATTTCTCTGTAATGTAGCACAGTGTTTACAGTGTTACTTATGCTATCCTTTCTCAGACCTTGAACTCAAAGCATTGTGTTGCCCCGCCCAAAATATATATATATGATTGAAAATGAATAACAGTTGAAAGTATTCGAAATGTCCATCCCCGTCTAGCTACGATGCTAGTTAGCCAACTTTGGCTAAAGCTTACCTGTCGAGGAGAAGAGTAGTCACTTTGACATCCGATTTCAAATTCTTCTCCGCTTTCAATGGTCTCCACTGTTCAAAAGCATCTCCTATATAGACCCTCGCTTTGCCTCGAGTTTTGTCTTGGCGTTTTTGGGAATCATAACGAGGTCGTTTGGGTTTAGTTGCACCATCAGCCATTGTAGCTCAGTCGTAACTACTGGCAACCCAGATGCTGAGACTCTGCTGACTGTGTGACTGGTAGACGGCGGTGGGTGGCGCAACAGGCCAAAACACAAATTCAAAACATAAACATGATTTGCGGACCGTAATTTTTTTTTTTAAAATGCGAATATTCTGGCTGTACTGTTGTTGTCTGTGAGATCAGTATGCTATATTAACATTATTCCTTAGTCTCTGTGACATATTAGGAGGATTTTACGACTATTTGCTTTAGATTTCTTACATATAGCTCCTTTAATTAATTCAGAAATTCATGTCAACCTCAAAGTATTTCAACAGTATGGGAGGAGTCACAAGTATAATCTCCTAAAAATGAAATGACAACGCTCGGCTTGATACTCATTGAGGAAAGGAATAGTATAACTCATTAATGTCCTTGTTGTGCTACCCTCTAAAGGACAGTCTTCAGTACAGTTTAGGACTTGATGTTACAATCCCTTGATGCACACACTTGAGACTATGAGTCGGAGTAATAGTGCTGTCTGTGGATTTCCGAGTTTCAGCCAAACAGTTAAGGGACTGAAAAGTAGGAAAGAGCATAGGTAGATAGAAAAGTGAGAAGGAGCATAGGGAAGGCAGAGCCAAGGAGACACGTCTGTGCGGTTTGAACTCTCCTCTGCTGGATTGGGCTGTACACTCCACCTCCCCCCACTCCCACATTTTGATGAGGGAGTGGGGAGAAGAGAGAAGAAACTTAGAGGAGAAAAACGTACCTAGCTTTAATCAAGGTGGAGTTTAACTGGTCTATTGTTGTTGCACACACTTGCAATAGTGAGTGAAAGTTGAAGTCATGCTGGGGGAGGGGTGGGGGTTTAGGTGTCTCACCTCTTGATCCATAGCCACTGTCTTGCCTGGCTGCATTAGAGAGAGCTCTGATGGCCTGACATTGGGTTTGGCCTCGAATTCCCTTTTCTTTAAGCAGCCTTGTGGCTGACTTGCCTGTGCAGCCTCTGTAGCCCACTTCAACTGGGCAAACCTTTGCTTTCCAGCTGCGTTGCTCAGTGTTGACTGTCAGCTCGGCATACTTATGGCTCTTGCGATCACAGGTCCTCCATCACAGCATCCTCCCAGGGCACAGTGAGCTTAATGATGTGGAGGAGGCAATACACCAATAGAGTGCTCCAAAAATGAGTCCTAAAACCTGGAAATGAGTTAGCATTTTTGCACTCCAGGTTCCCTCATCTTAAAGTCAGTAGGTTCTTGAAAGGGTTTTTGGTTAGATGCCAGAGATAAGGTCTATGGTTAAAGCCACAGTGTGCAGGAATTTCTCCCATCTAACGTTGAAATCATATATTGTATTCAAACAGATGGCGCACTCTAGCGCCTCACTGTTTCAAACACGTATTGCAACATCTGTAGCCGCTGTGTACCAAAAAGCTATGATAACACTGATGAAACCATGTCATCCGATACTACACGGAGTATTCATTCAGGCTGCTACACAGACACACGCGACGTGAGTTGACAAACCCCCTCCTCACCACGCTGGCTGTGTTTACAACGTAGGACTGTTGGGACGGCGTGTAAATTGAAACAAACCAATCACGTCTTGTCCTTTGACAACTGACAAGTGGCTCAACCTCACACACCTCATCCCTCTCCTCGCATTACTGTGCCGCTAACAGCTGTTAGTGGCCAGCGGCACTACTGCTGCATAACAAAGTCCCACTCTTTGAGCATAATGCAGGATCATGTATTATGCAGCATCAAGGGAGACGGAATCCTCGTCGCCAAGAAAGTGCAAAAGGGAATAAAAAAGGCAGCGTGACCGGCGAATTAAAAAATCAAGGGTCAGCATTGGGGTTGCCTTTCCCAGGTGGAGAGAGCTGCTGAAGGAGAAAGGTAATACAATCACAGGCCAGCGCTAACAGCGGCTAACAGCGGCTAACAGCCAACAGCGGCGCTGGCCTGTGATTGTATTACCATTCTCCCTCAGCAGCTCTCTCTACCTGGGAAAACTACCCGATGTGGGCGCCGTTTTTAATTCACCGGTCACACTGCCTTTTCTCTTCCCTTTTGCGCTTTCTTGGCGACAAGGATTCCGTCTCCCATGATGCTGCATATGCATGATCCTGCATTATGCTCAAAGAGTGGGACTTGGTTTCAGATTTGCCAGGGTAGTAGCGAAGCGCCTCTTGCTCCTCTCCTTCAGCTCCTCAGTCACGCAGTGCTGGCCTGGCTCTCAATGAAAACGCCGAAGGCGGTGCTGTATGTCCCTTGCTAGCAGGTGTATTCTCAAGATGGCGAAACGTAATGGAACCCCACAGACGACTTACCCGCACAATGTACAAACAAATCCAAAATTCTCCTTTTACGAGAATAAGTCAGATTATTGGTGGAGGTAATAGTACACTAGTGGTGACATATTTATGAATGCAGACATCAATTTTTGCCAATAAACAACTGAAAATGTTACACAGTGTCCCTTTAAGACAAAGTTAAGAGACTTTCCCATTTTGTTTTATGACAAAAAATGCATCAGTAAATACCCCCCTTGTGAATTTTGAACCCTTGATATGTCTTAAAAGAAGACAGTTGCTAATAAGCGACTAAATGAGACTACAGAATGCCATCACGCTGAACACAGCTTTACCGTCCGAAGGCTCAATTATACTCCCTTTATGTATGAAAATAAGTTTGTCCATTTGTCCTAGATGGTGGCATATACAGCCAATAGATGGCACTAGAGGGCAGAGTCAAAAGTATCACACAACAACAAACAGGGCAACGGTGGAGGAGGTCGTAATATTGTACTTTTAAATGGAGGCAGCGTTGTAGACAGTAGTGGTCTGTGCGGCTATTAGATACATCATGGATGGAGAATTCTTTTCATTATTTTCACAACACAACATATTTATATAAATAATACATTACAGATTCACTCTGCTCAACCATTATTTAAATTTCTTCCACTCCTACAGTCATATCTTGCTTGAATTAAGCTACACTGCTTCTATGATTTCTGAGGGTACTGCTCCATTTAATCCGTGTCCGTGAGCTTTTGAAATGAACGTAGAGTACAGGCAGAAGGCTTTGTCTGTCTCTGTATCTAACGTTAACCATAAATGAGCCCTTATTGTAGTGGCAACGTGAACTCATTGATGGGAATTGTCAGATGTGCTGGATGAAAAATCAGGTTCACCAAGGCTTTAAGATACATTTTCTGGAGACCTTCGGTATGTCTAGCAAATGTCATGGCAATCCATCCAATCGGTATCAAGGAATTTCATTCAGGACCAAAGCAGTGGACTGACAGACCAACTAACCCATTGACATCGCCATCTCTAAAGACAGGCCCTATTAATTCTAATATTTTTTGGCAGGCTGGAAAAATGTTAGAAGCATTATTAAGCCGAAAGGACATCATAGCTCCCCTGACACCAAAAAGGCAAGATGAAGATGATCATTCTCAAATAAAGAGAACATGTTGGTTGAATGTATTGATTAGAAAATCACTGATGTATTATCCATGTATCAGTCTACGTCTTATAAACTTTAATGTCCAGTTTTATTAAAGGAATTACTGTCCAGTTTGTACAGTGTCTCTGAAGAGACATGAGGCTCAGCAGCTGTACGTTGGTGCACTGACCTGGGGACTAAACTCTGAACCCCGGCATCCTTTCCACTCTCGCAGATAAGAGGAAGCAGGTTTAAGCACCGTAGCCCTCAGCCTGTCTGCATTAATGGTACATCTCCAGCACCTTACACTCACCATTACTAATTAATCCAAATCATGTTCCACAGTGCCCAAGCGCTTAGGCGCCTCACCTCCCCCCCGAACCAGCCGTCCTTAATGGGGAGAGAAGAGGCAGCCCCAGCCCCTTCCTGAATAAAACATCCTAATAATTCAACTTAAGCATTTAGCTTATGCATTATGTATGAGAGTGAAATCAGTCCAGAGGGCAACAGAATCAGGATGTTGACAGTGTGTCTTGCATGTTTCTGTGTGTGTGTGAGTATGACCATGTGGCTGTGTCGGTGTGTGCGCTGATTTATTTATCAGGAATATTTAATGAAAGTGTGTGAGGCAGCGTGGAGCAGAGGAGCAGTGAAGAAACACTAATGGTAAGTAATGTATCTTGCATTTTAGGGCCTGTTATGCTGTTTGCTAGTGTATTTCTTTTCCTATTCCAACAGGTAAGTGTAGACGACTTGATTTCATGCAGAGATGTTTCACGGCTACAAGATGGACAGCAAGAATCAAAATACATTAAGTTAGAGGAAGCAGAAAATGAGATTGCTACAACCTTGAAAATCCTATCGGAATGGCCACAAACCACACAGCTTATAGCTCACCTCACTTGGACATATTGACATGCTTTGGTAAGTTTATTGTCTCATTTCTGGGTCCTGGCATTTCTGAGTTACTGATAGTGCAGTTTTGCTGCTCTAGCTCATCTAAGTTCATTTTGTGACATTCTTCATTGCAGCAGCTAATTACCAGCTTTACATGTCATACCTACACTAGTTCTGCTCAGGCAATTCCAGCTCTCTCGTTCCTTAAACTTTCAAACTCCACAGTTGTTTACACACGATTCAGTTCTGTTAGATACCGTACTTTAGCTCAGCAGTTAGTCACGAAACCGTCTCACTCCCAGCTCATCAAATATCACCTCTTGGTCTGTGGACTTTCACATCTACACATCTACGTATCCTGGTGTGTCTGTTCTAGGATGCCGTTGTCAAGTTATGCCTGTTACATGCATTGTGTCTTTCAAAATCAAATTACAACATTGGTAAATTACCATGTATTAATGTTTCCTTGTGCATCAAAGGTACATGGTTAGAATCACCATACTTTAGCTTAACAACACAAAATCCGGTGTTTGTTGGACAGGTGGTGGTGGTGTTTCACACTGACACTGTCCGACTGTGCGATACACCGATGCCAGCCGGTGGCATGTTGTACTGCCACGAAAAGATGCCTTATTTGCTGGTGTCTGACACCAAAATCACTGACCAAGCAGCGGTATATGTATATTACCCTATTGACCTGCTAGAACACTGGTTACTTATGGTTCCTCCAAAAGAAGAAAGCGAGCCAGAGCCTTCAGCATCAGTCTCATCACCTGCTGAACCAGCTCCCTATTTAAGTTTGGGAGGTCGACACCCTCTTTACATTCAAGAGTAGGCTTAAAGCAAGATTTTTACTTCTGTATTGAATTGACATTGTACCTACGGCATAGGACGCGTTAGAGATGGGATTTATGGCTCTTTGAGGGGAGCCGGATCTTGGTGAGCCATTCCTTTCAAAGAGCCGTTCAAAAAATTGCCTCATTTGACTGATTTTTATATTTATTAAGTTTTAAGAAGCCAGCCTGGTGGTAACTCATTTTATCTTGGAAATAATCACTGGGAGGTATGATGGGGTAAGATTTGGAACAAAATAATACAAAATTAGATATCCCACCAATATCTGAGTTTGAATTATTCTGAAATATTGATTATAACCTCATTTGACATGTGTGGACTAGATTTTAAAGTCTGATCTGGACTCATTGTAAATATTCCACAAGGTTGCGCCATATCACTCTGCTTTGACAGTGACATCACTATTTTGGATTTACCCTTTATACAAATTGTTTGTATGTGTGTAAAGCTACCATGACTTGTTATTCATGCAACACCGTGACCTTAACACTTACAAATAAACATTAAAAAACAAAGCAGGCTACAATGAATTTTGCTCAGGGGAGGAGCAAATGAGGAGCACACAGTGATATTAAAAAAAAAAAAAAGAATGGTTCCCAGCTGCGACTCGGTTCCCATCGTTCATGTTAACGAGCCGTTCAATAGAATCGGTTTGTTCGTGAACGTCACAACACTAGGACGCATTGACAACAAGCGCCATAGCTGGATGTGCACCTCCCTAAGAAATGTAATTACACAATCATGGCTAAGCAGACCTGTCTAGGTTTTGTAAGCTGAAAACCATTTCCCTCAGAACGAAGCTTTCATTCACTTTTACTGAACAGATAGGAAACAATAACTTGTGAAGACTGTAAAGCCCCTACAAACTAGCATTTTAAGCCTTATGTGTGATTTATCCTGGCTTCATATGAGCAGAGGAATTCTGCTCTAGTTGCTAGGCTAATTTATACAATGTTAATTGCCATAGGCTTGTGCTAATAATCTTAGCATGTTGTGTTTGTTTGGAAAACGTGTTTAGTATAAGACAATTGTTTTGTCAGTGAACCTTGTGAGTTGTAATGGAGCTAAATTTTGTTAAATAGTGCTGTTTTCCCTAGCTCCATATGAGTAGAGGCAATGTCTTCTAGGCTTATTCATACAATGCAAAATGCCACAGGCTTGTGCTCATAACATTAGCATGTTGTATTTGTCTCAATCATCACTCATATGCAATATCTATATCAGTATATACTACTAACTATGAAATATCAACACTTGATACGTGCAATAATGTAAATTCCGCCACTCAGCCTATCTATTTATTATTATAATATCTTGCTTTTATTTTTTGTTTGAAATATTAAAAACGCTGGGGTGTTGTTGTCATACAGTTGTCTACGGCAGCAGATCGTTCTGTGTTTCTACTGGTCAAAGTGACGGCTGTGATGGGAGAGTTGGATCTCAGTGAAGGGCAAGTGGTCCATAACTTTAATTTTGGAGACAAAAAAATGTAGGCTTAGCGCCCTGTGGTCCATTGCCCAATAGGAAATGTAGAATACTCAAAAGTACTTTAAAAGTGCTTGAGTTACTTTTCTCAGGGAGTAACATTGGAAGTACTTTTAAAGTAACTGAGTTACTTTACTCAGGGAATAACACAGTAAAGTAACTGGTTACTTTTTAAAAAAGTAATGCAGTAATGTACTTTGATTACTTTTAAAGTAACCCTTACCCAACACTGGTCATTAACCCTTTATTGTTAACGTTACCTTACCTAACCTGCTGTGCAAATGTGGTATTTTGACGTAATTACACTGGTTTTCCCTGTAATGGCTGCGGGAGATTGCTGTTTCCGTAATCCTGTATGTGTTTTCATTCATTTATTCATTTTCAGTATCTGTGCTGGAGCCTATCCCAGCTGACGTTGGATGGGAGAGGGTACACCCTGGCACGACCCCAGACTATCACAGGGCTGACACATAGAGACAGGGAACCATTCAGGCTCATGGTCTCACCTACAGTCAATTTAGAGTCACAAATTAACCTAACCTGCATGTCTTCGGACTGTGGGAGGAAGCTGGAGTACCAGGAGAAAACCCACGCTGACACAGGGACAACATGCAAACTCCACACAGAAGGGCCCTGACCAGATAACAACCATAACAGATTGACCTAAGGTTTCTGTCTTCCCCTTCATCATGTCATAACCATATGTTACGTGCAGTGCAAACATAGTATTGCCCCGTAATCATGTCAGAATTTCCCCCAGGGAATCTCCCAGTTTTGGCCATGAGAGATAGTTGTTTGCATAATCCTGTATAAACTGATCTGAAACTGAAACTAGCTAGGACTGTTGGAAATTCCCTGTTATTTCATTATACTGGGATGTTATGTTGTTATCTTAAGTCTTTTTGGACAGCTCAGTTATGCCGTAGGGTCCTAGGATTGTTGTGGGTGTGGAGTTTATGTGAGCATGGGCTGTGCTGCGGCTGCATAACCCTCATCTATAGAGAATGCGTTTATGAAGGGAATAAGTCTTAATAGCCAATAGAATGTATTTGGTATTTATGAGAGATAAATGAGTAAATATTGTGTGGTAACTGACTCACTCACTAATCTAGCTAATGCTAGCCAGCCAGCTATGTTATTTTGCTTGTTTACATGGTGTGTATGCATACGGCTAACAAAGCTATTCTGTCAGTCATCTCTGTTTACAGAGCACTCGTATGCTGTTGCTACAGTACTAAAGCATAGTGCATTTCATTAATTAAATATAGTATACATTATTTGTGTATTTTTATTTTGTCTTCAGGCCAAAACACACTGGCGGCGAATGCCGCACATCACAAAATATTTCCCTATTATTTTCAATGTACAACCACACTGGTGGCGGCTAGATGCATGTTGGCACTCCTGGACGCGCCACCTCACAGCACTTTTTGCCACTGTCCTCTATCCATTCTCACCGCCCTCGGAATTAAGTGCATTTGTTCCTCTCTCGCTCTCTGCTTGCGCATACCAGCTCCAGTAGCAGCTCGACTCCTCTCCTCACCACTGATGCACAAAGAGAACTCTGTAGCTGTTGCTGTATCTCGTGTGTGATGAAGAATGGATGACGAGAGACATGTTGTTGAGGTCAAGAAATATCCCAAGCTAAATGACCCACAGTCCCATTGTTATAAAGACAATGGCTAAAAAAATATTGCCTGGTGAGTCATAGCTCTGGAGATCAGCTCTGCAAGTGAGAATCAACTTTAATTACTGGATGTCCACAGATGATTGTAAGCTAATGCAGAGTTGGAGGAGGTACAGATCTCAGTAAAAGTAGTAATAACTTTACCTGGTCATCTGTTGATGAAATGCAGCGCGGCGCATCAATTGTGTGTGAGGGATGGTACATGACACAGTGGCACCAGTGTGTTTTCAGGTTTACAGAAACTATTCTTCATTCTAACGTCCGGTCATTCATTCAGTGGATCATTCATTCTCATACATGTGTGAACATATGGTGTAGATTCCTCTGTAATGCTGCCAGTCATTCAACTCAATATACAGAGCCTGAACTGTTCCCTGCGTCTACTCTCTTACCGTACTGAATAAAGTGAGCTTAGAGATACATAACAAGTTCACAACCTCCATTAAGAACAGTCATTCTATTTGCAGCAGAAAGCTAAAGCTTCTTTGTGTTGTAGCTTTGTTGCATGTCACTCCCATGTTCTCTCCCCTCATTTTCTGTTATCTCTCTGCTGTGAGATATGTAAGAAAGGCATAAAATGCCTAAAACATAATTTTCAAAAAAGTTCCACAAGGGCTTTACACGAAATGTTGAAGACACTTAATATTCCACATCTTTCAATTCTTACATTCCCTGTTCAAGGCCTCTTCATAGTTGAGTATTACCTGTTTTTCTTACCAAGGCCTAGTGTGTGTGTGTGTGTGTGTGTGTGTCTGTGTAAGTGTGTTTCCCCACTGTCACAGTGTGGTCACACATTCGCAGACAAATGCCATCTGGCCTTGGCTGCACCTCTTGGGATTGCAGCAGCGCCCTCCTCTGTCCTCTCTCACCACTCGTACATTTTTCCATCAAGCCATCTATTCATCCAGTCATCCGAAAATCGTCCCCATCCCCTCTGGTCTCCTGTTCCTGCTATACTGTATGTGGCGTGGCCATTATCAACCTGTTTTTGTCAGAGCAGTCCATCTGAATGAGTCCCAGTGGAACTTTGGCATGATAAAAGGCTTGAAAACCTCCATGAGTACATCTGTTGCCGTTTTTTAGAGTTACAGTTGCTGCGTGTGTGTGTCTGGAGAGTGGTGAGAAGGAAAGCAAGGTAGAAGGAAAGAGTCTAATTTGTCGGAATGCATCCAAGACATAGCCGTCATGGGAGTTTGTGCATGTGTATGTATGCTGTGATTATATGTAGACATGCCCATGGGTGCATGTGTTGTCTGCGCACTCTGTCAGCGTGCAGGTGTCTGCATAAATGTGTATGTATACGTTTTTCTGTTTGCATAAGAAACAAAGAGAAAAATCTACCCAAGTAAGGAAATGTTAGTCAGTTCCGGTGCACAATGTGAATGTAGTATCACTTAATTCAGGCCATTCAACAACTGGCTTCATCAAATGTGCAGTCCATTTCCATCCAATGGCTGCATATGATGGGTTCTCCTTAGATTAACATACACACAGAAATTACTAGAGCTGAACACAATTGCTTCAGACCAATGGGATTTATTAAGTATTCTTAATTTTGAATTACTTTAAAAAAAAAAAAAAAAAAAAAAAATATATATATATATATATATATATATATATATATATATATAAAATAATTTAATGAATATTAATGAAGAATGAAGATAAAAACTGACAATGTACATAATTTTCTTACTGAGTCTAGTTCTGGGTTTTAAAATTTAATTAAGACTTGATTTTCCCCAGAGAGACATAATATATTATAGATTTAGTACTTATGTAATATGGGTTATTTTTCCTACAAATCTGAGATCACTGCTAATTAGATTTCTGCCACCATCACAATAGAATAATACATGATGTTTATGGTGCCCGAACAGTACTATAAATAAATAAATTAAATTAAATCACAAAAACCTACATCTCCTTATAGAAACAGTGTTCCGCAGGATATTCCACAGATACCAACATTACTACTTTTAATTAAAAATATTTTCTACATGAGTACAACTTAGTTTTGAAGTTAGGTTTATAGCTTGCAGTGTTGGGCAATTTACTCTCAAAATGTAATCTATTAAATATTACTAGTTATCGCCATTTAACAGTAATAAGCTACTTTACAATATTACTGTCTGTGTGGAGTAATAAGTTACTTATTACTCTACTTTTGCGTTACTTTGACTAAAATGAGCTCAGAAGAACTAATGTTGATTTTAAATGGAAATGGATGGGGGTCATGTTGTTTCACAGCAGGTAATCAAAGCACAGAAGCTCCAGTTTATTACAGTTCATTTCAAATCCAGTGCTGCGCAGGTCTGACCCATCCATGCATTCACATACAGTGGTTACCACTTTGTATTAAAGTCCCCTGCCTATATTAATAATAGCCTGATGGTATAGAACATTTAAATAGCCTAGACCTTTTAAAATAAATGAATATCCTTGGACACAGGGAGGATCAGGCAGAGGACCAAAGTCTGATAATTATGAGATAAATATTTCTGGGCCTATGATAGGAAACACAATAAACAAATACTGAGGTTAGCACAAGTAGAATGGCGTGCGAGTCAGTCATTATGATGAGCCTAAGTTAATACACCGGAGCTGGAAGACCCACCTGTGTGCTGGTCAGCTACAGCAGCACCGGAGAGAGAGTTATGCATAAGAACGGGACTGTGTGCTTGCGTTGCTGTGCAGTTGTAGGGAATGTGAAGGGAAACACATCCAACAACTAACATCACCCAGATGTGCCGATTATTTGAATGAGGAAAAACAAACCAGAGGCCAGCTCCTTCTCCTAGCTGCTTTCAGGCAGCCTTAGGATGCAGAAGTAGAATGCTGTAGACTGCTGGTATATCAATGGAAATACACTGAACATGGAAACTCACAGCTGGACCCTTCTGTAATGTAGCATATATTGACATGACAATACATAACCTCAAGGGGATATTTTCGCTGTTGGCGCACTGGCAGAAGTGGAGTGATGTGGATCAGTGTGGATGAATGAAAAATGAAAACTATATAGGCTACAGTTTATTTTGGGTGGTAACGCATTATGTGACAATGCAAATGTACTAATATTACCCCAGATCCTGCTGGTAATGTGTTATGTTGCTTTGTTACTACTAGAACGTCGTATATTACTATAGCGCACTACTTTTGTAATGCATTACCACCAACACTGAGAGCTTGCCACTAAGAGCATTTTTAATTAGTGCCCTCTCAAAGCAATGGGGCAGAGGTAGTGTTGTGTTGTTGTACTGCTATCAAAGCTTTTGGAGATGAGGTGGAGGTGGATGGTTGGAGAGATAAAGCATGGGACTCAGAGGCTGCATTACAACAGGAATAGCGCTGGACTTCAACGCCAATTTGACATAGTGGCCAAACCGTGTAACTACAGCTGCTCGGTCCATCACATGATGCCTTTGGGTCCAAAGAGACTTTTCCACTGTGACAAAGATGTCTGTAAATTATTGGATGCATTTTAACAAGTTTACCGATGGATAAAATAATTATTTTGTGAGTAATAGTCAGCACAGTGATGCAGTGGTTAGCATTGTTGCCTCACAGCAAGGGTTTCTGGTTTGAACCCAGGGTGGGGGGTTCAGTCTGGGGTGGGGGAGCCCTTCTGTGCAGAGTTTGCATGTTCTTCCCATATCAGTATGGGTTTTCTCAGGCAGTATGGGTTTTCTCAGGTACTCTAGGTTCCTCCCACAGTCCAAAGACACGCAGGTTAGGTTAACTGGTGACTCTAAACTGGCCGTAGGTGTGAATGTGAGCGTGAGTGGTTGTTTGTCTCTATATGTTAGCCCTGCGATAGTCTGGTAACCTGCCCAGGGTGTACCCCACCCCTCACCCCCACAGTGTCAGCTGGGATAGGCTCCAGCCCCCCACAATCCCCAAAAGGATAAGTGATTACAGAAAATACAGTATCTCACATAAGTGAGTACACCCCTCCCATTTTTGCAAATATTTTATTGTATCTTGTCATGGGACAACACTACAGAAATGACACATTGATATAACTTAAAGTAGTCAGTGTACAGCTTGTATAGTAGTATAGATTTACCTTCCTCTGAAAATTACTCAAAACACAGCCATCAACATCTAAACAGCTGGCAACATAAGTGAGTATACCCCACTGTGAACATGTCCAAATTGTGCTTAAAGTGTCAATATTTTGTGTGCCAGCCATTATTATCTAGCACTGCCTTAACCCTTTTGGGCATGGAATTCACCAGAGCTCACAGGTTGCTTCAGGAATCCTCTCCCACTCCTCCATGATGACATCATGGAACAGATGGATGTGAAGACACCTTGCGCTCCTTCACCTTCAGCCTGAGGATGGCCCACAGGTGCACAGGTGAGTTTAGGGCTGGATACATACTTGGCCAGTCCATCACCTTTACCTTCAGCTCCCTCAGCAAGGCAGTTGTCATCTACTTAGGTGTGTTTTGGGTCATTATCATGTTGAAAAACTGTATTGTGGCTCAGTTTCCGAAGAGGTGTTGTCTATAGTGTTGTCCCATGAAAAGATATAATGAAATAATTGCAAAAATGGGAGGGGTGTACTCACTTATATGAGATACTGTAAAATAATAACTCTTTTTCTTTTCAAAGGGTGACTTGTAGTTACGAGCCCACAGAAAATTATGACCAACCCTTCAGTTGTCCTCAGCTCTGCTTCTTGGTTTTGCTTCCCAAAACTTTACTGGTGTTCTAGCAGCAGTAAAAAAGTAAAAAAGAAAACCCACACTACCTGGCCACAACCAAACAGCTGGCAGACACAGTTGGTGGTGACCAAATCTGAGCTAAAAGGGAAGTGACTGGTGGACTCATATTCATCAAGTGAACACAAACCCACCTCCAAACAAATGCTAATTCTGTTGTGTTTGCAGGATGTGTAAATAGGCAACTGCTAACATGTTTGCCATATCAGCTTTATAAGGTAATCATATGTCAGGTTGTTGTGCTGCAGCCAAGTCACTGATTGTAGCATGGAAGACACACACACACACACACACACACACATACACATACACATACACACACACACACACACACACACACACACACACACACACACACACATATATACACTGAACAAAAATATAAATGCAACACTTTTGTTTTTGCTCCCGCTTTTCATGAGCTGAACTCAAAGATCTAAAACATTTTCTATACACACAAAAGACCATTTCTCACAAATATTGTTCACAAATCTGTCTAAATCTGTGTTAGTCAGCAATTCTCCGTTGCCGAGATAATCCATCCCACCTCACAGGTGTGGCATATCAAGATGCTGATTAGACAGCATGATTATTGCACAGGTGTGCCTTAGGCTGGCCACAATAAAAGGCCACTCTGAAATGTACAGTTTTGCTTTATTGGGGGGGTCTGGGGGGGTCAGAAAACCAGTCAGTATCTGGTGTGACCACCATTTGCCTCACGCAGTGCAACACATCTCCTTCGCATAGAGTTGATCAGGTTGTTGATTGTGGCCTGTGGAATGTTGGTCCACTCCTCTTCAATGGCTGTGCGAAGTTGCTGGATATTGGCAGGAACTGGAACACGCTGTTGTATATGCCAATCCAGAGCATCCCAAACATGCTCAGTGGGTGACATGTCCGGTGAGTATGCTGGCCATGCAAGAACTGGGATGATTTCAGCTTCCAGGAATTGTGTACAGATCCTTGCAACATGGGGCCGTGCATCATCATGCTGCAACATGAGGTGATGGTCGTGGATGAATGGCACAACAATGGGCCTCAGGATCTCGTCACGGTATCTCTGTGCATTCAAAATTTTTGCCCAAATTTGCCCACTCAAGTCAGTTACGACGACGAACTGCAGTCAGGTCGAGACCCCGATGAGGATGATAAGCATGCAGATGAGCTTCCCTGAGACGGTTTCTGACAGTTTGTGCAGAAATTCTTTGGTTATGCAAACCGATTGTTGCAGCAGCTGTCCGGGTGGCTGGTCTCAGACAATCTTGGTAGGTGAACATGCTGGATGTGGAGGTCCTGGGCTGGTGTGGTTACACGTGGTCTGCGGTTGTGAGGCCGGTTGGATGTACTGCCAAATTGTCTGAAACGCCTTTAGAGACGGCTTATGGTAGAGAAATGAACGGTTCAGTTCACGGGCAACAGCTCTGGTGGACATTCCTGCAGTCAGCATGCCAACTGCACGCTCCCTCAAAACTTGCGACATCTGTGGCATTGTGCTGCGTGATAAAACTGAACATTTCAGAGTGGCCTTTTATTGTGGCCAGCCTAAGGCACACCTGTGCAATAATCATGCTGTCTAATCAGCATCTTGATATGCCACACCTGTGAGGTGGGATGGATTATCTCGGCAACGGAGAATTGCTGACTAACACAGATTTAGACAGATTTGTGAACAATATTTGTGAGAAATGGTCTTTTGTGTATATAGAAAATGTTTTAGATGTTTTAGAGTTCAGCTCAAGAAAAAACGGGAGCAAAAACAAAAGTGTTGCATTTATATTTTTGTTCAGTGTACATATATATAAATACTATTATCATTATTATTATTATTAGTATTAGTATTGAGTATTTGCGATTGGTTTAGTGTTAAAAATCAATGTTGTTTTGCATCTGCAAATACAAACACTGATTAGATACATAGATATGCATTAGTCTTTGCAGAAATTCATTGTGTACCATACAGCTATTTTCCCATCCCATTCAAATAAAATCTATTCTGTCTTATATTCTACTGTTAGAAATGCTGGTGTGGACTTCATAAATTTGAATTTTGATAAGGTTTGGCTAAGGGTTAAGCCTGGGCATGTGAGAGTAGGTGTTAGGTTAGAGGGAGTGAAAGTAAGGCCCTCACAGCTATAGAAATACAAACTCTGTGTGTGTGTGTGTGTGTGTGTGTGTGTGTGTGTGTGTGTGTGTGTGCTGGAAGTGACAGTCACAAAGAACCTCCGTCAACCCACTGCAGTCAATTAGAGGCTCATAGCCCCCGGGGCGACACTCCCTGACTTCAGTTCACATCTCCACCTCCGCTCCTTCCTCACCTCCCTCCATTCCCCTCCAACTAAAACCTTTCTTCTTTTGGTTCTTTCATTTCTTCGCTGAGCACTGTGACAGCCGCTGGAGTCAGGGACTTTCATCCAAAGCGTCACCTGTCACTGCCATCCACTTGGTTTCTGTTGTTCTACCAGAATGAGGGAGGGAAGGAAGAGGTGGGTAGCGGAGGGTGGAGAGGAGAGGGTAAGGGGGAGGCTGACATGTTGGGCGATGATAAAGAACATGAAGAGGAGCACAGTGACACAGAGTAAAAGAATATGTGATTTGAGGTTACATTTACATTTTACATTGTAGACATTCAGCTGACGCTATTCTGTTGACTGGCTTACAGTGAATGTAGCAGAAAAATAAGCTTGAACCTTTCAGTCTACAAAGTTACAGGGAGACAGCAGGAAGGAAGCTCAGCATTAGGCTATAATGCATTTGCAATATTCTGCTGTGTGGTCATGTAAATGTCTTGAAGAAGATGATATACTTAAGGTTCAATGTTTTCAGGGGTTCTTAGCTAAATGACAGGGATTCTGGGTGACACACTAAGTGTCCCAATTCTTGAGCCTTCATAGGACTGAAGGCTGGTGGGCAAAACCTACACCTCATCCACAAATGAGAGACTCTGCAAAGGATTTACTTCATCATCATGGGCAGTTCCTGCCCCAAGTCTAAAAGTAATTATGTGTTCAGGCAGTCTGCAAGGACTCATAAGGTTCAAAAGTTTACCACCAGGAACTTCCTCTTAACTGCCGACAAAGTACTAAATGGCACTGGCAACCTCTGATAGGTTCTATAGGTACGCCAGTTTTTCTGTGTGATCACTTCTTGATCCTCGCCTGACCCACAAATTTTCCCAGTCCACAGGCTGTCCCAATTCTCTTATTTCTGCTCTAAGGAGTGAGGAGTGAGTCGGGATCTCTGAGGAGACATGAGCAAAGACACACAAGACCACTCTCCACAAAAGTCTTTTATTGGAACGACATATCTTTACCGGAAATCTGTTAGTGATTGATCTGAAACCACATCACTGCAGTTTTATACCAAAGTGGACAGACAAACACCAGAACCAACACAAGATTATTGCTCCCAAACAGAAATACATGAAATGATCACAACTTTTAACACAGCATTACATGCTGGTGGCATGTAATGTGTTAATTACTTGGTGGCAACAGGGTTGGGTTTAGGCACAAAAACTGTTTGGTTTGGTTAAAAAAAAAGATCATGGGTTAAGGTTAGGGTTGAGGTTATTTTAAGTTATTTTAACCTTTTTGGTTAAAATATCTACGTTTGTTACATCCAGGATGTTAAAACATTGTACAGTGATTGGTTAAAGTCTCTAGTCTCTATATCTTGAGGACTTTGTTTTCTGGGTTTTCTGTTGTTGTTTTTTTCGTGTTTTATGTTATTCATTAATGGTAAGTCTTGATTCCTGTTTTATTTTGTAGGTTCAGTCCTCATGCATCATGTCTGGTTTTTCAGCCTTAAGTGCAGTATACGATATGTGATTTCGGGCTGTCTGAGATGAAAGATGACCATTGTGAAAGAAATGTGGCGTGCTCTTTGGTCATGGCTCCAAAACAGTGGTCTTACTTCGCACATTGAGAGAGGTTCAAGGATGGCTGTTATCACAATCTTATGACCAAGGACACCCTGGGATAAAATTCTGACAGTGTCAGAGATTTGGGATCACCATCTCACAGTGTGACCACTGTTACAACCTACGTCTACTAACCGACCAATAGAAATGTAGCATGAAATGACGCACTGGCACTAAAACCAAACAATCAGACAGATAGCAGCTTGCCATGGAGGCAAAACGCGCCAAAAGAAATGTGTGAGAGTCCAGCAAAGAGGAAAACCTTGTGGAGTTGTGGCAGCAGAAGCCTTGCCTGTACAATAATTAGCTGTCAGTTGGCTTCATGAACAGCTGCAGAGACTTTTGATGGAGTTTGTGACATGGTCAAGACGACCAGCTGAAGTTCAAGTCGTGCATTAGAATGGGAAAGAAAGGTGATTTAAGTGACTTTGAATGTGACATGGTTGTTGGTGCTGCATGGTTGTTGGTGCCAGACAGGCTGGTCTGAGTATTTCAGAAACTGCTGATCTACTGGGATTTTCATGTTCAACCATCTCTAGGGTTTACAGAGGATGGTCCCAAAAAAGAGAAAATATCCAGTGAGCAGCAGTTCTCTGGGGGAAAATGCCTTGTTTATGCCAGAGGTCAGCGGAGAATGGCCAGACTGGTTTAAGATAATAGAAAGGCAACAGTAACTCAAATAACCACTCTTTACAACCGAGGTATGCAGAAGACCATCTCTGAACCAACAACATGCTGAACCTTGAAGCAACTCAAACTGGTTTCTTGAACATGACAGTGAGTTCACTGTGCTTCAATGGCCTCCACAGTCACTTGATGTCAATCAAGTAGAGCACCTTTGGGATGTGGTGCCGCTGACAAAGCTGCAGCAACTATGTAATGCTATAATGTCGATATGGACCTAAATCTCTGAGTAATGTATATATACAGATACAGATACAGTTATTAGCAGCAGAGAAACTGTTTAACAAATACCTGCGCATGAATAACAACCTGTGTTCTATATTTTACTGTGTCCTGTTCAGAGTCACAGAATACATTTATATTATTTATTCATTACTTGCATCTGACTTCTTTGATATTCTGATTGTGAACTCATTATTTTAAATCTACTAAGGGTGCATATGTTTTAAGTCACTGTAATCACATCAGCCATATGCACAACAAGGGATGAACCACAACAGAATTAATAAAAGTCTTTTTTACCTTAAGTGAAAACATGTTTCCTCCCTTCTACACCCCGGCCTTGTGTTGAAGTGTGTTACCCTTCGAATAGTATTTCCCTCTTGGTAGAATAGTGTGGTCACTGCTTACATATCCTTCCGTCCATTGCCTGTAACCACTTATCCTTCGAGGGTCGTACAGAGCTGACATTTGGTGAGTGGTGGGGTACACCCTGGACAGGTCGCCATTCAATCACAGGGCTGACACGTAGAGAGAGACAATCATTCATGCTCACATTTACACCTATGGGCAATTTAGTAAAGTAGCCAATTCATCTAACCTGCATGTCTTTGGACTGTGGGTGGAAGCCAGAGGACCAAGAGAAAAGACCGGGTGATCACACAGACTTCAGACATAAGAGCCCATATCAACAAAATTGTGATATTTCCTCATGATCTCATGTTATTCATATGAAATGGTCATAAAAATATTTTTAGGCTGTGATATTTAGAATACATTTGAGGAAAAACCACAAACAAAAATATGCAAAATGGAGGAAACTAGCAAACCATGCTGAATGGATAATTACTGTATGTCAGTAAACCATATGAGAAGCAATGTGTGGAAGTAATTTGGATTTAACTCCAACTTGGTTTTTATTGCCCTTTAGAAATGTAACTACCTTACAGTAATGTTGCCAAATGTCAACAAATCTGAAATCACCATTTAGCTTTTCACTGAAGTGAGGCACCAAACACACGGTTAGAGAGATAACCAGGTTAATTTTGCAGTGTAGTTTAGGATTGGTCTACGTGGGTTGCGTTGTAATTAATTTGGACAAAGTATTTGTGAGTCTGTAAAATGTAAATGAAACACTTGTGTCTTTGCTCCCATTTTTCACAGGCTTAAGTTCAAGATCTAAGACTTATGCACTCAACAGATATATTTTTGTCTTGGCAAATCAAAATGCTGATTACAGCATCACTACTACACAGGTGTGTCTTTGGATGGTCACAATAAAAGGCCAAAGATGTTGCAAGGCTAGAGGGTGCGTTCCATTGACATGCTAACTGCGGGAAGGTCGTCCAGAGCTGTTGTCCATGAACTGAATGTTCACTTTTACTGCTTTAAGGTGTCTCCAGTGTCATTTCTGTTAATTTGGCAGGGCATCCAACCAAACTGCTGATGCAATAACTGGTTTGGACAACCAAATTATTTTTGCAAAAAATATGTGAAATTGTCACAGGGGAGTTCATCTACATGCTCATCGACAAAAATTTTAGTGCTGCACGATTAATCTAATCGCAATTGCAATCGCGATGTCAGGCTGTGCGATTACATAACCCCATAAAAGGCTGCGATTTGCAATTTAATGTAGGCTAAATAAATGTTAACGTGTGTGCCTGTGAACGTGACTGCCTCTCCTGTTGTGTGTGGAGTTTGTTGACATCACGCCCACAAGCTATCCTGGTGCGTGCAGCCGGCGTGCAGCAGTGATCAGCACAGAGGCTGAAGAAGAGCATGAGCTCGACCATTAACAGGCTGAGTTAGTGGCGAAAAAAACGTCTGTTAAATGGCGATACTTTGGATTCAGGTACGGTGATGCTGAACAGAAAGACGTGCTGTGTAAAGTTAAAATCGCCACTTCCCGCGGCAACACAACCAATCTATATCAGCACTTGAGACGGGACGTGGCGACTTTAACTTTTAAACGTTTACACAGCACGTCTTTCTGTTCAACGTCACCGTACCTGAAAGATGTGCTGTGTAAAAGTTTAAAAGTTAAAGTTGACACGTCTCGCGGCAACACGACCAATCTATACCAACACTTGAGACAGCACAGCACAGAGAAAAGTAGGAAGAGTGCATGCGAGAGAAAGCCGAGCCGTGTAACACTAAAGACTAAGAGACAACTGAAAGCCGCCAGAGCCTCATAAAACAACATCCAAGCACAGTTATCATGGACTCCATAACAAATGAAAAATTGAGCAATTTTGCTCAGGTTCGGCCCTCTTGACATGCTGCTGTGTTGTGCTATGGCTCTGGAATTTGTCATTTACTTGACAACGCCCTGTCCACCATAATCGCAATCGCACATTTTTACCAAATCGTGCAGCACTAAAAAATTTGTCATCGTAACTGACCTATGTGGTTGTGAAGCTGGTTGGATGTACTGCCAAATTCAAGGAAACAACATTGGAAACGTCTAACAGTAGTAAAATGAACGTTTAGTTTGTTATCAGCATCTTGATATGCCACACCTGTCAGGTGCATGGATTATTTTCGAAAAGAAAGAAATGAAAATGCTTACTAGCATGGCTTAAACAGATTTATGACCATAGTCTGAGAGAAATATATCTATTGACTGCATGAAAAAAAGTCTTAGATCCTTAGCTTAAACCTGTGAAAAATAGTAGCAAAAACAAAAGTGTTGCATTTTAATTTTTGCTAGTTGTACAGTGTTGAATTGAGATACTGTTATAATATACTCAGGCTGTTGTCACAAATTTTTTGTATGTTTTTCTACAAAAAGCAGTGCACCCAAATTCATACATACCCCACGCATTTTGAAAGGCTGCAATCACGTAGCTAATGTGCTGACAGCAGTAAACAAGGAAGTAGTCCGGGGTGCTTGTAGGGAGGCAGATTGGGTTGGTGGATGGGTCACAAAAAAATTGACTTTTGCCAGGGACTTCCCTGGAGTCATGTGTTCACATCTGTGTACACTTTTAGTCATTTAAGGTTCATTCTCACCATGTTTCTTTTCCTTAACCTAACCACAGTTACCTTGGTTGCCTAAACCCAAAGCTTGTTGTATGGTGGCTGATCTGGTCATCTGCTTGGAGGGTAAGGAGCCCCTGGACATTTACTGCTGCTGTTCTTCATCTTTCTTCTAACTGCTACCAGCTACATTTTAAATCTCCCACAGTGAGTGTCATGCATAACACGTCATCAAAATGTCACAACCACGCCGCCCATGTCCCCATCCTGCCAGCTGTCCTGTTTATACAGACACAGTTTCGACGCTGTTACTACCTCCCGTAGCAGCTTTGTTCTCCCCATTCCGCAACTGTACCTGACATACAGAACGGCGAAGCAGTATAATAGCGCAATATTCCTACCTTGAACAGGGCTTAAAGGGAAATTTCGGTTTATTTCAACCTGTCTCCTATCGTCCTAAATTTGTTTCAAGTGACTAGTGACATAAAAATAATAGTTAGCATGTTAGCCGTTAGCCTAGATACAGCTGGGGCGCATAGTAGCGTCAGACCTGTTAAAACGTAAGTGAACGGGTATACTTCAAGTGCAAAGTTAGTCCACTAAACAAGCTTTTTCTCCACAAAGACCACCTCATATCGTTAGGATAAATGTCAGAGAACATATAGAAAATGACGTGTAAACGTGTTATCTTGCCTTACCGATGTGGTGCCATGTTTGTTTACCATTTAGCTCTGCTTTCCAAAGCGCGGCCGAAATATCGTGAGAACAAAGCAGTGATCTCATACCGTGCCTGAAATCTCGCGAGAACAAGCAGCAACAGCTGGAAGGCAGAACCGGACAGTAGCCTGAAAAGTTCATTCATTTTTTTTATGAAAGATTTATAGAATAATGGCTAACTTTTTGCCAGACTTCGACTTTGTGGAGGAGGAATTTGATTTTGCAGAGTTTGATGGCCACCCTTATTTATTTGAGCCAGAATACACTGACGAAGAGCTTTGTGAAACAACGGAGGAGGAGAGAGAGAGAGAGAGAGAGGCACAACAGGTAGAGGACGAGAGAGGAGGAATGGCTGCTGTAAGGCTGCATAGCTCTGGAGATTGGTGGTGTACCTGTGAATGCTGTGCCCCAGTGCCCACAGAAGAGGAATGCCTCTGTTGCAAGGAATGGGACCAGTTGCAGCCTTATTTTCAAGGTCTGGATGTGACCGAGGATGAGACACCTTCACCTGGAGTAACGTTAGTATCCAGCTGGGCTTTATCTAGAGCTCACGAGATATTTTTGGAAATCTTATCTTTATCTTTGGGAAGCAGAGCTAGAGGGATAAACAAACATGGCAGCACACTGGTAAGGTAAGACAACACATTTACATGTCGTTTTCTATATGTTCTCTGACATTTATCCTAACAATATGACACGGTCTTTGTGGAAAAAAAGCTTGTTTAGTGGAATAACGTTGCACTTGAAGGTTTCCCGTTCACTTACGTTTTAACAGGTCTGACGCTACTATGCGCCCCAGCTGTATCTAGGCTAACAGCTAACATGCTAACTATTATTTTTTGTCACTAGTCACTTGAAACAAATTTAGGACGATAGGAGACAGGTTGAAATAAACCGAAATTTCCCTTTAAGATAGATGAAGAGTTTTAGGTTAACTACTGCAGGCCTTGATTCTTGTGCATAATTGCACAGGCATACTGCCATGTCTATCACAGTCACTAGTGGTCTGTAATTGATGTTCTTGTTTGTTCACTTGAAAGAGTTACTGTTGACCTTGAACTTGAAAGGACTCATTAACAGATTTCTAGGTATATAGAATTTCAGTAAATGATGGAGAGTGTCAAGACACTGACAAACATCTTAACATATCCTAACTTTTAGGAAAAGCAACAACTTACTTGGGCTTCCTCTGATAATAGCTGCTTTTACACAAATATGTTTTCCAAAGGAAAGATGAGACAAGGTTTCCCTCTATGAGAAAAAAATGTATGCAGAGATTTATTTTTATGATTACACCAATTACAGCACACTGATCACATTACTGCCTCCGAGCTTTGTCACAGCTGTCAGATGCTAAGCATATTGGATTATCACAGGTAATCCAGCTTGCATTATGCAATTATTTGAAGGCTTTTGTTTTAAAGTGAGATACTGAATCCACTGTTGGAAAATATGACGCCTACGCTGACAAAACCAATGTTGCCATGGCAGAAAAAAAGCCTTTATTGGAAAGAAAAGTGATTCACTTCCCCGAGGGATTTGCTCATGAAATTGATTGCTTCGATTGCATGGATTTATATTGAAATTCTATAATGATAATCTTCACATATGCTCCACAATGGCTATAGAAAAAACCTAATTGGAAACTCCATATTTACTCATTGAACCCAACAGATGATTTGGCAGGTACTGTACATTACAAACTCGTGTTGTGTGGGTGCAAATGGCTCAAACAAGTTTTATATTAACTTTCCAAAGAACAAAGTACTGATTGTCAGGCTGAATTATGATAGAATACATACAAAATAGTGTACAATGCACCTATTTCTTAATTTGACATAGCTGTGCAGTCATAAAAATGCTTTCTTGGAGACTGAAGTTTCCCCTACAGGACCATCAAAGGTCCTGCTGTAGTAGGTACAAGCCTTATCTGCAGGCCCTGTGGCCACTTTGACAGGTTCTGTCACATTGATATAGCCACTCTTGAGCCACAGTGTCAGTTTGCTAAATTTCTGTTTTCCATGACTGAGAAAGATGTAGAAGGTGACAGCAAAGGCATCCTTTCCACCTTGATCAAGCTGAACACATTGCCTCAAGCATTTTTGGTGACTGCCAAGCATTTCTACTCTGCTGTCGCTTTCCCACTGTGTACAACACCTGATGGGAAATTGTTTTTAGTATTAAAATATCAAAAAAAATATCAGCATATGATGTCAGACGGTGTGCCTAATGCTCATGGCTTCTTGGTGAGGATATTTATACAGTTTAAACTGATGAGTTTACTCCTCTAAAGCCCAGATGTGACCTGTACGTTCACTGCACCGTCATCTACATCATGATTACTGTTGTAATCAGACAGTTTTATTGCATAGTTAACTTGATAGTATGACTTTTTTTAGTGGGGTTGTGTGAGGCACTTACCTTCTTATAGTCAGTGTATTACCTATGGTTGATGGCGGACAGCATGCTTGGAGAAACAGACAGAAGTTCCGGGACTGAAGTAAAGCAACGTGCTGCTATGGATGGGGGCAACAGCAAAATGTATATTTACATTTATATTATCTAAACTCTCGCTTTTATATACCTACATCAACTAACAACATAGGGGATTTAGGGATGAGTGTGAACCAATGCATTAAATAAAGCATCAGGCTTGGGTGAGATTTATAGGTTATAGAGGTTCTTTCTATTTTTTACTGGCTGTACTAATTGTCTGCATCCTTGTTTGTCAATACACATAGAAAAGCAATGGTCAATGAACGCAATGATGCGAGTGTAGCCAATGTGTTGCATTAGCCTGGAGAGCTGACAGTCAGCCATGAATGAAATGAAGCAAAAGTTAAACATGCAATAACAATATGTTTTTTATGGCTGCTTGGGGGCGGCAAAAACAAGTTGTAAACACAACTTGACAAATCATCACCTTTTAGGTTTATATAATGATCTTGGTAGTAAACAGTTGCTGATCTACACATCCAGCAGTATAACGGCAAGATCGGAATTTATTTAAAGTCATATTTGTTTCTATTAGATAAATATAAGTCCAATAGGCTATTTACTCTCTTTTAGCGCTGATTTTAGTCTCTACTACCACCTCCTGAGAAAAATATCTGGCTCTTTGTTCACCAGCTAGTCTCTAACTATGTCTTTTTGTTATTTGCTGCTGAGCAGGTGGTGTACAATGACTTTATCAGAGCATTTTCTCTAAAAATAGAACAGTAACATTGCAGCTAGACAGCTAAACAATGAGCTGTAACTCACTTTAAAGTTCTGTAAAGCCAAGGGATCTGCGATTCAGCAGAAAATGTATTGTAGGTTCATCACTTCCAGACACAATTACATCATTACTGCCAAATTAAAAAGTGAAATGAAGACTGTCACGACAGCAGTCAGATCATTCAATCATTCTCCATAGAAGGCCATTTGATAGCAAAGAGTTTTCAGGAAGCTGTTTCCTCAGTTTGTGGATGTAATTAAGAAATGGCAGTGAACAGGAACTGTGGAGGTCAAGCTGAGGTTGGAAGACCCAGAAAACTTTCTGAGATAGCTGCTTGTATAATTGCTAGAAAGGCAACTCAGAACCCCTGTTTGACTGCAAAAGACCTGCAGGAAGATTTTTCAGACTCTGGAGTGGGTCACTGTTCTACTATGCAGTTACACCCGTACAAATATGACCTTTGTGGAGGAGTCATCAGAAGAAGACCTTTCCCGTGTCCTCACCACAAAATTGAGCATCGTAAGTTTGCAAAGGAACATCGAAACAAGCCTGATACTTTTTGGAAACAGGTTCTGTGGACTGATGAAGTTAAAATATAACTTTTTGGACACAATAAGCAAAGGTATGTTTGGAGAAAAAGGGTGCAGAATTCCATGAAAAGTTCATCTGTCGAACTTTTAAACATGGGGGTGGATCAATCATGCTTTGGGCTTGTGTTGCAGCCAGTGCATGGGGAACATTTCACAGGGAAGAATGGATTCAAATAAATTCCAGCAAATTCTGGAAGCAAACATCACACAGTCTGTAAAAATGTGAAGATGAAGAGAGGAGGGCTTCTACAACAGGACAATGATCCTAAACACACCCTGAAATCCTCAATGGACTACCTCAAGAAGAGCAGGTTGAAGGTTTTGCCATGGCCCTCACAGTCCCCCGACCTAAACATCATTAAAAATCTGTGGATAGCCCTCAAAAGAGCAGTGCATGCAAGACGGCCCAATAATCTCACAGAGCTACAAGTCTTTTGCAGGAAAAATGGGTGTTAATCCCTAAGAGAAGAACTGAAAGAGTGCCCAAACTTTTGCTTCAGGCCCTTTAACTTTTTTGTTATTTTGAAAATGTAAAAAATTTAAATAAAAAAGTAATCTTGCTTAAAATATTGAAGAAAATGTCATCTTTAACTTCAATCCTTTTGGAAATCAGGTCATCTTTTACTTAACTACCCACAGTGAACAAAATTTTGACCAGGGGTGCCCAGACTTTTGCGTAGCACTGTACATGAATGTGTTTGAATTCATATCTACACTTACTTGTATGTCTACACCAGTACACCAATCTATTTATGTACCTGTAAATATACATGAACATGCAAACAGATTTATCCTACCTGGAATAAATTGTGATGCTCCCCTGCACCCAAACTCTCCTCTCCTCACCCATCTTTATGTCTTCATGACCCAGTCCTGAGGGTATGGACAGAAGACTGGGGGCTGTTGAAACCAGCATTGCTAGCAAATTTACACACATACGCATACACACACACAGTTGTGTCTCCTTCCCCCACTTCTTTTTTCCACACCTTCCTCTCTCATTGGGAAACTCTATGCTCCTTATCACCCCTCTGAGAGCCATTACGGTGAGGGCCAGAGAGCTGACAGAGTGATTTGTAACTTTTTTCTTCCCTCACCCCATCAGGTTGGGTGGCTGTGGAGACGGACAGGCACAGGGCATCTTATCACTCAGACTGGAAGGCTGTTTTTCACTCCACAGCTCACTTCAATTCATCTTTCTGACAAACTCCACACACAGGTCTGCAGCTTATAGGAGCAATGAAAACACAGAAAGATAACTGACGATCAGGATCAGATACTGTTTTAACACTAAAATTATGTTTTGTTTTTTACATGTGCAGACTAGCGCAGAGACTGTATGATCTTCACAATGCAAACTGAGGAAAACACACTGCAGAACATGTACTTTCCATCTTCTGGTATTTCAGTATACAGTAATCCTAATTTGCGGCTTCATTAAATATATATGAGGTGGGTGTACTACTATGTAGATTAGTGAGTAGTGTACTACTAAGTAGATGGGAAAGTTAGAGGGTAAGGAAGGGGTATACTCTTCCATATATTCCTCTTCCTTTTTGGCTGATAATGGAGATACTGTAAACAGTCAAAAAAAGGTGTGTGTGTGTGTGTGTGTGTGTGTGTGTGTGTGTGTGTGTGTGGGTGTGTGTGTGTGTGTGCGCGTGCATGCACTCAGGAGGTAGATTGAGTCATCTGCAATTTTTTTGACCCCCAGCTCCTGCATCTGTGTGTTGAAGTTTCCTTGGACAAAACACTTAATTACAAATTGCTCCCCATGGCTGTGCAATTTTTTTGGGTTAGTGCATGTGAATGGTGAACTAATTAGTAGGTGACACCTTTTATGGTAGCCTTAGCCACCAGTGTATGAATGTGTGTGTTAATTGGTGAATGTGACAAGTAGTGTCAACATGTTTTGAATGGTTGGAAGACTACAAAGGCTGTACGAGGCCATTTTATTCTGTCTCCATCCTTTTCCCAATGCCTCCCATCACATTGGCATTTACGGATGCTCTCTGGGCGACATATAACTTCCTTTTATGTGTACACATTACTGCCACCAACTGTTTATTGGTGGTATAGCATGATAAAGTCAGCAGGATTGTAAACTGTAACACCCATGTCCTCATGCAGATGATACAAACCAACAACAAGTAAACAAGGACCTGGGACAGCAGAGTTGATCAGTTGGTCCACCACGAAATGTCAGAACCACTACTGGATGGATTGCCTTGACATTTGGTTCGGACATTAATGTTCAGTGGAGAATAAAACCTACAGATTTTACATTTTGAATTTGTCTCCAATTTCAACACGTACAAGATGGTTTGTCACAAAATTTGGGCTAAAAATTCATAGCTTCCTGGATGATGAATCCTAATGACTGTGGTGGTCCCATTTTCCTGTAGTGCCACCATTAAGGTTGAGTGAAATATCTCAACAAAATCAGAGACAGGAGCAGAGTCCAATATTCTTCAATCAGTCCAAAAACAAGCAGGGGTCACAAACCAGGCAGGCTGGCAGATCAGACAGACAAAACCAAGGGACTAGGCAAAAATCTTCAGACCAGGAAACATGCAGGGTAACAGGTAACAGGCGACACAGCAGAGATAAACATGTGGAGCAAAGATGGTTTCTGTAATTTATGTAGTTTTTATCATGCTGACGTTTGTTCAAGTGCTCGTTTTTCTCATAATTTTTTTTTTTTTTTTAATTTCATGCTATGATTGACAGCTGTGTGTGCCAACTGGTGTGCTCATGATCAATGGTGCTGCTCTCGATTGGTAGGATAGATGTTTGGGCAGGACCTCAACACCACAGAGATTGCTACTGTGCTCCAAATATGCCAGATGGCAGCGGCCGTATCTGGGATATTTTGGCTTCAATTCTGTACAGTGGGAGGAAGTGGAGACATGTCGTCCCCCTCTGTATGGCAACTATACAGAGGGGGAATTATTACATAACTTACCCCTACAAATTTTGTCAATTTCCACTTTTCTTTTCAATTGTCAATTTTGTCTGCCAGTTGTCACTACAGCCTATGAATCAGCTCCACCTTCTCCTCCCAATATGGTAACGTCTGGTAACGTCCCCAAGTTTAACATCTAATGACATCGTCAGGTCAAAATGTTTATTTGTTCAATACTTTGTTAGTGTAACATGAGGGTTCAATAGGTGGTATTTGGACACTCTTCAGAGGAAACAGCAGGATTGAGACAGATGACTTTTAAGCAGAACTTTACTGAGGCTCCCGGCATCAGAATCACAACAACAATTACACGTCCTTGTCTCTAACACCCATGTGACTAACCCAACCGATCAGAGGCCAGGAATGACCTAGACCAGGGCAAATGTAACTATAATGAGGAAAAACCACAGAAGCGGATTCAAGAGACTGTTTTAACTATTTCAAAAGATGCTGGTGTAAATATCTGAATCTGTAAATAATAAAGCATAAATATATAACTAATTAACAGCATAAACATTGTAAATAGATTTTTGGTAAATTAACTCAAATGTATAAATTAACTTAACTTTTAAATCTTATATTAGTATGACAAAATACACTGTGAGATGATAAAACATTTAGCACCATCTGAGGTTTTGCCTGTGTTTTTACTGAAGTATCTATTCCATCAATATCTCTTGGGCATTGAGGGCATTGGCAATGTAAATAATTGAGGATTTAAAACTTCAGCTTGTTAAAGACTCTGGGTTTTTGCCATTTGTTTGCTGTTTTAGCCAACAACAGACATTCTCATCTACTTATTTAATCTATAAAACTTTCTTCAGTTTCATTTTAAGAAAATGTAATATATCACATAAAATTATACAAACCATGGTCAAAGATTTTATTCATATCGACCACCTCACTTTGGTTTATGCCCAAATACCTGCAAACTAAATTCCCATCATCTACTCCAGCTATAAGCATGCTATGGTGCTAAACTAACCACCTGTTCACACAAATACTCAAAGAGGCACAAGATACGTTGTCTCCCACAAGCTTGAAGCTCACAGGCATGTTTGTGTTGAGCTCCAAATTACATTAGAAGTTCTGATTGGGCAGTTAGCATTTCATGATTACTCTATACTGGCATAGATAGATGCCGCACCCTGGCTTGTGGGCTGCGTCACTACCGCCGCCATCTTGCCTAGGTGCTCTGACCGGTTCAGACCCATGTCAGACTCAGCAAAAATGCCACATTTTTGCTCTGCATTTAGGTGTATGAATGACAGAAGTGTTAAAACCAAGCAGAAGGGAATAACATTCCACAGGTAAGAAGTTGTTTTACAATATTTTACTGTTACAAACATGTTTAATGAGATATATATCTCAAAAAGTGAGCCTTCTTTTAAGCTAAACATGTAAAGTAACTATCCTGATCTGGTCCTAATGCCAAATTAAGCTAACACTATGTCACACAACTTAAAGAAAAAAGGTTAACATTTATATAATATTACTGTCAAACAGCTATGTCGGTGTATGTGTTATTCCAAACTGTCAACTATCTGTTTCATGGCACCAACGTGACATAACGCAGTATAACGTTAGTAGTTAACGTTTTTCTGACACACTTATTTTGTGTGTAGCTTCCCAAAAAACACAGATAGGAGACGGGCATGGGTAGCAGCAGTGAGGAGAAAGGACTTTGTGCCGAGTGACTCCTCAGTCATCTGCAGCTGTCACTTCAGACTTGAGGACTTCGACAGGACTGAGCAGACTGTCTGTTTAAGGGACGGAGTGACTCCTTCTGTATTCAATTTTCCTGAGCTTCTCTGCAAGGACTCCTAAAAATAATACTACTGTACACTGTATATATTTTTTGTAAATATGACCTAATAATGCAAACAGTTCTGTGTCCAGGCTCCCATGAGCACTGTGGTGTTATACATATGAGATTAAAGCAAAATTTTGTGTAAACATGGAGCTCTAAGTCATTTATTTTCACTTGTACAAAACCAACATTTGTTAATCAGAATCTGCACTGCAGCTCGGCACAACCCTGCTGATACACTATTTTTTTCCACATTGTGTGACTTAAAATGTGAATAAACATTTATAGTCAAAATTAATAATTAAATGACATCATGGTGGGCATTGTACATCTAGTAAGAAAAAAGAATATTTATTACATGGGGAAAGTTTAGTTTAAATGTGTTCTAGAACTATTACTGTTACTTTATCTACAAAAGATCAAATATTTTGGTATGAAAAGCTGCATTTTTTATTTAACCAAGTATCCTGTATCATAACTATATGTCTGACGATTGTAACAAACCAAACCGCATGAAAAAGCGGTTGAGAATTCAGCGAGTAATGATGATTTTAATCATAAATAATTTCCTGCCTCAGTAGACATACGTGCATTAGGCAGCGCGGCTCCACATGGGCAAGATGGCGGCCGCGTTCATGTATCGCTCCAATGATGAGTGCCATTGAATGCGGCCTCTACGTATATATATCTATGCTACACTGGTGAACGATGTAGTTCATTTCCTGAGTGATGTGTTTCCAAGCATCACTTTTCCTTTCTTAAAATACATATATGCACAGGTACACACATATACAGATACCTACATACATGCAAAAACCTGAAAGGAACAGAGATATAAGGCCCGTTTCCACCGCAAGAACTTCGGGGTAATTTTACAGGGCTGGGGCCGTTGGTGCATGTCTCCACTTCAGGAACCACCCCCGAAGGACAGAGTTTCGGAACTTTTACAGGGGCTAAACAAGTCCCTGCCTTGGGGTAGGTACTCTTAACGGCCCCGAAAGACAGAAACAAAAGAAAAAAAGACAACAGAAAGCAACAAAATAGCTGGCATTTTTAAAACTCAGCAGACGAGGGTTAGCTTGTTCATATAGCTTCCACCGCCATCTAAAAAAACTCACTAAATGGCCCGTGAAAAAAATATTTTTTCCAGCGGATATCTTAGTTACAACATGATTGAGCTAGCAAAGCAGTTTTGTGTTGATATGTGTGGTATTTATTCAGTTATGGGAAGTCACGATGTCTAGAAAGCATCAGCTAACAGCAGCAGCAAAGCTACCATCAGGACGTCATCTGTTAAAAGCCTCCCGTTGTCGGATACGACATGAAACTACTCCAGTTAGCTCAATCATGTTGTAACTAAGACATCCGCTGGAAAAAATATTTTCTTCACGGGCCATTTAGTCAATTATCACAGACACCGCTATCGGCTAACGGAGTCCCTGCGTCGCCCCGGCCAAAATGGTCGTGCAACGATTACGTCACAGCCACAGCCCGTAACTTTACAGGAACCTTCCTCGTACTCCGCTCTCTCAGTGGAGACAGCGGTTGAGAGGGCCGAGTGAGAGGACGTTCCTGTAGTAGTTCCTGCCCCCCAAATAGTACCAGGAACTTCTTCAGTGGAAACGGGCCTAAAGGCCCACCCAGGGCCTATCCTGTTATGATCGGCTACAAGAAGATGTAAATGGGAGGCTCGCGGAGGGCACCAAATGTGCTAGAACTGCCACTGTTGAGCTCATAGCCTACCTTCATACAAGTGGGATGCTGTATTGCATTAAAAATAAATATTATTTATTACATATGTAACCCAGTAGTTATGTATTATTTATTTAATTCCAGTACATTTTATTTTCTGTTTGCTAATCAAGGTGTCAATCACAGGTATCCTAGCTATACTTGATTCTTATTGGTTCAATCAGCCAATGCAGACTTCTGATTGGAGAGGAGAGTCAAGTCCCACCCTCTTTACGTAGCAGTCGGTCAGTCAGAAGCACGGAGACGACACAACAGACAAAGCAGACATATTGCTAAATGAGTTGATAACTAGGAAAAATAAAACTACTGTCTTTTTTATAAATTTAAGCAGAAGTCTGAGTGTGAAGTGACCGACCGGATCCACGGACCTGTGCTCCAGGAGTTTTAACAACTTTTGGCAGTGTGTTGGTGAGTTGAGCTGAGCTAAGCTAATGTGGCTAACTGCAGCTAACAATGGTAGCAGGTCTGCGTGCCGAGTTCAGTGTGTGGTCATAAGGTCCTGCAGAAAGTTTGTTTCCTTGCTAATCTGTGAACTTGACTTTCTACACACTGCTATGATGTGAAGAGTGTTAAAGCAGCATATATTATGCGTTGGTAACCTGATAGAAAAATATATAATATGAGTAATAAGTCAGTTATTTTCTGTTGATGGTGGATTCATTATTTTTTGTATTCTTTTCATGTTATACTGGGCACACTTGCAGCATAGCTGTCCTGTTATGCACCACCAGTGCTAATAATATGCTGTATGGTTAAGAAAAACTACTGTGTGATGTGTAACATCAATGCTGATGTGCTGTCATTCAGCTCATGATTTAAAAAAGATATACATGTCTATTTCATGGATAAAATGTCAAATAATCATAATTTAATATTTAAAATGGTAAATCATAATTATGGTTAAAAAGATGAAAAGATAAGTTATGTTAAAAGGGATGAAATATTTCATGAGAAATGCTGAACAGTAATTCATGAAGTTAATCACTATTGTGTTACAGTAGTGTTTGAAGAGTTTTGATGTGATTTTATTATGGCCATAAGAGACAGGATCTCAGACATAACCCAGAGAGTAATAGCTTTGTTTCTGCACAGGCTAGGTTTTTGAGATTCCCTGGAGAGAAGCCCTAGATTTGGAGGTGGATTCAGATTCTCCTTGATGAAGGAGATGGTGAGCCAATTGTGAAACTGAGCATCTCCTCATCTGAGGAGCTGGAGTGACATCACCTTTGCCCCAAGGAGGAAACCCCCTTCCCATCCTTTCCCCTTTCATCTCCGTGGTAGGACTAAAGGTCACACCTCACTACCTGACTTGACTGATATAAAAAGTGCTTGACTGAAATTGACTGTCTGACTGATGCTAGCTGAACTGAACTTAAAGAAACGGAACAAAGGAGGATTGAACTCTTTTCAATTAAAGGGACATTTACTGTTATTTAAAGTGAACTATGCAATCTTGTTGGTTTAAACAAATATTTTATTTCGTTATTTTTCCAAAGTGCCTTTAATATAATTTTACATTTAATGCATCATCTGGCTCCAGCTACTTATTGTGTCTGTCATTCTCTCTTTAAATCCCTCCTACGAATCTAGACACTGGTCCTAACTATTTAACTACTCTGTGTACCCTATCAGAAGTGGGTTACACACATATCAACTCGAAGGAACCAAAAACTATGATAAGGATCTGTCCGCCCAACACTAGACCATACATCCTCACAGAGACACTATTGTGGCTATAGACTCTCATGCTACTTCCTTTTAAACATATTTCTACATCTTTGGCAGCATATGTTTACATAACCCTGCAGATGTTTTTTTATGTATATAATTACCCCTTTACTTTGCTTCCAATGTTTTGTTTGCTCTGCTTTTATAGTTTATTTTTATTGCCCACTTCATATTTAGTTCAGGGTTCATATTACTGTTTTCTATTTCCCTGCTGAACCCTATAACCTGCTGTAGAAAGCCAATTTCCCCACAGGGATCAATAAAGCGTTATCTTATCTTTAAAAATGGTAAACTCTATTCCAAATAAAAAAGTAGGTGAACTCTCCATACCATCTCTCAGCCTGTACTGTGCATGTGTCTCGTAAGGTTTTTTTTTCTCTCTTTGTACCCTTATTACTCTCCTCCTCTCTCTCACTCCGTCTTTTTCTGTCATTTTCTGCTTCCCTAATGACTACAATAATGAGGCATTATCATCAGCTTCGACAACAGATGCTCTGAATATTCTGTCTGTGAATCTCTCCTTCTGTCTCTGTCTTTTTCACTGCCTAATCTCCACTTTCTCTGTCTCACTCATTGTTGTGATTCTTTTTTCTTATCAGACGAGCCATTCTCCAACAAATTGGAACCTCATTTCTTCCCATAAGCATCTTTTTCAATCTGTCTGCTCTGACTTTCACAAGTTTTTGGAAGTCCATTTGGCCATCTATTTCGTACACTGTTAAAGGACAGCTACATGTTTTGCAGCAGCAGTCAGCTGTCAATTATGCCTCACCTCCAGAGGACCTGCTGTTAGTATCCACAGCTGATGTAAGAAAAACCCTGCTGAGAGTGAACAGGAGTAAAACTGCTGGGCGTTATGACGTCCCAGGTCGAGTACTAAGAACATGTGCCAAGCAGCTAGTTGATGTCATCACTGACATTTTTGACCCTCTAAAAACAGACATAACTGCAATAGTTGTTTTCATGATACTTTCTAAATAAATCTAAAATAAGAACTATAACAGGCAGAATATTTGTCATCACATCTTGTCCTCATGTTACCTTACCTTATGGTGGTGCAAATGTGGTATTTTGCGGTAATTATGCCGTAATTTCCCTGAGATTTTCCCCATGATTGCTGTGGGAGAAACGCATACAGTGAGCAGCAGCGACCCAGCAGTGACCCACTGTCCACTGTCACACTGTAGGGATAGAAACAGAGGGCTCGGCAGGGACAAAGCACCTGCCACAAAAAGCAAACACAGGCTGGGGTCATTTCGACTCGACCAGCGGATTTCACTACAAGCCGATTGGCTGTTGAAACAGGTGACTGGCGTTATATTCTAAAATCAGTTGCTGGCCAGCTTACTGTAGCTACAGGTAGCACCATCACCCAACTTGAATCAAGCTCAGAACAGCCAGTTCACACCACTGCAACTTTTCTTTACAGTGTTCTGAAACACTTTCGTCTCATTGTGAATCACTGGTCTGAATTGGGCTTTAGGCTTGCCCCACCCACCCCATCATCACGTCATGATCTTGTAATTGTGCTGGAATTTCCTGGTAATGGGAAATTGTTGTCTGCATTTTTGCATGGTTTTGCAGCACTCACAATGCAGCGCCAGAGAAACTAGGACTGCCTTTTCATTCTGGTCAGTAAAATGAGCATATCTCAAAAACTAAATAATGTACATGGAACAAATAACTTTTGGAGCGTTAAGAAATATCTTTCTTATGTTTCTACATTTAAAATCTTTTGGATCAATATTTTTTGTGTTTTTATTTTGTAAAAACTGATGAAAAAAGTCATTCTATGACACAATTTCAATACTTTTATCAATTATTATGGTTTATTGACATACAGAACATTTTAGCTTAGGTTGTACAGATTTTAGGGATATGAAGCATTTGAAGATACACCAATAAATGACTTCATGATGACCAAAAATACCAATGTAGGCACTGGTGAACCATTTTGTTTGCAGAGTTCAAAGGTTTAACATACTGTCACAGCAGAGTGTACTCACCTGCTTTTAGGACGGCCATCATCGTCCCTGTACCAAAAAAGCCTGGATTGTGTAGACTTGATGATTCCTGCCCTGCAGCACTTACTCCAATTCTGATGAAGTGCTTTGAGACACTAGTTCACCATCGCATCAAGGACAACATCCCAGACAACCTGGATCCTCACCAGTGTGCATTTAGAGCCAACAGATCGACAGAAGATGCCATTTTCATTGCCCCTCCACCTTCACACACTTTTTAAATAACAACACCTACATCAGAATGCTGTTTGCTGAATTCAGCTCAGCATTAAACACAATCACTCCCATGGAACTGATTGGCAAGTTAGCACTCTGGGCTTGAGTGACACTCTAAAGCTGAATCTTGAACTTCCTCACACAGACAGACCCCAGTCAGTTTGGAATGGCAGCCACACCTCCTCTACTGTAGTGTTGAACATCAGAGCCTCCCTGGGCTGTGTGCTCAGCCCCCCATGGTCATGACGTACACCCATGATTGCGAAACTAGACATGAAGAGAACTCTATTGTGAAGTTTAGTGATGACACCACCATTAGCGCTTTTTAAAACTACACTTAGCTGAATCAGTGTTAATTTTGTTGACTGTGATGAAAAATGTTTGTCAACGGACATGGATGAGCTAAAAATAGATCTTTGATAAATGAAATGATGATGAAATGTATGTTTTGTTTTCTTTGATGAGGTGGAACAAAATTGTTAGTGGTGGGCTATCAGACCATATCAGAGTGGAGTGCTAGCGGGCTAGTAAAAGCCAGTAAGAAGTTGCTGCCATTATACTTTATTAGCCTGAAAAACATTGACACACTAGCAGCATCAGCTGTTAGTGTGAGTTGTTATCTGTAATTTTGCAGTGAATAAGTAGCCATGTGGGTCTGATTGTGGATGGTGGAGCTGCTGAATGGATTTGTTAGTTGCAGTTTGTTTAGTCTCTATATACAGACTCTACATTCAGTGAATGTAGAGTCTGTAGACAAACCCAGAAGATCTTGCCTCTGGAAGAAGAGTGGAAGAGCCCTGGTTTCCGGTTGTAGGCTGTTTGTAGTCCGCGTGATATTGATCAGTCACATTTGAGCTGGCTGCAGTTGTTGCCAGGTTAAACACTCCGTGTGGTGAACTAACGAGGCGGAACATAACTGGCGTCACTGTCACAATTCGCCTCCTCCGCCCAAATCAAACCAAAATGCCAAAAAAACGGGGGTCTGCCCCCAGAGGCTGTATAGCCGTCTGCTGGAAGTCAGACGCCGAATACAGCCGATAGATTCTGAGAATGACGTTAGCTAGGAGCTAGTTTTACACGCCAAGTAGCATCGATACTGCAGGAAAATAATAATATAAGAAGAAGCAGTAGAAGCTAGCAGCTAGCCGAGGATGGATGCCAGGTTTATTAAACCTGGCGAAGAAACATCAAAATTGGAAGGGGGAGTGAAGAATAAGTGGCGCTGGGGTTGGACAGGAGCTGACGGAAAGCCTTAAGGCCCGAATATACTTGGGCGGAACGTACGCGGAACGGACTCCGCGGAGGTCCACGTGGACTCAAAGCAGACGTCCGCAAGCCCTGTGCGCGCAAGCTCAGATTTCACGACCGCGGGGACACCGCTCCGCGCACCAGTAACTGCTCGGCATGTATTTTTCACATTGCGGGCATTTTTCACAGACATTTTTACAGGAAACTACAACGCGGAAGTGCGCTCGACTATGAAAGCCTGAATGACTGCGGACATTCCTCGCGGAGTCTGCTCCGCTTAGAGTACGCCCGAGTATGTTCGGGCCTTTAGGGTAGCTGGTGTCAAAAACTAAAGGAGCCAGGTGCTTGTTTTTGTACACCATGCTCCAGGATACTACTGTATGGCAGCAGTGGAAAAAAAGCGTTGGCTTGACATGTTTCAGACCCGGGTCACATTTCTTCTGTAAGTGCTCTGTCGCACACAACGACCTTACCGTGAGCAACGGCTACAGGTATCACATTTTATTAGGGTCCGGGCTGCCTAAGCTGCCCGGACTGTATTGTTTTCCTGCCCGTTCTTTCTTTCTTCTTCTTTCTGAACCTAGAGTGCATCTAGATGTTTGACTGTAAACAGTACTGTAAACATATACTTGCAAATTCTTGCTAAATAAGTTTTCAATGTTCATTAAAAAATTGTAGTGGTAAAATCATGGTAGATGATGTTTAACAAATATCAGAAATATATAATATATCTCAAAAACGGAATTTTTGACAACATTTTGAATTTTGATCTCATGTTAACAATTGGAGTCAATGCAAGGATGACATTTTTAAACATCAGTTTTTCACTTATGGAGTACATCAATCATTGTTAAAAACAAATTAACATCTCCATGCTGTCTATATGCAATATGTGTATTTTCAGATTTTTATCTTGATAACTGAATTTTTGACAGCAGTTTGAAATCTGCCTTGACAGCTGCTGTCATCCTGGTGACTGGCTAAGTCAATTTGTGAAGCCACCGATGAGTTGTCACTTGCAAATTAGCTCAGTCAGATAGAAGATGCTCCTTGGTGTCAGAGGTTGTGAGTTAAGGCCTCAACTGATGTAAAATGTACATTTTAATGCAGACGTTCTTGTTGTCTTCCTATTCTGCCTCTTGTTGCTCAGAATTGCCTAAAATTGCCCGGCCATTTTGTATTAGCTGATGACCAAATTTTCCTTTTTTGGTGAACTGTTCATATTTCATCATTAAAAACCTTGAAATTGTTATTCTAGCTTCTTGATGTGATACTTGATTGATACTCTCAAAGTGCACCAGATTAATTCATTTAGATGTCAAATGTTCAAAATTATTTTTCATATTGTCACAGCAGATCATGGTGGTGCAGTGGTTAGCATTGTTGCCTCACATCAAGAGGGTTCCTGGTTTGAACCCAGGGTGGGGGGTTTGATCCCCGGAGTGGGGGATTTCTTTTGTGCAGAGTTTGCATGTTCTTCTTTTTCTGGGTGCTCCAGCCTCCTCCCACAGTCCAAAGACAGGTTAGGTTAATCCATGACTCTAAATCGGCCATTGATGTGAATGGGAGCATGACTGTCTCGATATATCAGCCCTCTTGGTCTCCCCCTGATAGTCTAGTAACCTGTCAAGAGTGTATCCCACCTCTCGCCCGATGTCAGCTGGGATAGCCTCCAGCTCCCTGTAACCCCCAACAGGATAAGCGGTTACAGAGATTGAATGAATCACAGTAGCGCACTACTGCTTCAATCCATCCATCTTCTAACCGCTTCATCCTCTTGAGGGTCGCGGGGGGGCTGGAGCCTATCCCAGCTGACACTGGACGAGAGGCAGGGTACCTGTACACCCTGGACAGGTGAGACAGACACCCTGACACATAGAGACAGACAACCATTCACGCTCACATTCACACCTACGGACAATTTAGAGTTACCAATTAACCTAGTCCCCAATCTGCATGTCTTTGGACTGTTGGAGGAAGCTGGAGTGCCCACGCTGACACGGGGAGAACATGCAAACTCCGCACAGATACACACCAGGGATCGAACCGGCAACCCTCTTGCTGTGAGGCGACAGTGCTAACCACCACACCACCGTGCCGACCCCGCTTCAATCCTTTCATTGTTTACTTTCCAGGATAAAACACCAGCCTAAATTACTCAGAGCATTTTGCTGAGAAACAACTCAACAAAATAACTGACACAATTCACAAACACTTAATTTGGAACTTTGGAACTGCAATACCCTCCCTCTTGGTCGAAAATTTTCATCTTCCCCCAATATGTGAAAAGCCCAAATTTCCCATCTTTGCAATGTGGCATTTACCGAGTGTGGTCTGTTCGCATATAAGCATTGACTTTGGATGTAATCTTGCTGTGCAGATCACAGGGGTGAATCATAGGGGTGCCCAGTAGCTTGCCTGGTAGAGCAGATCCCCATGTACAAAGGCCATGTCCTTGCCACAGCGGTCATGGGTTTGATTCCAATGCTGGCCCTTTGCTGCATGTCATCCCCCCCCCCCCCCACACACACACACACACACACACACACACACACTATAGCCTTTCTGTCTAATAAAGGCAAAATGCCAAACAGAAATCTAAAAACCCCAAACCCTTGCATAGTGTTCGGAGTGAACACACTAAAAGATTACGACAAAATCAGTGGTGATCCCCCCCAATCCCAGCAGCTCCACCCCACCCCAAGCTAGCTGTTTAAAGTCCTCTTCCATTAGCTCATTTAAGTAAATACTGACTTACCTTAAGTGTTTCTTTCATCGGTCTTTCTGAAAAACGTGAAAGACGATCCAAGGGTTTACTACCCATATTCTAAGATACACAAGTGTCAACTACAAAACTTGCTGTTATATTTCAAGCTCTTTGCAATATTTCAACAACCATTTAATTAATAGTGTAGCAAAAACTAATGGTCCCATCATTTTTAGCAGTGTGCCATAACTGTTGAATGAACCTTGGGTTATAGTGCTGGGTTTATTTAGGTTCTGTATTGTCTATTTGTTTTGTACAGTGTTTTCCATTACAGTTGCTTGGTGGTTGTTGACTCCCAGGAGGTCCTGGAACTGAACCCATTCTTTGTCTATTACTGGCAAAGAGACAGTAATCTTTTATTCATTTTAGTTTTAAATATGTATAAAAGTAAAAACATAAAAAAGAGGCACTTGATCTGCCTAATGTCCTGCCACAGTCACTGTGATATATTAAACATAACAGTTATGGTAAAGAGGTAATTAATGAAGCAAAATAATGCATTAATGTGCAAATATTTCCATGTCAGCACACTTGTCTTCACATAGCATATGCATGTGGTATTAATATGAATGTTTCAAAGCATGAGGGAACTGCAGTAGTGTCTACAATATTTTTTTCCACACTAATTAGAAAGTGTATGCTGAGTGCTGCTCCAAACTGTATTCTCTGTGGCTAAAACAGTTGTGTGTCAGTACATCAGTTTCTGACAATGACTCAGAGCTTTGGTTTAACTCTTCACTAATACTGTATGTTGTCTGAAATCCAAGACTTTTTTTCATGGCCTTTGTGTAAATGTATTTACAGCATCTCTCCAGGGAGGTCTTGGAAGTTTACAGGATTGTCAAATAACCATGCTTGCATAGATTGTTAAGCTTATATTATAATGAAAAGTAAAGGTTGAGACCTGTACTATCAAAGAGTCAATTTAGGACAATAAACAACAACAACAATAACAAAGAAATAATCTTTCTGGAGACGCTAATAATGTTTAAACCTTATATGAAGGTAGCTCAGCCTATTAAATCATCGTTACTATGAGCATTCATTAATATTTTTTACCACAACTAGTCCGTAGTGGGCTATTTATAATTACCTAGTCATTTAAGTCTGCAGCACTGGTGGTGAAAGCCAATGAATCTGTCCAAGCATTATGAAATTCTTTATTTTCCCTGTAGGCTTATCTTTTGTTGGATTTGGAATTCCTAATTAGGCTGGCTGGGGAGACTCAAAACTAGCCAAGGCTATGGAGGTTTGTGTATAAGCAAAAGAGAAATAAAGAATCACTTTAGGCCTACAACAATGATAAATAAAATGTGAATGTTCCAAAAATAACTGTAATTCATTTTCATATAGTTTTGTTTTGTCAAGGCCACAGGGAGCCACTGGAGGGGGGCTAAAGAGCCACATCAGAGTCTGCTGATAAACCTACACAGCTCACTTTGGACTCATTTCCTGTATCTATGTCACGTGGGTTTCGCAACTGCTCCACCCCTTCAGCAGTCTTAAGTCTGTTCATTCCAATAGGAGAAGTGAACATGAGTACAGATTAGTTTCCTTCACCCCATAGTCTCCTAAGTAAATACTGGAGCCATTTTTCACAAGCCTCAACCCTTCTAAACATTCTGACACTGAAATGGCATTTTTCAGACTGACAGATCAGGAGAAAATTAATTTTGTTCGAGACACGTCTATTTTAGCAAAGCACTTTTTTTTTCCAAAAAAGTGGACCAGAGGGTGTGCTCCAACTATTGAGGTATCACACTGCTCAGCCTCCCGGGTAAGGTTTCCTCCGGGGCGCTGGAAAGGAGGCTCCGACCTATCGTTGAACCTCAGATTCAGGAGGAGCAATGCAGATTCTGTTCTGGCTGTGGGACAGCAGACCAGCTCTTTACCCTTGCGAGGCCGCTGGAGGGGTCATGGGAATTTGCCCATCACGTCTACATGTGCTTTGTGGGCTTGGAGAGGGCTTACGACTGTGTTCCGTGGGGGATACTGCAGGAGTAAGGGGGCCGGTCCCTGTATGACCAAAAGTGAGAGCTGTGTCCGCATACTCGGTGGGTGTTGGCCTCCGCCAAGGTTGTCCATTGTCACCAATCCTGTTTGTGATTTTCATTGACAGGATCTCGAGGCGCAGCTGGGGGAGGAAGGGGTCCGGTTTGGGGACCTCAGAATTCCATCTCTGCTTTTTGCAAATGATGTAGTTCTGTTGGCCTCATCACACTGTGACCTCCAGCACGCACTGGGGTGGTTTGCAGCCAAGTGTGAAGCAGTAAGGATGAGAGTCAGCACCTCCAAATCTGAGGCCATGGTTCTCTGCCAGAAACTGGTGGATTGCCCTCTCCGGATTGGGGGAGAGTGACTGCCTCAAGTGAGGGAGTTCAAGCATCTCGGGGCCAAGTTCGACCTTCCAAAAGCACATTTGTTTCGCTTCTTTCAAATTAGACACTTTGTGAAATCCCTCTACCCTCACTTTCCAAATCGCCCCCCAGAAACAATGATGGACCAACTCTTATCTCTCAACACCAAATGAAATGGCCTCATAACAAGTGTCTATAACCGCGTTTATACTCTGTCACAGAACCGACTGACCTCCTTAAGGGCTGCCTGGGACCGGGACCTCGGGACCTCACTATCTGATGAATTTTGAGAACGAATATTAAACCGCGTACACACTTCCTCCATATGTGCAAGGCATGGTCTGCTGCAATGCAAAATTTTGCACAGAGTCCATCTCAATAACCCTAGACTGGCCAAAATCTACCCCGACAGAACAGATGAGTGTAGTAGGTGCAAAGACTCCCCCGCTGACTATGTTCATATGTTTCTGACCTGTCCAAAATTATCGGAATACTGGTCTGCAATATTCAAAACAATTAGCGAAGTTATAGGCCGAACCATAAATCCAGAGCCCCTTGTGGTCCTCTTTGGCATCTCCCCCACGCATGGCCTGTCTAAATCCTCACAGCACATTATTACATTTTCCTCCTTACTCGCTCGAAGGCTCATCCTCCTTAAGTGGACTCATAACCCACCCCCCCCCCCTCCCCCACCCCACACACTCACAATAAATGGATCCATGAAATGCTGCAATGTATCACCTTGGAGAAGATAAGGTTTTCCCTCAAGGGTTCCTTATGTACATTCTATGAGACGTGGCAACCTTTTCTAAGCCACATAGACTCCCTAACTATTGACGTTGAAAATGACTATTCGATTTATTTCTTCTTCTTCTTCTTTTTCTTCTTCTTCATTTATTTTTTACTTGTTTTCTTACTTATTTTGTATTTATTTGTTTAGTCTTCTCCCCTCCTCCTTTTGAGTACTTATGTGTTTACCTTACTTAAGTTGTTAACCTGCTTATTTACTCTGTGTTTGTTGTCATTGTTTGCATGTCCTCTGTGTGCATGGGTGTGAGTGTGTGTCCTCTTAAGGGTTGTTTTTCTGTTCTGGGTGGGTGAATTTAGGGTGTTCTGGTGGGTGGAAATTAAGCTGGAACCTTTCTTCAGTACTTTGTTACTGCTGATGTACCTCATCTATGCATCTGAATGTATAACGGGACCACTCCAGTGTTAAAATCAATAAAGAAATTTTTGGAGAAAAAACAATCTGGTGCAAACTATGATATCGTCGTCGTTTAAAAAGAAAGAGCGTTTCCCTGACCATCGCGCTAAAGAAATAACCAATGCCATTGGAGTTGAGTAAAATTATTTAAGCTGCACTGCATGTTTTGTTTACTGCACTTTAACAAAGTGGGAAAGCTAAGTAAGTTCCTAGTAAAACTGAATCTGAGTAGGCTTTAAAGCTGACCAGCTGCACTATACTTTTTATTTTAACTGAGTAAAACTGTTAAAGCAGAAATGTATATTTATATTTTTCATTCAAAAAATGTGTTAAAAAAACAGCAGGATTTTATTTTTCACTTTTATATTTCTATTTTCATTCAAACAATGTGAAAAAGCAGGATTTTATATATATTTGTTTCATTCAAAAATTGTGTAAAAAGAGTTACCTGCTGTGGTGGTATGTTTTAATAAGGCTACCAATAAGTAAAAGGTATTTAATAGTTGTCTATTTTTTTCATTACTGTACCAAAAAAAAAAGAACCGTGACTTGTGTACCGAGGTACGTACCGAACCGAGATTTTTGTGTACTGTTACACCTCTAGTGGTGTTACATCCTGACCATGTTTCTTTACCTAAACCTAACCACAGTAACGCAATGTTCATTTCATAACTGTACGTTGAGGATGTAACATCATTTGTGGGGTGCTAATTTGCATAATATCATATGAATTGTTGTGTCTGCATTATTGTAGGATATCACAACACATTCTCACTCCGACCTCGTCACATATCGACATTTGGTCATGGACTTTTCATGTCCAGTTATGATGTACAAGGTACCTTAGGTGCGTTGGTGCGTTGGCCCACTCAGCCGTGCAGTCGCCTGCAGCTGAGTGCACCCACCTGCAGCGTCACAGCTATGTAGATGGCAGTGACTCAGGAGCCCTGTATCTCACTGGAGTGTACCTGACGTGGAAAATGAGTGATGAGGTATTTTGCAAATATTGTATCAAATGTGTTATCGTGTCCAAATGGCATTGTTTGTGTATTAGAATAAACAGTTATGCTAATAGCTGGATTATTGACTCTAATTAGCTAGGGAGTTTAGCCGTGTTTATTTACGTTAGCTTGCTAACAGGCAATATTTGTGCTCAGATAATATTGTAATTACAATGCCTTGTTATCTATGTAGTTACATATAACCATCAACAAACAGCAGCATTAGCTAATTGTCATTATACCCAGACAGGAGAATTTAGCGGAGCTTCCCGAGCCTCTGACGCAGATGACAAGGATTTCGGAGGATCACAGCCCCGAGGGAGAGGACGATGAGCGAGATGTCGGGGGAGAGGAGGTAGAGGAGGCAGAGGCAGAGGCAGAGCACGGGGATGAGGTCGTGGAGCAGGCAGAGGGAGACTAGGAGTGTGGCCTGATGAACAAGAAAGAGTGGAAGCTCTCCAGCAGCAGAGAAGGGTGTGTAACCCAGTAGAAAACAGTTACTATTGTTGTTCCCCTTAAAATATTATTTTTTATTTAATTAACCCTCTTTAGTTATTATTCTGTCAGTAATATTAATTTCGCACACTCTCAATTCTTATTTGTTGTATTATATAGATGGTTCGTGAGAGAAAGTAGCCCCACCCTCTTCTCGCGAGAGTTACAGTGCGGAGGGAGAATGCGGAGTAGTGCGGCGTGGAGTCAGAGCTACAGAGTCAGAGCAGCGATACGAGCAGAGGGAAATCACGGAAGAGGAAGTCAATAAGAAGTCACGAAAACAGCGGTTGTTAACTCACTTATCAACACAGGATAACCCGTGAAAGTGTACCTACCTGCAGCAGAGAGGTGGTCGAGGATCTGTGGGTTATTATTTTCGGCAGAGACTTGGTGAGTCGCTCGAGCTAACTAGCGCTAGCACATGCTAACTGTAGTAGCCACATCGCGATTCAGCTCGTGAGATGGCAGAAAACTTGTTGCTACATGAACGTGACCTGCCGCTACTGTTTACTGTGTGTTTTAAGAGTTAAAACTACATATTTTGCTCTGATAATCTGATGAAACAAATGAGGTGTGCTATTAATTTTCTTGTGTATTCACTTTGAGATGCACTGTTAGGGTGTGTGTCTTGTTAAATGCTGCTAAACATGTTCATATATCACAGAGGCAGAAACTCTGAAGCCCTGAATTGATATTCTGATGTGTGTTAAAGGTGCATTTTGCTAAATTTCAGTTCATAATCCAATGTCACAACATTTAATTTGTGAAATGGTTAAAAAGGGATTAAAATGAACCATATTTCATGTGGGAAAATGAGCTAAAATGATCATAATTCATGGTTAAATAGCTAAAATAATTCATGTTGATCAAAAATGATTAAAATGTGTGAAAATACTCACCTTAAGGAAAAAAAAAATAATTTAATTTAATCACTATTGTGTTCCAGTAGTGTGTAGAGATTTATGTATTGAGTATTATGGGGTGCCGTTTGTAAAGTGTCTCACGTTAAAAAAAACATCAACATTTTGCCACATTTAGCTTCAAACAATGTTTAAAAAAGTATTGTGAATTTTTTAACGTCACCTTTTACCACATTAACAGCAATATTTGTTAACTTAGAAATATATTAAATAGTTAAATCTAAATATTAAATGTGGCACCTAAATGTTAAATGTTAAATCTAAATATTAAATCTAAATCTAAATCTAAATATTAAATCTAAATCTAAATATAAATGTTAAATATAAATATAAATATAAATGTTAAATCTAAATGCTAAATATAAATATAAATGTTAAATCTAAATATTAAATATAAATATAAATATAAATGTTAAATCTAAATGCTAAATATGAATCTAAATGTTAAATGTTAAATCTAAATGTTCTGGGTGAAACTAAATATTTAGCTAATATGCAAATTCACACTGCTGGTCACCGGAAGTACCAAAATAAAAGCTCGAGATGGTCAGACTGTGTTTATAGAATCAAATAATGAATTAAAATGAACTTATCGGGGGAAATGAACACTTGAACATACATTAGCGTGATAATAATGACCTAAAATAACAAGAAACGTGTTTGGAGAAATTTTATTTGACGTGTACTTTGAGTTGTTAGTGTCCCTTCGGAGGGATTAACAACCTAAGCTAACAACCGTTAGCTCTTAGTCCCGTTAGCAGTGTCTGTAATGACTCATTAACTCTTAAACGGTCCGTGAAAAAAATATTTTCTTCCAGCGGATGTCTTAGTTACAACATGATTGAGCTAGCAAAGCAGTTTTGTGTTGCGATGTGTGGTATTTATTCAGTTTTGGGAAATCACGATGTCTAGAAAGCATCAGCGGCTGCAGCAGCAGCAAAGCTAACAGGACGTCATCTGTTAAAAGCCTCCCGTTGTCGGATACGACATGAAACTACTCTAGTTAGCTCAATCATGTTGTAACTAAGACATCCGCTGGAAAAAATATTTTCTTCACGGACCGTTTAGAGTTAGAGAGTCATTACAGACACCGCTAACGGGGCTAACAGCTAACAGTTAGCCCCGCTAATCTACGATAACCATGTTATTAATTTCAGAACGTGATAGTAATGTTTGTTCAGTCATAGTGTTTATAGACTTCACAAACACTAGATTAGTCTAAATGGTGATACAGTGACGTGAAAAATGTGAGATATGCATATATATGTGTAGCTAAACTCCGCTGGTTTTCTACCCGGAAGTATTTGTAAACAACAAGGTGATTCCCTCCGAAGGGACACTAACAACTCAAAGTAAACATCAAATAAAATTTCTCCAAACACGTTTCTTGTTATTTTAGGTAGTTATTATCACGCTAATGTATGTTCAAGTGTCCATTTCCCCCGACAAGTTGGTTTTAATTCGTTATTTGATTCTATAAACACAGTCTGACCATCTCGAGCTTTTATTTTGGTACTTCCGGTGACCGGCAGTGTAAATTTGCATATTAGCTAAATATTTAGTTTCACCCAGAACATTTAGATTTAACATTTAACATTTAGATTTATATTTATATTTAGCATTTAGATTTAACATTTAGATTTAGATTTAACATTTATATTTAGATTTAATATTTATATTTATATTTATATTTAGCATTTAGATTTAGATTTAATATTTAAATTTAATATTTAGATTTAACATTTAACATTTAGGTGCCACATTTAACATTTAGGTGCCACATTTAATATTTAGATTTAACTATTTAATATATTTCTAAGTTAACAAATATTGCTGTAAATGTGGTAAAAGGTGACGTTAAAAAATTCACAATACTTTTTTAAACATTGTTTGAAGCTAAATGTGGCAAAATGTTGATGTTATTTTCAGCGTGAGACACTTTACAAACGGCACCCCATAGAATATGGCCATAAGAGAAGTTTGATGATTCTGTGTAGTGATAGCCCTGTCTTTATGCAGGCTAGGTTTTTGAGACCCTATAGAACCCTTTAGAGGTGGATCTGGATTCTCCTGGTTGAGGGAGATGGCGAGCCAGTGAAGATTTTCCTTGCCAACGGAGTAGGGAACCAGCACCTGAGCCGGAAGAGGACATCCAACCCCTTCTTCACCTTAACTGGTAGTGTCCGTGGTAGGACCACTACACACACACCTGACGTGTGACCCCTGACTCTTTGAACTTTCCCTTGACTTGACATACCCACAAAGCGCACTGACTAACAACGACAAAACATTTAAGGAACAATTAAAGGAACATTCAAGGAACCATTAAAGGAATGTTACTGTTCCAATGGGACACTTTTATTTGGTTTTGTACTGAAAAAGAAAAACTGTGAACCACTGAGTGATGAGATGCCATTGCACTTTGTTTATTCCATTTTATTTTATTTTCCATACTGTTAATATAGTTGACTGCTTCCAACATACCGTGTGGCTCCATTTAGTTATTGTGTCTGTCAATTCCTCTTTAAACCCTCCTCCATGAACCTAGTCTCTGGTCCAAACTCTGAAGTAACTGGCGGGTTACAGGTGCATACAGAGGTTGGTTTAGGCTTATGAACTGTATTGTAGCGCTTTCAGATTATTTTATAATGTAAAGTGCATTACAAATAAAATGTATTATTATTATTCTAACATATAGTGTAATTGTTTTACATTTCTCATTTATTTCTGAAGAACATGTATTGAAACTGTTTGCAATTATACAGCTACTTATGAGGACACTGAATGCACATTATGATGGGGATTTATGTTGTCCCCACCCATGTTTTCTGTTCCCATAACAACTTCTTCAAGAGATGGACCTAGAGGAGTGGAGAGTCTTGGGCAGGGAGCTGTTTGCAAGGGAGCCAGGCTTAGTTTTTGATGCTCTGATGATGCGTCAACGTCGAAATGGTGCTCCACCGCCTGCTGGCCTACCTGACGTACTATGGTGCACGTGTGGCAAATGCAGGGACTTGTCAACAGACCGAAAGAAGCTGTGCTGTGGCCAGGACCTTCAAACTGCATTTCTCTGCTACCACACTTCTCCATTTACTGCCTTGATGAAGGCAATTTGCGCATTCATCGGCAATACAGGGATGATGTGCTGGTAGCAGAAAATGTAAGGGAGCCAGGGGATGACAACCGCGAGTACCATTACGCCGTGTACAGACAGTACATATTTTGGCAGCATAGTGCTCTTGGTTGGGGAGTGCAGCTCGTCATCGCTTCTTGCTGTGTTTGGTCCATCAGGGTCCGTTACCCTGACCCCCATGGCCAATACATTGGTTTTATTCCTGGCCACTAAGTGTTTTCAGGCTGGCACATTATTATTCAATATTTGAATAGCTCTATATATTTGTTTTTTATATTTCCAAAGTATTTTTCTTGTTCTGTTGTAGAAATTTTATATTTTTTTTTACCTGAAGTTTGTTTAGTTTATGTACAGTTCATATTTGTTATTTCTATTTGCACAGATTATAAATGTATATTGTTTTCCATGTTATTGTAATAAATAACTAATTTGAATTAATTATCAGTACATGTGATAATTAACAAATTCATACATGACCAATCTCTTGTGCAAACACAGGAAATCAAACAGGCCATGTGAAACTTTTTTATTACAGAACAATGGTCATATACAAATAATTACAATTCGCACAAGTATGCTGTAGTTGTAATTAATTAAGGGCATGTAATAACAAATTGGGAGACTGTCTAAAAAGGAGTAACCCTGAGAGATTGTACAGGCATCTTTGTGGTGTGGTGTGTTCTCACAGCTGGTCCCTCTCTGCAACACCTATAAAGACAGATACAAAAGGTCACAACTAGTGTTTTCACTATGCTTTTGTATAACTGGTGATTTGGCAAACATTTTTAGGTTTGTCCCATGATTTGTTTTTCTGGTTATCAATGCAGTATCGAAAGTCTTATCGAAATGCATTTGGACAAACATTTTTATTTGACAGCTGATTTGGTTTATTTGATACCCATAAAGTCAAATATTCTAATCACTTGCAGACCATTCTGTCAACTTATATTATTATTTGTCAGTGTGCATTACAATAACAGGATAAAAAAGTTATAAACTAACTAAAATTCACAGCGAATACAATTCACAGCAGAAGTAAGAATGAGGGGAATCAAATGTTTGTATTAGGGCTCATTTATACTCAACGTTAAATACGGATCCGGATACAGACGGAGCCTTCTGTCCGTGCTCCGCGTTCATTTCGTCCGTATTTCTGCACGTTTCCATAAAGCTTACAGATACGGGCCAAACGGAGCAGTACCACCGGGAACCGTGGGGGCAGTGTTGCTGTCACTACCCGATACGTAGCTCTAGTGAGACACGAAGAAGAAATAACAATTCAGTTTCTCTCATTGGCAGTAGGATACTAGAGAAAAGAATTCTCTGTCCTCCAGTCACGATGTATTTAACGGCCTCACCGACCACCGCCTCCTACAATGCTGCCTCTGTTTTTGTCTTTTATGCAAGAGGTGCATTATCAATATCTCCTCCACAGTCGCCATGTTTGTTTTTGAGTTTGTTGTTGTCATAAACTTTTGATGCTGGGCTGCCTCCTGGTGGATATATTAGTTAACATCCATGCCAACGTAAAGGGTGCATGGAAGTATGTGGGCAGTGACGGTAACATCATTTGAAACGGACGTATACATTTTCGTACGTAAAGGGAGCATAAATGAGCCCTTACCTGGGGCATTGTTAAAATATCCACAAGACATATCCCCTGCAGAGCATGTGAGTGGAGTGGAGCGGGAGGATTTTGTGTTGAGCAAGGAGCAGCTATTTTTTTAAAAGGTGGAGCGGAGCCTTATCTCTCGCTCCAATTTCGCTCCGGTCGCTTGTGCCCCATCCAGAATGCATCTTTGCACCTGCGCACACCCACACTATTTTCTTTCAAAACTATGGAGTTTACTGTGTACTTCAGAAAAGAAACTGAGAAGAGAAGCAGCGGTACCTTGGAGAACGGTCCCTAACTGCGGGGAGAGGCGAGAGGGCTTTGGAAGTTAACCTGTTCCATCTCCTCCACACTTTGACTATTTCCTCGCTGCCAGTGGTACCGTGTAGAACGGTCCCTAACTGCTGGGAGAGCGCTTCCCCGGAGAATCTACCAAGCTCATGTTTTATTGTCCGATCATTAGTCCGACGTCCCGCTGTTCCGATATGTGATTATTACTGTAGCCTATTTGTGTACCATAGAGGATCAGCAACGCAACAAAAGTAGGTTACTGGTCGAGATACAAGTGTCATAGAGAGGAGAGAATGAAACACCATAACCTCCTGTTATTAACTCTGGGGTCCGGGTTGTGTGGGGAGCTCTCCGCTGTGCTGAACGACTCCCGGCGGGCGTATTTCTGCCTTGATGGTAAAGCTGGGAAAGGCTTGAGGCGGAGCAGGCTCACGGCTTATGTGTTTGCCACTTTCTTTTTCATTTTAACCCACACCATGATCTTTTCCTAACCCTAACTAAGTGGTTTTTGTGCCTAAACCTAACCAGACCTTAACCACAGGGCATCATGAACAATGGGTTTAATATGGTCGGAACAATGGGATGTCGGACCAGTGGGCTGTTGGAAAAATGGGCAGACCCCGTTTTATTTGTGAATAGAAGATTGCAGGTTAGGGTAGTACGACGCAGTTGTTTTGAGCGGAGTGGTGAGCAAGTGGAGAGGGATAAAATTTATGATGGAGCGGAGCGAAGAATGCGCAGAACCAAGCGGACGAGCGGCGCAAAGTGACAGGTCTGTGAGCAAGGAGCGGAAACCCACTCCACTCCGCTCACATGCTCTGATCCCCTGTTACTATTTGACTGTTATATATGACCTCATACTGTAACATGGATACTGTAAGTTTAAAGTCTTGTTTTTAGCTGTGTTATTGTACACAAATAAAACACACAGAAACATTACTGTGGTATATGCCTCTGCAGGTTGGGAATGTAACCACTGTAAACATTACAAATTGAGCCCCTAAATCAACACAAAACTTTGATATAAACTAAGTGTGAGCCACCTAGCACACTGTATAACATGCAGGACAGGTGACCTCAAATAATAGGAGGAGGACACAGACTTTTACATCCTGACTGTGTGAAAATCTGACAGTTCTTACAGATGATGAAGACAGACATTAAAACTGGTGAAACTCAATTAGGGAGACCAGTATAGGACTTTAGTGAGGCCACTCAAAACTGAAATAAAAAGATGAATCATCACAGCTTGATATGCAATGACGTAATTCAGTGTTAGCTACAGCCATAATTTTATATGGACTAAATTACACAGTAAGAATTTTTATAAGTGTGTCACTTTATTAGCTGTTGTGGCACAATACTGCTTCAGGGCTGGAATCATATACAGACAAAATCTACTCTTAATGTGAAATATCTTTGTGGCATACTATGTTACCTTGATGTCTGTGATTCCATCTAATCAACAGCTGTTGGACTCTGCTGCAAGACAGATTCTATAAAAATAAAATAAAAAAAGACGGGGAAATTAGACATTTAGAGCTTTTGTGTCCTAAAGTGGGTAAAAGCATGAAATGTCACACTTGCATAACAGATTTCATGTCACCCTAAAGGGTCTGTCTACTGTTTCCATCTTCTATGCACATTTTACACCTGTGAGGTGCACCCAAGACATAACATGCATGTTGTAGACAGCTGCAGAGTAAAATGAGAGCATTTCCGTTCTGTGAAAAATGTCTCTGACTCATTTGTGGTTAAGACAGGGGTTATTCTAAAATCATTAATACAGTTTTACGGAAAAGTATTATTGAAATGCTTCTCCTAATTTGTGATGCATGGAGTTTTTTGACATACCATGACCTCTGCTGACATGGGCCTGGACAAGGTCTTGGGTCGATGGTGGTGGAAGGACAGGGAGAAGTCAAAGTCTCCGGGAATCACTGGGTCTTTGCTTCATGACTTTTGGGGGACCTCCTTCTGATGACACCCTCTTTTCCAGTATATGCCTCTGCAGGTTGGGAATGTAACTGTGTGTCTTTGGAGTTTTTTCAGTGTACAAGGTCCATCGATTAGACCTCTTCTTGAACACTCTCCCCATCCTGAAAAACAGCAAAACAAATAGGCTTAGTTATTAGACTCACCTAGACTGTCCAGCTTGCTCTTTGCCATCCTGGGAAAAAAAAGTTATTATAAATAATGTCTTGATAATTTTTATACGAAAGACAAATTCTGGTGTCATACTGAGTAACTACAATGGTATTGACAAGTATTACTCAGAAATATAAAATTATACATTAAACTTACACAGTCTCTCCATGTGCGTTTATTTTGGCTGGACGATTTGTGGTAGTTGTAGTCCAGCGAGGATGGTCCTTGCCTCATAGACGGGGGGGAGTAAGAATACCTCTTCGATGCATACATTAAAATATGGTTTTGAAATGATTCCAGCTCGGATGTAGATCTGTAAATGATTAAGCAGCATGAAAAAGAGAAGTTGGTTGTCACTGCCTTCATTTTTTTCATTTTAGGCTTTTGCCAAAGAAATAAATACACTCCCACACACACACACAAGCAGCAAAGGCACAAAAGCACGGGTCAGTCTTGATCTAATGCCGCATTCGTTTGGCAATCCAGGCCGGTCATTCCTTGTTGGATTTATATGACCGTATGACACGTCTGATCTGAAAGCGTTTCATTGCAACAGTCCAGAAAACATGGCGGCATGCCGTAAGTTTGTTTTTGTTTGCATGGTTGCTGAGCACCGGAGACTTTGCTGGTTCAAACGACTTTAGGCTACAATGGGCTTGCACAGACTTTTTTCCCAACACAAATCAACAGTGGAAATAGAAATGCCATTGCAAAGTACTTGTATGATTTTTACAACACAAACGCTTAATTAAACAGCATATACGAGGACAAATTGAGGACAAATAACCTTGTTTACCATTCACAGTGTGCGCAGCCATCTTCGTCGTGACGTCAGTTCTACGGACTCTGTCTACCTGGACCTTGCCCAAGTTGGATGACGAGACCTCCGGGTAGAATGGGTGTTCTTTTGTACCTTTCCGGACCGGAAACCGTATCAATCCCGGTTCCGGCTACCAATAGAATGCAGCATAAGGAACATGGCGGTGACATTGATATACGATCCAAAGGTGAATTCTGTGTCCACGTATACATATCTGTGTTTGGGAGGGCCTAAGGGATGATTTGTACTGAAAATCGTCTCTCCCAGTGCTGCATGGATATGTGTGTGTCTGTGTATGTGAAAAAAATGAAAAAGTATTCACTTAAAGTTCAGGAACTTATGGACTTTTTTAGCCACCGTTTGTCTTTCACAATGCTGGTTAGGGTGTCGTGAGCCCTGGTCCCCCTCTCAGTCCTAGTCTTTGTCTGGTCTGCTGCAAGGCAGTCACGCTGGCATCTGCCCATGACCCACTCATGCTCATTGGCAACATGATGGAGGATCCCCATCCAGAGGTCCTGAAAAATATGAATCTATTCTGTTACATGCTGCTAATCTACCACACCCCCTACATGTAATGGCTGTTTCTATTGTTTGTTTATTGTTTATTTAGGATCCCCATTAGTTGTTACCACAGCAACAATTGTTTCTGGGGTCCACACAAAAGACAACCATTCAACATCACATTACAAAAAATTCACAGTATCACAATATAAAAAAAAATAATGAATTAAAGAAGATAAAATAAGCAGTCCTCTCACATTCATGTCAACTAAACAATACATTGTAAAAACGGATCATTATTAGTAGGCTAGGTGTGTACAGTATAACAGCCCAAAAGTACAATGCACAGTGAACTTCAATATAATGTCTGTGTGTCTATTGTGTTCTTACCATGAACTGCAGATGGGTTGTTGCTTTTTTGCAGCACCACCAAAAGTGGATTACAATGTCCTTGACCCATAGAAGGAGAATGTTCATGTTGCGTTGCTGTCCTGCCTGCAACAGACAAACATAATGATTTTCATTAAAAAGTATTCACATGAAAGGACTACATTTGACATTCAACACATGTGTATGCGTCATGGCTTACTGTCACAATCTTCTTTGCAAAACTTTAGGCACCATGCCACATGTCCAGACTATGAAATATGCCAGCGTCCTTATATTTTCCCTTGCCTGTTTCGGATGAAAGAAAAGCACTATTTGAGAGTCTTTTATCCATGAAATACATCGACTTGGCGTATTGCACTTACTCATAAGTGCAGAGATTTGCACATGTGCATCTGTACAAATCTCTTTCAGGTTGACCTCACTCATGAGAATATCCATGGTCCTAATAATAAAGGCCTCTTTCTCCATTAGGACAGACTTTCTCTGAGTTTCTCGTTTATCAACTGTGATCACAGAGATGATGTCCTTGCTTTCATTGTCCATGGCTGTGTAGGTGCAATACTGTGCACAGTGACCAGGGCTGTCCATTCTTCCATCAGCTGACAAACCAAACAAAATACATACTTAGACATAATTTTAATGAGCCCTGTGGTAATAACATAGAGCTATTAGACAACAAGGGCCACAACACCGTCTTGTGTAGCAAGCCACTGGATTACTGCTGCCCTCTCCTCCATCCATCCAACCATGCAGTAGGCATTCTGGATCTGGAAGAATGTGCTTCTACTAACGATGCCCATGTTCATGTATTTGAACAGTAGGTGCACCTTTGCAAAATTATTTCCAGAGAGCAGAATATTGACTGCCAACATGAAATCTCCTGCCTGCATGCTGTATTTCAGTTTAGGTTGGGAATTCCATGTCCAGACAGTGTGTCCTTCTGAACAGACCTGTAACATTATATATAAGAAGTACACTTAGATAAAATAAATGAAATAATAGAACAAAATGAAATCAGTACAATGTAAATGCCACAATGCAAGCTTTGCAAGTAAGTGTATATTTTATTCTTTAGAGTTATTGCAGGCTAGATAAAAACAAAAAACAAAAAACACCCAATTGATAATGGCTGTTGAACCTCTTGAGGAGATGTTGACCTCAAAGGGTGGTTGGCTGACACAGTCTTTGATAGGACACTTATCAATTGGCAGCACAACTAATGAACAGAGTGTCTTCAAACTGCTCTGGTATGCAATGTAGGCTGGCTGACCTATGATGTCTTCATCCTGGGCCTCTTTTGCATCTGTGACTGGGACTTGTTCAGCTGCTTCTTCAGGGTCATCAGTGGTGCCATAGACTGTGTCATCCAGCCTGACAGCTGGTAATACATCCAGGTTTACCTGAGCTGCCTGGAGAGCACCACTCGTCCTGTTTTGACGGGTGGTGCTTCAATGCTCGAAAGTGGGTGAAAGCCACCCCGATATTCACACGAGTTTTGGCCCGTGCTTTATCGTTTCTGCGTTTTGCCTCACTCACATTTAATTTCCTTTTCTTCGTGGGTACTAGGGCGACTTTGACTTTTTTCAGGTCGACTTGTCTGTCAATAAAGTCTAAGTCAAGTCGACAAGTCATTTGATGATGTCATCACATTGACATGTGATGTGTGTGTCACTCTCATGGCCCGAACATACTCGGGCGTACTATTACCGGAGCGGACTCCACGAGGAATGTCCGCAGTCATTCGGGCTTTCATAGTTGAGCGCACTTCCGCGTTGTAGTTTCCTGTAAAAATGTCTGTGAAAAATCCCCGTGATGTGAAAAATACATGCCGAGCAGTCACTGGTGCGTGGAGCGAAGTCTGTGCTGTCATAAAATCTGAGCTTTACACGCACAGGGCTTGCGGACGTCCGCTTTGAGTCCGTTCCACCTATGTTCAGAGGCAGCGATTGCATTCCGTACACAAGCACACACAGAGAGAGAGAGGGAAAAAACACACGACTTTTCGACTCCTCCCGGGGGCTGTCAACTTGTGCCACTGACGTCAACAAATCGACTTTTCTGTTAATGCCCTAGTGGGTACGTCTGTATCCGCTATTTCTCCCAGGTGTACGCAGGCCGGAGGTACAGAAGAAGGCTTCACGGAAGAGGTTCAGGCACACTCGCGCTGGTGCACGCTCAGACACGCTTGGGCACGGCACCTGCGCTCTCTCATTGGCTGGGGAAATCTCCGCCTAGAAGCGGTCCAAGCTCACAAAAACATCAAAATACAGGCAGAGGGCAGGAGCTCTGCAGACAGAGTCACCACCAGACATGAGTAGAAGTCCATAGGTGATGATTAAGCAGGATTTTATTTGTATATGTCTATATTTTGTTTTGTTTTTTGAAAATCCTCCAGACCCTACCTTTAACATGTATACACTATGTCAGTATAACACTGCAAATTGACGTTTTCCTCTTTCAGTAACAAATGCATGTGGTTACATTTTGCCAGTGCACACACATGGTTAGGTTTAGGCAACAAAAGCATGTGGTTGGGTTTTGGACAAAAGAAAATAACAGGTTTTGGCTTTACAATCATACGGGAAGTGATCACCAGCCTCCCAGGTGAAAGTAAATGGTTGTTGGACCCATCTGCTACCCCTCCCGCCCTCGTTAAACAATAACAGCGACCAGCCACGTATCATGCCAAAGTGAAAGGAAGGCTTTATTTGTCAGTGTCTGATGCTGGAAGCCACTGACCAAGCGACTGTTTTTGGCAACTTCAGTGCGAGACCTGGTTGGTCTGACTGTCTGACAGCTTGTGCTTATTGCCCTGTTCTACTTATTTTCAAGATGTTGTCATGTCCTGAGATCTTGGCAAGTATTTTGGTGAGTACAACATTATCATTACTGAATTACTGATAGAGCTGATGGCCTGGGCTATGAAAAAAAAAACAAAAAAACAAATGATAATAATGTAACCACGATTTGTGGTTTATAAACATTAATACTCAACCACGTCACCAGAAAAAATGCTATTTAGGCACAAATGGTTATGGTTATGAAAAGATCCAGTTTTGGATTAAAATACCCAGGTTCCGTGCCATTGTCTCCTTACAAAAACAACCGCTTGTCTTGGCACTATCCTTAGCGGAAAAAAACAGTGACAGGTTGTGGAAAAAAAACAAACAAAAGTCTGCATTGTGTCTTGCCTAGGTGTCACGCCATCAACTGTCCCCTCCACCTCTTGATGACAAATACAGCTCTCATACTGTAACTCTTAAAAAGCGCTGATATGATACGTAAGTAACGTACAAATGTAACATGTTTGTGGTTTGCAGAAATGCACAGTGCCAATATTTTGCTCTGGTGACTGGGCTGCTGGTACTTCAGTTTGTTCTAAACTGTTTTATAGGTGAATGAATTCCTTTTTTTTTTTTTTTTTTTTTTGCTGTCAGTGTGGGCTAAATACAGTGTATCACTCACCAGCAACTTATCCTCTACACATCAAGCTTTCCTGTAAACCCACAAAGTCAAGGCAAATCTTTTCAAGTTGACACAGTTCCCTTCATTTTTGTCAGTGGGCCGCTGACTCTGTGCCTTCATCTTAGTCTGTGGTTTCCTCCATCCCTTTATCTTCTCATGGCCACCAGATGTGACCAACTCACCCATGAAGTGCTATCACCAATTGTAAATGAGCAGAGTAAACCAGGCTAATCAGGGCTGTGAGGTGACAGACCATTAATCCCCCACCCTCAAAAAAGATATGATGAAAACCTGTCGCTCCATCTCTCACACTTGACCTCTCTTTCATCTACTCTTTCCCCCTTTCATTTCGCCACACATCCATCCGTCCTTTCATCTTTCTATCCGTCTGTTGCTGCCAGGAGAAGGAGGGTGCCCTGGGGAGTTTTTATCCAGAATCCACAATCACCTCAGTACCTGAGGGGCGCTGGTATGTGTCAGTGTGTGTGTATGCTGTTTTCTGTTATTTTTCACTCCATTTAGCTATTTCTTCCTAATTTTTCATCACAGGGTTTTGCTTGGTAATCAGCCTGCAGTCTGATAAGGCTGTGATAAGCCCAGTGGAGAAATCACATAATAGATCTGAAATTTTTTGGCCGGTTTGGAGGTAATTACCAGATCTTACCTTTTAATTCTGCTGGCAGTTCCCTGTGATCTGTGGAAATGAGGAGGAATGTAGCGTGAACCTGTTTTAATTGGTTTTTAGATGACTTTCACATGAACTGTGAAATTGTGGTAATCAACAGAAAGGACACCATCTAGATGGATTTCAGCCAGAGCAGCACTGCTCATTCTTTAAAGTTGAAGAAAAACAGTTCATGTTGGTCTGATGAACAGGTGAGCATGTGCAGGGATCTCATGTAAAAACTAAATACAAGAATTGATCGAGTTCCTATTAAACGTGTAAACTGACGCATTTTCACCTGCTTACAGGCTGTGGAGACCATTTAAAAGACTGATGCCTGGATGAGCTGCTTGAGCTCATGAGTCAGGAATCTGTTGACTTCAGACTTGACAAAGACACGAAAAACTTGACTTTGACATTAACATCAATGAATTGTGTGTTTAGCCCTTTGACATGATATGATTTGATATCCAACCCAAGGCCAAATGGTTATCAAAAATTGTGCAGAGAACCAGCTCTTCAATTTCCTGACCATATATACTTCGAGCGTGTAGGACGAGTGCAGCAGTGCACATCAGCAGGAAGAAAACATAATAGCACAAGTATGATGAAAAGTAATCAAGTAGGCTACTTTAACTCAAGATCAGTGTTTTGGAGTAGAAGTAGAAGATATACTTTATCAATCATGAGGGGAAATTCAATTTCTTTTTTACTCTGTTGTCTTATACACACAGGCCTGAAATACAAACACATGCACAAACAGGGCCCATACATGCATTGAATGTGAGATGTCAGAGCAAGGAGGCTGCCTGGGACAGGCGCCTTGAGCAGTTGGAGGTTCAGTGCCTTGATCAACATGTCCACGTGCCATACTTGGTCTGTATTGAGACTTGAATGTATGATCCCTCAGTTCCCAAGCCAAGCCCCAAGGGACTGAGCTACTGATGCCCCCAGTAACTAGTTGTAATAGAGTTACATAATGAAATTAGAAAATAAATGTTGCTTTTATCAATTACATTTACTGAGAAGAAAATATGTAATAAAATTATAGTTACTAATTAAAATGTTGGTGATAACAAATAAGTTACATATGACTAAATTATTTTGATAAAAAGTTTATATAATGCATAAAACAATTCTGTTTTTTTTTTTTTTTGCATATTTTCGAACAGAAAAAAAAGCCATTGGGACAAATCTAATTGCAACATTTATACACTTATGTGTTGAGGACTTTTAGCATTATTGCCCTCTTCAAAACATCTGTTAAGAAAGCAATTGAAAAGTAATCCAATGCAATAAGTTACATTACTTTGATGACGTGAGTAAAATACCATAAAACAATATTTTCTTAAGTCACTGATATCAACAGGCTTATATTTGGGCCATGCATTTATATGGGCCAGGCCTTTTATTCCTTTATGTCAATTATGAATCATTAATTTGATCTAGCTTCGACAAGACAGTGGATCAGAGAGAGAAAGAGTTATGGCACTCGAGGATTATGGCACCCATCATACCACAAAATCACTTTATCCTGTCAAAACAGTAATGTTGCAAATGGAACTACTGAGATGCAAATTAAATGTCAGACCTGTCCTGACAATAAAGAGTCACTCACTCACTCACTCAATCAATCAATCAATCAATCAACCAATCAATTAAAACATTAATCTAATGAAATATAGTTATAATCAAATCTGTGGTTCCCAAAGATCACAAGTTTCTTGTGACTGGTTAGGACCATAGACTGTATAAAAGATGATTGATACGTCTCCACCCACTCCCACTATACATAAGTGAAGCCAAAAGATCTTGGATAAGACCACTGCCAGCTTACACAGATGATGTCGTCTGGAGCCAAAGTGTTTGCAATCACAAAAGCAAATACTTGAAAAAACGGCAGTGTAATGAAAACTATTTAACATGAAAGGACCCATCTTGTGGGTTGTAAAATGTATTTGATGTATTCTTAGATCTTTTAGTTGAAGGTTGCCTCTTGCTGACCTCAGGAATCTAATTTGGATGTTGCAGTGTTCTTCTTCTTCAGGGTTCTGTATGCAACACTCAGAGCACTAATATAGCAGCAAACTACTATTTTCTATGTAAGGATATAGTGGAGTAATGGCATCCTGAGCAGAGAATAAAGTCACTCTACCGCTAGAGTTAGAGTACTGCTTTATTCTGTGCATACTCAGGTAACCACCCCATTAAGCCTCTTCACCTGTCACCTCCTGCAGGTGATGCATACTACAGATGTAAAGACTGCTGTGGCCACCAAAAAACAGATAGCAACATGCAGTCACTTGATTCTTATTTTTCCTCATTATATGAACATTGCTTCTGAGCATTGTGACCGCAGAGAATTGCTTTGCCAACAGCTGCTTCACTGTAATTGTTTTATATTTGACAAAAAAAGAACTTTGCTCAGAGATTACAAGTGATTGTAACAGTGATTGTAAATTGTGCAGATGATGACTGGCAGGGCATACGTGTTGATGGTTTTGACCTTGTTCTTTCCGTTCAGTCGACTTTTCAGGACCTGCTTTACTCTTTGTAGTTATTTGGCTGTGGCTTACTTCCTTGCAGCCTCCTCATGGTTCCCATTTACCTGCTGGACCCCAAGGTATTTGTAGCTGTCCTGAACATCTGCAATGCTGCCTTTCGGTAGAACTCCCTTGGCCTTGATCATTTTCTCTGTCTTTGACACTATCCAACCACTCTTACCTAATCCGAATGTAGATCCAGGTGAGGTGGATCAGTGAGTGGATGTCTCGTTCATTCCTGGCATTCAGCTCGATGTCATCCATGTAGAGGAGGTAACTGATGGTTGCCCCACTTTGGAACTGGTATTCGATGAGTTGTGATGAGTTGGCTGAGGGGGTTCAATCCTATGCAGAACAGTAGCAGGGACAGTGCTTCACCTTGGTAAATGCCGTACTTGATGGTTACTTGTGCAATTGGCTTTGAGGTGGCCTCCAGAGTCATTTTCCACAGCCCCACTGAGTTATTGAAGAAGGCTCTTAGTGTCCTGTTGATGTTGTACAATTCCAAGCATTCCAGTATCCATGTGTGTGACACTAAGTTGCAGGCATTCTTGTAGTTGATCCAGGTGGTGCACAGGTTGGTCTGCCTGGTCTTGCAGTCTTAGGTGACTGTTCTGTCTAGCAGTAGCTAGTGCTTGGCTCCCCTGTTGTTACTACCATTTCCTTTCTGGGCCTTGCTCTTGTATTGGGCCAGTTGTGCCTATTCATCTTAGCCACTATGATGCCGGACAGGAGCTTCCATGTTGTGCAGTGGCAGGTTATTGGCCGGTAGTTTGATGGGACTACGCCCTTTTGGGGATCCTTCATGATGAGGACTGTCCGTCCCTGGGTCAACCACTCTGGATGGGTCCCATCCTTCAGTAACTGGTACATTTGTGCTGCCAGGCATTCATGGAGTGCAGTCAGTTTCTTTATCCAGTAGGTGTAGATCACGTCAGGGCCTGGTGCTGTCCAGCTCTTCATACCTGACACTCTGTCTTGGATGTCACTGTAATGGTAACTGGCTCTTGTTCTGGGAGATTGCTGTGGTCTGCTCTTAGATCCACTAGCCACTTAGTATCAGTGTTATGTGGTGCCTCCTTCTCCCACATGCTCTTCCAGTATTGTTCAGTTTCAGCCCTGGCTGGATCTATTCTCATGTTGTTACCTTGCCACTGAGAGTACACTATGGATGGTTTCGTGGAGAACATCCTATTTGTTCTCCTGGCCTCTTCTTCTCTCGGGTATCTCTTTAGGCGGGTAGCAAGAGCTGTGAGCCCTTGCTTGGCAGTCTCCAGTGCCTCAGGTACAAACAGTTTGTTGTACTTCCGAGGTATCCCTTTCTTCCCCACACCTTTCTGTAGCTCTGAGAGTTGACTAACCTCTCTCTGTGTCACCTTGATCTTGGCCTCCAGCCTCCTTCTCCATGGAGGGTTACACTCTTTGTGGTTCATGGTGTTCATCTTGTAGCCAAGCATCTCTAGCATCATCGTTGCTGTGGTGTATATCCACTGATTCTTCTCAATTATTGCTCCCCCTTGCCGTAGCGTTTGTTGAACCTCATCAATCTCAAGTTGCCGGAGCAGTTGTCGTTTATTTGAACCCTTGGATAGGAGTTGTAACTTTCTAAGCCTAGATGTTGGGTTTTGAAGCATCCATATATCCCACATCCTCTGCATGTAGCAGCCCGGCTGGAGTAACTTGTAAGGTAGCAGTCTCATATTCTCTGCTAGTCCATCTTGTCTTTGTCAGTTCTCAACATTGTCGGTATCAAAGTCAACAAATAACAGAGAATGTGTTCAAAACTGAACAAAAAATAAATAAACCATCACATCATCAAAGTAATATTTAGTAGTCCTGCCATTGGCACATAGTAGAGCTCTAATCCTGGCTGGCATGTTCCCCACGAGCCTTTCACACTGTTGAGGGGTAATCTTGTCCCATTCTTCTTGAATTACTGCTTTTAATTCTTCTAAATTCTTTGGTTTATGCTTCGAAACAGACCTTTTGATAATCCACCACAGATTTTCAATGGGGCTCATGTCCGGGGATTGAGCTGGCCACTCTAAGACCTGGATACTGTGCTCCTGCAGCCAAGTTCTACTGGCCTTGGATGTGTGGCAAGGGGCATTATCTTGTTGAAACATCCAGTTTTTACCTCGACGGAACAGTGCACGCGCAGAAGGGAGCATGTGGGTTTCGAGAATGGTACAATACTTGGTAGAGTTCAATGTGCCATCACAGACAGTGAGATGACCAACACCAGCAGCACTCATGCATCCCCAAACCATGATACTGCCTCCACCATGCTTGACAGTAGGTACTGTACATGCTGGAGATAATGCTTCGCCTGGCCTTCTGCGTACCCTCACATTAGTAGGAGGAAGATAAAGCTGGAAACTGGACTCATCTGACCACAAAATCTTCTTCCAATTCCTGGCTGTCCAGTTCTTGTGTGCCTGGGCCCAACGACGCCAGGCTAACCTCTGTCTCTCATTGATCAGGGGCTTCTTGATAGCCTTGTAGGACCTTAAGCCATGATCTAAAAGTCTGCCACGTACAGTGCGGGTGGAACACTGGACACCAGTTTGGTTTGACCACTGCTGCTGAAGCTCCTGTGATGTCATTCAGCAGTTTTGCCTGCACATGCGGATCAGGATGCGGTCATTTCTTGCTGAAGAAACCCTTGGACGCCCAGATCTTGGTTTGTCTTCCAAGCTGTTGGTTCGTCTGTATTTCTGCAGAGTGTATCCAACTGCTGAAGGACTGCATCTGCACTTCCTGGCTATCTGGCGGCAGCTGTACCCTTCCTGACTGAGAATCTTTATCTTCAGGTGTGTTTCCTGCGTTAGGTTCCTTGTTTTAGCCATTTTTGTGTCTGAAGAACTTTCAAATGTGCTAGCTTTATGTAGACACGAAGCTTGGCAACAAAAATTGTGTCTTTTAATAAAAAGAACGACCTTCATCACTGGTACCAAAATGACCCAATACTCAAAATTTCTTATGTATTTTTATGGAACCAATCAATTTTAAGTTTTTAATGGCTTTTTTTAGGATTTATTTATATTTTGGCTGTGACTGTACTAAAAGAAATTGCACTTGAAGACCTAAGAGTAATTCTTAATGCAATATTTCACAAATGCATGGGGTGTCCGAAAACTTTTTTCCACCACTGTATATATTTTATAATTCAGTTTTCTGGAACAGCTGTCAATTAAGTAAAAAAATAATTAATTGCATGCTTACATCCTCTGATTAATTGTTCTAAATTAATTGCATACATCAACATTTGCCGTGAAAGAATATATGTGTGTGTCTGTGTGTATGTCTGTATTTTTGTTCTTCAGAATTTGCATTTAATTTAGAGATTTTTTATAATGGACTGCTGCTGCTGCTCACTGTCATCAGTGTTATTCTGAGACCTGTGTGTTTAATGCTGTGTCTAACATAAATAAATAAATAAATTAAACAAAACAAAAAGCCACCTCACATAGCATCCTGTAATATGATGCATCAGTTTACACCTGTAGCACACACTGTACACACCATACAGGTAGAGGAAGAGGTCAAAGTGTGTAGCCAGCATGTGTTGATTTTGGGTGCAAATGTGATAAACTCACACATCTATCCTGGGCAGTGGGACAGGGCAGTATCCTGATGTAGATGAGTGACACATGTTTTATATTTCACTCATAACAAGAGGTCTCATTTTCTGTAAAATGTAATACTAATTATAACCAGTTAGTTTTAGTTGCTTTATCTAAGGCTGACCTTTCAATTTGCAATTAACAATTACAATTGACATACAGTAGTTATGATCCCTTCATGATGGAGAAACATCTTACATTCATATTCCTCAACACTTATGTACAAAAATATAGCATTCGCCTGTTTCAAACTGATGCAACCCTCCCTCACTGTGAGTGTTCCCCTCGGTGTGCATTTACACAGAGCCAACCCACCGAGCATCTCCATGAAATCTGCTCTCAGTGTGAGCCGGGTGTTTTGTCAATATCAGATGGTTGGAGGGCGCTGGCCTTGGCATCATAGTGGGCATCACTGCTATCTCTGGCACAGTTTTTATTGAATTGTTTACCCTGAGCGAGGGAGAGGGGAGGAGGAGGGAGGGATGACTGTGTGGGTGTTTGATGCCCTCCATCTTTCTCTGTCAGCGTGGCTTCTCCTCTGTATCTAATCCTGCCAGGGCACCAGCTGCTCCCAGAATGGCATCTCCTACGGCACAAGACACTTCCTCTCAGACTAACCCCTCTCCACCAGCCATCCACCCAGCCTGCTCTCTAGTGGGTGCCCCCATGGCCAGGCTGTGGTCGCTGGAGCCAAGTTCACACTGTTGGAATGATTGCAGTGACAGCAGTGTTTTTCTGCTCGTCCGCAGGGACTCGCTCTTATCTGCTCTGCTTTACTGAGCCACTGCCGTGACTGGGCTGACAGTCAAACAGGCTGATCGCCTGATTGATTGACTGGACAAATCACAAGAGGCTCAGAACACGGCGTACAATGCTCAGAGTGTGTGTCTTATTCTGTATAGTGTCTGAGTTCCGGCTCATTGGAATCCCTTTATATGTTTAAGGAAAAAAATTAAATAAATAATATTCTTTGGGTCACTTGACACAAATCTGCTGCTAGAACAGTCTATTGTTTTTGTATCCATGATAAGATATATGGTTTAATTAAATAAAAACAACACTTTGTCTTTTTGATGGCTCAATATGTAGCACTTTGGGAGTAGCTTTCAGTATGGAGTTTTTGGTAATTCATAGTGGTACTAATATTGTAGTAAAGGTACTTGTATTGGTAGTAGTTAGTTGTGGGAGTACTGGGGGTGGCAATACAATCATGATGTAACTGGCTGAGCGCATATTTACAAAATATAAACGCACCACTTTTGTTTTTGCTCCCATTTTTCATGAGCTGAACTCAAAGATCTAAAACATTTTCTATCCACACTAAAGACCATTTCCTCACAAATATTGTTCACAAATCTGTCTAAATCTGTTTTAGTGAGCACTTCTCCTTTGCCGAGATAATCCATCCCACCTCACAGGTGTGGCATATCAAGATGCTGATTAGACAGCATGAATATTGCACAGGTGTGCCTTAGGCTGGCTACAATAAAAGGTCACTCTGAAATGTGCAGTTTTGCTTTATTGGGGGGGGGTCAGAAAACCAGTCAGTATCTGGTGTGACCACCATTTGCCTCACACAGTGCAACGCATCTCCTTCGCATAGAGTTGATCAGGTTGTTGATTGTGGCCTGTGGAATGTTGGTCCACTCCTCTTCAATGGCTGCGCAAAGTTGCTGGATATTGGCAGGAACTGGAACATGCTGTCGTATACGCCGATCCAGAGCATCCCAAACATGCTCAATGGGTGACATGTCCAGTGAGTATGCTGGCCATGCAAGAACTGGGATGTTTTCAGCTTCCAGGAATTGTGTACAGATCCTTGCAACATGGGGCCGTGCATTATCATGCTGCAACATGAGGTGATGGTCGTGGATGAATGGCACAACAATGGGCCTCAGGATCTCATCACGATATCTCTGTGCATTCAAAATGCCATCAATAAAATGCACCTGTGTTCGTTGTCCATAACATACGCCTGACCATACCATAACCCCACCGCCACCATGGGCCACTCGATCCACAGCGTTGACATCAGCAAACCGCCCCCCCACACGACGCCTCACATGCTGTCTGCCATCTGCCCTGAACAGTGAAAACTGGGATTCATCCATGAAGAGAACACCTCTCCAACGTGCCAGACGCCATCGAATGTGAGCATTTGCCCACTCAAGTTGGTTACGCGAACTGCAGTCAGGTCGAAACCCCGATGAGGACGACGAGCATGCAGATGAGCTTCCCTGAGACGGTTTCTGACAGTTTGTGCAGAAATTCTTTGGTTATGCAAACCGATTGTTGCAGCAGCTGTCCGGGTGGCTGGTCTCAGACGATCTTGGAGGTGAACATGCTGGATGTGGAGGTCCTGGGCTGGTGTGGTTACACGTGGTCTGTGGTTGTGAGGCTGGTTGGATGTACTGCCAAACTGTCTGAAACGCCTTTGGAGATGGCTTATGGTAGAGAAATGAACATTCAATTCATGGGCAACAGCTCTGGTGGACATTCCTGCAATCAGCATGCCAATTGCACGCTCCTTCAAAACTTGCGACATCTGTGGCATTGTGCGGTGTGATAAAACTGCACATTTCAGAGTGGCCTTTTATTGTAGCCAGCCTAAGTGTTAAGGCACACCTGTGCAATATTCATGCTGTCTAATCAGCATCTTGATATGCCACACCTGTGAGGTGGGATGGATTATCTCGGCAAAGGAGAAGTGCTCACTAACACAGATTTAGACAGATTTGTGAACAATATTTGTGAGGAAATGGTCTTTAGTGTGGATAGAAAATGTTTAAGATCTTTGAGTTCAGCTCATGAAAAATGGGAGCAAAAACAAAAGTGGTGCGTTTATATTTTTGTTCAGTGTATAAATCAACACACCCTCCAATTTATATTCTACTTCAACCAGCTTTTCTACACTTTGCATTATTGTCATAAACCTAAATAGTAGGTGTGCTTAGAGACTTCCACATGGTCCACACACCAAAGACTCAACACCTTGCATTTCTAGTTGTGCTTGTGTAAGCAGGCATAGGGTATACCAATACTGAAATAACCAAGGACGCCAGCTTAAGTTTAAAAAAAATTATTACAAGAATTAAAATAGTTTCAGCTACTAAAAACCAACTGGTGGTGTTGATAGGACCATAAAAAACAATGAGTTCAAATATTTAATACTATTTACTGAAAAACAATGCAATATTGTTATAATAAATATAAAACACACAAATAAAAATGTTTTTAAATGTTGAGGGAAGCAGCTCAAGGATTAAAAACAATCAACTGGGGCGTCAGTGGCATGGTGGGTGGTGACGGCGCCCCATGTACAGAGGCGTTGCCTCGCTGCAGCGGTCACGGATTCGGGTCCAGCCTGCGGCCCTTTGCTGCGTGTCAGTCTCCGCTCTCTCTCTGTCTCCCCATTTCACATACTGTCCTATCCATTAAAGGCAAAAGCCCAGAAAAAAAATCTTAAAAAGAAACAAACAAAAAAACAATCAACTGTCCTTACCTCAGTCTTGCGAGGTATCTGGCAGCAGGCTCCAGCCAATATGGCGTCACTACACTGTAGCTCCATTCCTCCATGCCAGAAGTCCACACGTTCACAGGCAACATGTTATAAGAGACAGCCGGCAGTCACTCCTCCACAGCACCATTGCCTGCTTACACCCAAGTCGCGTAGGGGAATACTCACTTAATCGGGCAAAGCTCCCAACAACGGTCAGTGATGTATAAGCATTTCTTGCTGACAGACAGACTCTCTGAATTTGACTGTATCCGTAATAAAATTTGATGAGGGAAATAACAGATTGTGAAGAGTCGTCGTTAAAAGACTTCCGTGAAGGCTGCATTCGTGTATCCTCGCTCCCCTCTGAAAGCCTCCTCTCTCCTTGACTCTTACAAGCACATTAACGTACTAAGACGCCCTACAAGATGGGCAGTCTAGATCGATTTCTGGGTCAAGTGATCAAGGATAGAGGAAGAAGGAGTTGAGGAGGGATATTGGTATGAACCCAAGGACTTTGTCATCAAAGCATCGCACTACTGCGCTACTAGAACAGTGGCGCCTCTAAAAACTTTTCACAGGGGTGACAAGAGGGGGTTACTGAAAATCTTTGGGTGACAGACCAAAACCAAAAGTCGTAATGGAATTTTAGGAATTCAGTTGTGCTATTAGGGCGGCACGGTGGTGTGGTGGTTAGCACTCTCACCTCACAGCAAGAGGGTTGCCGGTTCGATCCCGGGCGTGGGAGCCCTTCTGTGCGGAGTTTGCATGTTCTCCCCGTGTCAGCGTGGGTTCTCTCCGGGCACTCCGGCTTCCTCCCACAGTCCAAAGACATGCAGATTGGGGACTAGGTTAACTGATAACTCTAAATTGTCCATAGGTGTGAATGTGAGTGTGAATGGTTGTCTGTCTCTATGTGTCAGCCCTGTGATAGTCTGGCGACCTGTCCAGGGTGTACCCTGCCTCTCGCCCGATGTAGCTGGGATAGGCTCCAGCCCCCCCGCAACCCTCAAGAGGATGAAGCGGTTAGAAGATGAATGAATGAATGAGTTGTGCTATTAAATTATATAGGCTATGAGAGTTAATGAAACACATACTGATATACTTTGGTTTCTTACTATCAATAGCACTTATCATTTTATGTGCATAGAGTAGCACCAGTACAGTTAACATTATGTATGCACGTTAGGTTATTGTTCTTCAAATAGGCTGGTTTTCTGTCTCCTTAAAAAGACAAAAACAGTTTTCACACAGAGATCGCTGTATAGAGCCACCATAAAGTCCTTTCTTTTTGCCTCATTTGCATTTTTACACAGAACCAAGCAACAGCAGCATCATGCTGCTACAGTGTGTGATTTTAGACAAAGTATTCTCATAGGATGGTTTGTATGACATCCTACGAATGACGTTACATCCTTAACATACAGTTACGTAGTTAATGCAATGTTATGGAGATGAGGTTTAGGCAAGTAAAGTTTCTGAAATTAGGTTTAGGAAACCTGGTGAGGGCCTGAGCGAAAGTCTGTTTTTTTGTGACCCATCCACCACCCCAACCTGCCTCCTTACAAGCACTTGGGACTGCTTCCTTATTTACTCCTGTCAGTGCATTGGTCACATAATCACAGCATTTCAAAATGCGTGGGATATGTGTGAATTCGGTTACATTGCTTTTTGTAGGAAAACATACCAAAGATTTGTGAAAAGAGCCTGTTTCACACAGCATGCCAGCAATGCGGAAGCAAAAAAGGCTTGAAGTGCATGACGTAACATCACAATGTTGGCCTTTAGTTTGGCATATGATATACACAGCAGTGCTTTATAAATAATTATAATGACATTGACATGGCAATAACAATCATTTACCATCTTTGTCATGTAGTGGTTGATCTCATCTTCTGCTCGGACGGTAATGAGCTCCTGGACCTCATTGTTTCACCAATTTGCGGATTTGTTTGTTTTTAAATTTAGCTACTAACTGCTACCAGCTACTATTTAAATCTGCCAGTCACACAAAACAGGCCGTCAGAATGTCACATCCATCCCATCCATGGTCCGGTCCTGGCAAGACAACTCTGCCCCCCTCATTCTGCGAAATTACCTTTTATAAAGAACAGGTAGTGTAAAAGGGGCTAAATATACAAGCTTAATTTGTAGAAGTACAGTTATTGTCAGGAACAAAACATTAACCTGGAGCAAGTCAGTTAAGTTTAAGGGTACTTATAGAATCCACTTTCATATATCTAGAGGCAAGAGTTACAAAGGACCCCTCTGAAAATGGCCATGCCACTTGTTCCCTCAACAAAATTCAGCCCAACTTTGAAGCATTATGTGTCCCCCTTTTCAACAAGCTATGCTGGCATGGTTGGTACCAAAAAAATTGAAGAGCCACAGCTTTTCAAAGACAATAATGTCAGCCTAAAATTCTGCAGGGTACCTTTTTAAACGCACCATATGCTATGGCACAAAAAACAGGGATAACCCGGGGATAACTGAGATACAATGAACTACTTTGTGCGCTTGAATTCAGCAAATGTTATGTATTCAAACTTTGAAGACTATAGCACCGTGCCTGCTGTTGGCTGTTAGTGACAACACAGACAGGCAGAGTAAAGAGTGCCAGATCGAGAATGGCATCATGTTTGTCTGCCCTCCAACCGTGCACAGTGACTGGATACTGCTGGATGTCGCCTCTGTCACACTGTCGCTTTGATCGCCATCTCTGTTGACGCCTGTCAGTGTCCTCTTTGAGACCCATCTGTTTCTTAACTTAGGAGCTCACAAGTCGAATCAATATGCCGCTGCTCAGGGGCGACATCTGGGTGGGAGAGAGGAGGAAGAAGGGACGGATGGGGGGATCTTGGCTGATGTATTGGTTTGGTATTGGTATTTTATGAACACCGTGGCGCACAGAGAGAAAACAGTCTTGTTCCAATATTATCCCAGCAGAAAAACACAATATTCATCTACTTAATAAAAGAAAACCAACTGCATGCTCTGAGGAGGAATAAATTCTTTTTTTTTAGTTTAGTTGAGTAGATGAGTAGATGAGGCAGGGCATGTGTGGTGTGTATTATTAGTGTATTTGCACTCGGTGTGTGTCCTGTCTGAGGATGAATGCTCTTACATTTAAGTGTCTCTCCACACTCAGTTTAGAACTGTTAAGTATTTTTCCCCCTTTGTTATTCTCTTGTTTTGTCTCCCCTCGTCTTTTCTTCCCTGTCATTTTCTCTCTTTGTTGTTGGCTCATTCTCTCCTCACCCCCTCTTGCTTTCTCTCCAACCCCCTCCGAAAACTCAGATTAAAGGAATGATGCAAACTCCTCGTCTCTTTCTCATGCTTGATCCTTTCCGAGCGAGTCAACTTGCCAGTGGCCCCGGGAAGTCGAGAAAGCGTCTTTTTATAGCCGATGTAAAAACAAGCAACACCAAATATGCTTTTAATAACCATGTGCAAAAAAAAATGTGGCATTAAGCTATGCATACATTCCACCCTGGAGTATTAGGTCACTGTGTGCCATTAAAGATGTTCCACCAGTGTGAGCTTAACAAAAACGAACAAGCACATTTTATGCAGAACTCAAATCGGTGAAATGCTCTGAGATGATTACTCCTCCTTTAAAACCTCACTTACAGTTTATTACTAGTTGTGTTTCTGACATAAACACCTAGTTTTATGTTTAAATGAAACATAAAACTACACACACACACACACACACACACACAGAGTTAAAATTTTACACATTACATCACAAAGTGGCATGCTGGCAGGCGTTTTTTTTGTCTTCCTCCTTGTTTGTCTAACAGAAGCAATTAGAATGTTAGCACATACAGGCATGGGATGTGGGACATTATGTAATTTAAAAGAAATCAACTATAACATATTTCACGTAAGTGTTAGGCTACTCGTTTTTTTGGCAGTACCTAAGCTGGCACCAACATAAAGCACAGCAACAGTTTTAAAATAAAATTGATTGTAAAAATATCACTTTCACAGTGACCATTCTGTAACTTTTTTACTTTGAGACATTTCTGATACAGAATGAAGTGTCCATTTATGTTTATCTCCCATTTTTCACTCTCTTTTATTCTATTACTTTAAGCTTCCCTGAGCTTTGCTTGTCACCTAACCATAGACTGTAAAAAGAATGGAAGCAGGTACCATGACATCAACCATTGGCTTGTGGACTCCTGTTTTGAAGCCTTGAGATCAGCATTTCAGCATTTCCTCTGCCATCTTGGTTTTTGGAGCCAGAAGTGATCATTTTTGGGTAAGAAGGTGGAGCTGCGGAGGAGCAAAGGGTGGATCTGACTGAAAAGCCGAGGACACTATCTGCAGACAGCCTGTCATTTGAAAACGTTTTTGTACCAGGCTGTAAACATGTTTATTTCTGCTGTTAAGTTGTTCTGGAATCAGTCTCAAGTGACGATTCAAACAACTCCAGTTTTTGGCACATCCGTCTCAGCTTCTTTTTCAGCCCTGGAGGTTGCCACTTGGACCAAACACAACAATGTTCTGATTTGGTTGAACATTGTAGGGGACCCATTTTGCTCATTTTTAGGTTCACACTTGTATTTAAGGTTTCTACAAGAATATGTTTACATGCTTTAATGTTCAAAAAACATCTGTATTTACCCTCTGTGTGATATGCTTCATTTTTGTGCATATCTCCTTAAGCCCCCTCCGGACCAGGCCCCCAGAAAGTGTATCATGCTTTTAAGCCAATTTTTGTAGTGGCCAAACAGAGGTACTGCAGTTTCCAGGGTCTATCATGCCATTGGGCCCAAAAAGGCTTTTTCCCATTGACTAACACTGGGAGAGAGACATCTGTGAAATCAGTGGATACATTTTTTTTGAGCGTTTCTCCGCAGAATGACTCATTCTATTGTCAAGATTTAAACCATTTGGTCCATTAGCAGTTGAAAAGTCTAAAAGAGCTGCAAGATTAAATGATTTTATTCCCATTTGAGTTAAAGAAGGGGTAAACCAGAAGTCAGCTGCTTGGCTGGCGGAAGTCGACCACTCGGCTGTACTCAGCAGCCATAGGTCTCTGGTGCGCCTGCTCTATGGGCCCACTGATACGGAAGCAGCACTGATTATCTGGGTAATCATTTCATACTGTGGACACGATTCTGGCTTCATGAGCCACTGAGCACCTTTCATAGGGATGAACGGAGGCCCACCACCAGTACTGTATTCAGGTCTTTTACAGTGGTGGAAAAAAGTTTTCGGACACCCCATGCATTTGTGAAATATTGCATTAAGAATCACTCATTGGGTCTTCAAGTGCAATTTCTTTTAGTACAGTCACACACATAAAAATACATAAGAAATTTTGAGTATTGGGTCATTTTGGTACCAGTGATGAAGGTCGTTCTTTTTATTAAAAGACACAATTTTTGTTGCCAAGCTTCGTGTCTACATAAAGCCAGCACATTTGAAAGTTCTTCAGACACAAAAATGGCTAAAACAAGGAACCTAACGCAGGAAACACGCCTGAAGATAAAGATTCTCAGCCAGGAAGGGTACAGCTGCCGCCAGATAGCCAGGAAGTGCAGATGCAGTCCTTCAGCAGTTGGATACACTCTGCAGAAATACAGACGAACCAACAGCTTGGAAGACAAACCAAGATCTGGGCGTCCAAGGGTTTCTTCAGCAAGAAATGACCGCATCCTGATCCGCATGTGCAGGCAAAACCGCTGAATGACATCACAGGAGCTTCAGCAGCAGTGGTCAAACCAAACTGGTGTCCAGTGTTCCACCCGCACTTCCACCCCGACTTTTAGATCACGGCTTAAGGTCCTACAAGGCTATCAAGAAGCCCCTGATCAATGAGAGACAGAGGTTAGCCCGGCGTCGTTGGGCCCAGGCACACAAGAACTGGACAGCCAGAAATTGGAAGAAGATTTTGTGGTCAGATGAGTCCAGTTTCCAGCTTTATCTTCCTCCTACTAATGTGAGGGTACGCAGAAGGCCAGGCGAAGCATTATCTCCAGCATGTACAGTACCTACTGTCAAGCATGGTGGAGGCAGTATCATGGTTTGGGGATGCATGAGTGCTGCTGGTGTTGGTCATCTCACTGTCTGTGATGGCACATTGAACTCTACCAAGTATTGTACCATTCTCGAAACCCACATGCTCCCTTCTGCGCGTGCACTGTTCCGTTGAGGTAAAAACTGGATGTTTCAACAAGGTAATGCCCCTTGCCACACATCCAAGGCCAGTAGAACTTGGCTGCAGGAGCACAGTATCCAGGTCTTAGAGTGGCCAGCTCAATCCCCGGACATGAGCCCCATTGAAAATCTGTGGTGGATTATCAAAAGGTCTGTTTCAAAGCATAAACCAAAGAATTTAGAAGAATTAAAAGCAGTAATTCAAGACGAATGGGACAAGATTACCCCTCAACAGTGTGAAAGGCTCGTGGGGAACATGCCAGCCAGGATTAGAGCTCTACTACGTGCCAATGACAGGACTACTAAATATTAATTTGATGATGTGATGGTTTATTTATTTTTTGTTCAGTTTTGAACACATTCTCTGTTATTTGTTGACTTTGATACCGACAATGTTGAGAACTGACATATTGAAACTGTCAAGAATTTAGTTTTTCTTGTAAACAATAAACAAAAAAATATAATTTGTATTTGTTCGTATCTGTCTAATGCAGCCACACCTTTTGAAACACAAAAAAGATTTTTCCACAAATATTTCATGATAATATTTGAGATTGTGTAAAATTTTAAGGGTGTCCGAAAACTTTTTTCCACCACTGTAATACATCCGTGAACCAGACATGTTCCATTAGCAATATGATCCACAATCATGCAGGAATTAACAACATCTGCAGCCAAGTTTGCTTGTCTTTCTGATGACTTGGACTGGCATGCCTGGAGCTAATGACCATACAAAGAAATCTATCACAAATTGACGTTAGTTTGTCTCGAAAGTAGAAAAAACACGATGAAAGGGAGTTTTCAGAACAGTCTAAAGGCTAAGCCTGTTTTTGCTCACAGGGATTACTTTTACATAAATTCACTTCAGTATCTGAAGCTTTGGCCACATTTTGTATAAACATCCTCCATTGACTATGTATATGTCAGAAAATAAGGAAAAGTTTAATAGTCCCTTTTTAAAAACTGGTGAAAATCAGTTTCAACTCATTTTACTCTGATAAATAAACAAGTCCTCATCACAATAATGACAAAGTTGTTCATAGGTGCCTACCAAAATTACCATCTTAGCATGCTAGCATTAGCATTAAGGTCAAAGCACAACTGTGCCTAAGTACATCCTCAAGGAGCTGCTAGCATGGCTGTAGATTCTGTATTCCATCAGTTTTTATGGCAAATGGCGTTAAATCAATGTATCCCCATAGAACGCTTCGTATGGTATCCTACAAAAATGCACACACAATAGTTTATATCATATTCTATGATATAGGGTTATAGCACCCCACAAATGATGTTACTGCCTTAATGATAAGTTCACTAGCAAGGATCACGCCACAACAATATGAAGTTAACATTTTAATGAATGTTCTGAGGTATGAGATGATGTTGATGGTGAGTGGATGTAGAGGGGAGGGACGAGGATGGATGGAGGGTGTTGTCAGCCAGGCTGGTCCGGAGGGTACACTGGATGCTGGGCAGAAGGAGACTCAGTGTGGGGGTTCCGTCTCAGCGTTTTCCGCCCAAGCTGATTATGGACCCCCGGACTGTACCTAGAATGAGACATGGGAGAGATATGCACTAGATAGAATTGGAAGGGATGAGAGGAGTAGTGGAGATGATGAATAGAAGGGGAAAGGGTGGGCGGGATGAGAGATCTGAGTCAAACAGGGCTGGATGGATTGGCCTGGTATAAGTAGGCTTGTCAGGTGATTAGAGGTGTGGTTGAGGCATGACCCTGCTCCCAAACCTAAGTTAACTGGTTAACTTCATTTCACTAGCAAGGATCACGCCACAACAATATGAAGTTAACATTTTAATGAATGTTCTGAGGTATGAGATGATGTTGATGGTGAGTGGATGTAGAGGGGAGGGGCGAGGATGGATGGAGGGTGTCGTCAGCCAGGCTGGTCCGGAGGGTATGCTGGACCCTGGGCAGAAGGAGACTCAGTGTGGGGGTTCCGTCTCAGCGTTTTCTGCTCAAGCTGATTATGGACCCCCAAAAGAGTTGGATTTTTTATAAGCTCAATTGGATGTGAGCTTGATGTAGATCGTTGAGGTTGTTATGTATGTATGTGCGGTATGCCTGAGAGGACCAGCGACCTAGAACCTGGATGGTTTGATCAGAGATGCCCATTCTGGCTGCGGTGGAGGCTGTGCCGATGCGGAAGGAATAGCCTGAGTAATGTTCAGAAGAAATGCCTGAAATGTGGAGGACTCTGTGTAGATGTTTCTGGAACCAGAATCGGGTGGCCATTTTTCCTGTGTCGGTGAGAAATAGTGGGTGTTGACGTAATGCGTTGGAAGCAAACCTGGAGTGGATGTATTTTGTCAGTGGCTCATATGGGCTGAGATAGGAGTTGAGGCGGAAGAGATAGATGGGGAAGGAAATGCCCAGTTGATCGGTTTTGCTCCTTCAGAGTATGAATATGAGAGAGTTAGAGGTATGGAAGGTTATGTCTTACATGCTGGGATGATGACAAGGGTTGTAAGCGGAAGAAGTTGGGGCAAATTCGGAGCATCTCAGGAACCCGAAGAAAGCCAGCAGGAACATGCATTTGAGGGTTAAGTCGACCATCGAGGACACGTAGCCTGAACGTAGGGTGTGGATGCAGAGGCTGAGAAGGTCGGAGGTGAGTGGTAGGCGTCTAGTTGGAGGCACTGGTTCCTGTTTGCGCAAGCCTTTGACTAGCATTGTAACGTGTGAATGAGAGATGGCTGGACAAGGGGAGCCAGTGACGAGTTTATAGAAACAGTTGATTCCTGCTAGATAGGTCTGGATAGTGGATGCTCGGATGTTTAAGATGGAATGAGCATGGGTGATGAAGTTGCAGATGGATGTGATGTTGAGAGAGGGAAATGACATCTGGTAGGTGGCGTGATATGCTTTGAAAGAGTTCCAGCCAGTTAGATAGGCAGAGAGAGTGCTGGGAGCGAGGCTGTTCAGTATGGCCTCTTGTGAGGCGCTTGTGAGGTTTCTTAGCTGTGGAGCTAATTGAATATTGTGGCTGAAAATGGTGGGACTGATGTGGGATGAAGATCCAAGTTTGGATCCAAATGTCTGAATTTCTGGAATGAAAAGCGAGACAATGAGTCAGCGATGTTGTTGTAATGACCGGGAACATGAGCTACCTGGAGAATGAACTGTTGTTGAGCTGAGATTAGTGTGAGTCTGCACATGAACTGCATGATGATGGGAGAGCGAGATCGCCCTTTGTTAATTATCTCTACGGCTGCTGTATTATCAGAATGGATGAGAATGGATTTTTTTGACCATTTGTGCCCCCAAAGAATGGCAGCTATGATGATGGGATATAACTCATGGAGTGCGGATGAAGGAGAGCGGGACTCTGAATCGAGAGTGCTAAACTCTGGGGACCAATCTGAAGCGAACCACCTCCCTCCATAGTAGCCGCTGAAACCTTTGGAGGGAGCTGCGTCCGTGTAAAGTTGGATGTCCTCAGGCTGCGTGAGGTAGTCTTCATAAAAGAACAAAATGCCGTTCCAGGAGGACAGGAAGTGCTGCCACATGTGCATTTCCATTTTGCAGGCGTCATCTAAGGTGACTCTGTCATGGAGTGAGGGGACGGTTGCTGCTTTAGTCAGGAGGTTGGAGAGGAAGGATTTTGCCTGAGGAATTATGCGAATGGCATAATTGAGATGGCCAAGGAGGGCTAGCAGCTGGCGTTTGGTGCATCTGTCTGCTAGGAGATAGTTAGACAGGAGCAAAGTGATGCGCTGTATTTTCTCGGCTGGCAGAGAAGCCTGGAAGGAGACTGAATCGAGAGTGATGCCCAAGAACTCGATGGATGTGTCAGGCCCTGAGGTTTTCTCCTTCAGAAAAAGGAACACCAAGTTCCGAAAAGGCTTTGATGAGGGTAGTGAGCTCGTGGCGAGGGGGTGAGGATGGTAGAGTGACGATGAGAAATCGTCAAGGAGGTGTAATACATGAGGGAGTTTGTGGTTGTTGACCAAGATCCAGCAAAGGGCTTCTGAGAATGAGTCAAAGATCTTAGGACTGCTTCTGCATCCGAAGGTGAGGCGTACTGAGAAGTAAAAACTTCCTTTCCAGCAAACGCCGAAAAAACTCCAGTAGTCTGGGTGAATGGGCAGAACTTTAAATGCACTGGTGATGTCAGCTTTGGAAAGCCATGCCCCGCGTCCTGCTAGACGAATGAGGGTGATGGCGTGGTCAATGTTTGTGTATTGCATGGAGAAATCTGGGCATGGTGTGACGCTGTTGATGCCCGGGATGTGTGAAACCTTGTGTGAAGCCATTGATGAGAAAATCAACAAACATTCTATCAGGATGATGTTGTAGAGCAGTGACAAGGATGTTTACCTTAATGGGTGTGGCTAGGTGTCGTGCTAGTGCTGCATGTGTGGTAGGGTTGTGAGGGCAGGTGGTCCTGGCGTACGCACCTCCGCAGAAGGAACAGGCGTGCAGGAGGCGGCAGTTGGAGAGGGAGCAGCCCAGGTGGTTGAAATTATTGCAGACCATCCTTCCTGCCTGGTAGAGGATTGGACGCCCCCGTTTATCCAACCCCTTAGGCACTGGGACATTGACTGAGGGACGTGAGTCTGCGGGCTTAGGGATGATGGAAGGTGGGGGTGCAGCTACTGATAAACGGTTGAAAACTGAGGTGTTGCGTGAAGAAGAAGGATGTGATTGAGGTGGTGGGGCGCTGACTGTGCATGTGGTGGCAGGGTGGGAGGGGGCTCTGCACAACTCGCAGGAGAGGGATGTGCGGGCGGCGAAGATGCGGCAGTATAACTCGGAATCGAGAGTGCCCCAGTATGTTGCTTGGTTGAATTGTTGTATGCGGCCGGCCGCTTGATTAGCGAAATGGACGTGGTAAGAGTAAAACCCTGTCCCTCCGAATTGTAGTGCCATGTCGAGCACTATTGACAGGTAGTCATCTAGCTCAGGTCTCCGTGCAGGGAAGGCTGAGCAGATGACATCTTTGTAGAAAGAGAAGGCAAGGGCAAATTCAGTGGGGGTCAAGTCTTTGGACCGAGATGGTAAAGGGTGGCGGAGCTGCACGTAACCGGAGTGAGTGTGAATTTCTCTGGGTTGACTGGTGTCTATGATGGATGGCTGAAGGAGTTGGGCTAGATTGACGTAATTACCAGTTAGAATTTGGTGGCGTAAGGTGGGAGAGACAGGAGAAGGGCAATAGAGGGCTGAAGCTGGTTGGCTGGGTGGTGCTGCTGTGGCGAGAGTGTGGTTAGTTGCACAATCGGAAAAAAACATTTGGGTGTTGGGGAAGAGAGGGGGTAGGGAGGGGAAGGGGGGGGGGGGGGGGATAGACAAGTCGGAAAGAGGGAAGCAGGCTGTACAGCTTGTGGTGGAGCCCCCTGGTTTGTTGCATTGGTCTCTTGACCTGCTGTGCTGCTGGTGAGAGAAGATAGGGGAGCAGAAGCAATGTTGTTTTGGATGACTGAAGGAAGGGTAGAGGAAGGGATGATGGGATGAAAGGATGCATGTGCATGGGGATTTTGTGAAGCCTGCGAAGACAGGGATGAAAAGAAAGCTGAGATTAGCTGAGAGAAGTCAGAGACAGAGGGAGCAGGCACGGGGGACATACAACCTCCCCCCCGCTAGGGGGGGCTGGTGCTGCAGGCTGTGGTTGTGGCGGGGTGACCTGAGTGACGTCACGGCTGGTGACGGGAAGCGTGGTCAAAGCAGCGGCGATGGAGGCTGAATACAGTTGAAACAACTTGGATTTGTTGTCGGTATGGTGGAAGTGGGTGGCTTTCTCCTTCAGGAACCTTTGGAGACGGGCGACAGTCCAGTTTTTGATGTCGGGCGGTGATTGTGGACGTGGAGACTGCCGGGTTGGAGGTGGAGGCGGAGAGCGAGGGTGCCGTGTTTGTGGACCAGAAGCTCTTCGCTGACGTGAAGGAGGCTGCCAATGGGTAGGTGGTGCGGAGGGATGAAGCCAGCCTTCACGATCCCTCCTGCGGTGACCGGTGTGGTGGATCCTCGCGGAAGGTGGAGATTATGTCCAGGTTCTGCTGGGTGTAGGCGAGATCTCGTTGGTGGAGCTTGAGCGGCGAGACTGTGGTACGTTGACCACCGAACTCATCCGGCTCCTGCGGGTCGCTTGGCTGCGGTCCGGTTGCTGCTCCGGAGGAGGATAACCGGTCTCGTACAGTTCGTCGTAGAGATCGCTGTCGGAATCAGGTGGATCGATGTGCAATTCGGCGTCCATGGTGGGTGAGTAGCTAATTGCTGTATTGACTTTAGTCAGGGATGCTGTTTAGCTGTGCGTGAAGCACTGTCTGTCTGAGGATCTGTTGAGAGATTTGAGACAAACTGGGCTGGATGGATTGGCCTGGTACAAGTAGGCTTGTCAGGTGATTAGAGGTTTGGTTGAGGCGTGACCCTGCTCCCGAACCTAAGTTAACTGGTTAACTTCATTTACAGAAGTTAGGTTTAGGCAAGTAAAGTTATTGTGGTTAGGTGTAAGAAAAGAAACATGATGAGGATGTACCTTGAAATGGCTCAAAGTTCACACCGTACTGAACACCCATCTCCTAGGGAAAGTCCCCGGGGAAAGTCATGGTTTTTTATGACCCATCCACCACTCCAACGTACCCCCTTACAGACCACTTGGGATGGCTTCCTTGTTTGCCTCCATCAGGACACATGATCGCAGCCTGCCAGAATGCTTGGGTTATGCATGACTCACTGGCTTATTGTAATGTGGGATATACACGGATGTGTGTGCATTACCTTTTGTAGGAAAACATACGAGATATGAGAACAGCCTGTCTAAATACAACATGGCATCTGTCAATCTCAGTCACTGTTTCTATGGCAAAGACACCAATCAGAGGAGCAAATCAGAGCTGACACTTATTCAGAATGCTTCATATTGCAATCGGGAACAAATGTACAAGCTATGGTTACAGAATATAAACTGATCAACACTCCAGAAGTAAACTAATTCAAACTGCACAATGTATCATCAGATTTCACTTACCATTATCATTGCACACAAGAGTATTTTGTGTTCTGCAATGGATGTGTCTCGAGACTCAGTATTTCTTACATGCTCATGGTTTGTGCTGATAATTCAACCAAGACAGTTTTATGTCTATCCAAATCATTGAAAGTGATCAAAATGCTGGTTACCATACGCTGTCATTACAAAAAATGAACAATACTTTCACTTGGACACCAAAAATACAGAAACTCATCTGACTGTGCAACTGTTTGAGAGATCTGTGCATGTCATATGGCTGACATAGACTAGGTGCCAAACTATGGACTACACGGCTGCTGTCCTTACACATGTATCTTAAGATGTATACGTCTTTCAGCTTTCTGACGTCCAGTGTGTTTCATCACAATGTTTCTCACTCTTTGCCAGCACATCACTAAGTGAGAACTTTTTGCTTATGTAAACCGATGTTGATCTTGGCTCGCTCCTGCACACTGTCATCCTCAAAATGCTTCCTGAGAACAATGGAGGTTAGATTATGACAAAGAAAATCCACAGCGACAGACAAAAGATAAGCTGGGGGATTGAGAGTCACAGACAGGCAATGAGAGAGAGAGGGAGATATGCTTGTTATGGCAGAGTGAGCTCTGGCCTGCGGGTGGGTGGAGATTAAAAATTCCTCGTCCTGAGCCTTCTATGATTTGGGGAGATTTAAGTATCAATTTGAGAGCCTTCAGATCAGCTTTGGTACGCCTTTCATACAGGGTTGGAAGAGAGATAGCACGAGGGAGATAGAGAGGCTTCTAGAGAACTTCCACTTTGCATCAGATTTGGTTAAATCACACGAGGCAGGCAGAATGTTACGACGAAGACAATGAATAAGAACAACACAACAACAGAGAGGAGACAGGCAGGGTGGAGGACATGGAGACAGGTGATTGAGAAGGGATGTTTAGTAAAGTTTTGACACCTTATTAGGGCAGATTCCTGCATAGCTGTGTTTGTCTGTATGAGAACAGTTAGAGACTGTTGATGAGAGGTGTAATCTCAGTTTAGTTTTTGCCAATATTCTATGTATAGTAGTCTTTCGTATGTTTTAACTGAAAACTATTAAAAGAACTGCTGTTATTAGAACTACATTATCTGTACTGGATACTTGTTTCATTTGAGTATTTGGCTCAGCCCTGTAGAGACTTGTTTTACTGATGCACTAGATGCAGATTAAAGAACACTCATACAGTGCTCTAACATGTAGCGTTAATTAGACATATATGTAACATACATGCTTGTCAAACTAAAGTCAGTATTATCAATAAGGAAACTGAACTAAGGGCCCCGTCTTACATCCAGTGCACAGTGCGCAGTGCAACTGTCATTGCTAGTTTCAGACCGACTCAGGTATCATTTTAATGGCCAACATTTATGTTGTTTAAGCAGTAAATGGACTTGTGTGTCCATGCATGTGTAGGTCTTAAAATGTGGTGTAGACAGACACAGTATTGGCATGTTGCTATTTTGAGGTATTAATCAACAAAAACCTGGTCTAAAGGGTGAGTGACACGTATTTTCCTGCATTTAATGTGTGCATTATTCCAATAGTAAGATGTGCTCACATAGGTGGGTTCACGTGTGTACGCTCTGCTTTACAGAGTCTGCCAGGGAAGACGTTTTTCTGTGGGCCGATGCAGAAGTTAGCTTTGCTCTGGTTCCCTTGTCAAAAAGCGTATGGAATTTTTCCTTTGGATTATTCCCAAAAATAAGATCTGTGGTAAACAATGTTTATGATCCTTACACATTTTGTTCAGCAAGAATATCTTCTCAAATGAACACCACTTCCATGTTTATTGAAGTCTGAATTCAATCACCAGAAGTAAAAAGCTTACGTTAGGCTATAAACAAACTACACTACGGTCACATGACAAATGTCAGCGCCATAACAAGACTGTAACGCTGTGGTTGGCGTGATGATGTTCACAGTGGGTTATTTATTTATGTATTTTATGTCGCAGAACAGAACATGAAAATCCCTCACACTTGTGTTAACCACTTGTCTCACTCAACAGACCTTTCTCAAGAAAAGAAAGGTCTGGCTGGGCTGACTCTCACTTTAAGATTGGAGAAAAAAAACGCCCTGGCTTTTTTTATTACTTTCAACCAATCACAATCATTCTGGGCGGTGCCACGAACCATGGCAGAAAAATGGCTACATCCCTGCAAGATCAAACACCGCAAAAGTTAGTAAAGGACGTGTTGAAAACGGTTGAAAACTGCTACACAACCGGAGGTGGTAGGGCGTGACTTCAGCGGGTGGCTCGTTCTGCCCAGTGAGAGGCTGATCTATGCAGCGAACTTCCGCCCACTCAGACTAGTTAACCACAGACCTTATTTGAGGTTCATATCCAAATAAAAAACCCATTGACTTTGAGACGAGGGAACCGAAAGCTCTAAAATGCTAACTCATTTTTGGGTTTTAGGACTCATTCCTGGCAGAGTCAATACACACAGGGATGCACAGATAGGTTACGTGTGAGTGAAAATATTAATGACATTATCTAAAATGTGAACATAGCTGAGAGCAGAGCAAAGCTGCAGAGCTGTTGTCCAATTCCCCATTGCAGAGATGCTGTGCACATTTACAAATGAAGAGCAGCATAACTTCATTTATTATTTCAGAGGCTAAAGTTTAGCTCTGTTTCCTCTGTCAAGTTAATATCTATAGATTTTAGTTTTGCTGCGGAAATGTCCCACAATATTTGCTGCAGTAACATTACTGCTTTTACAGCATTACTCTCAGCAGAAAACCACTCACTTATCCAATCTGCCAAATCCGCTATGTAAAGTAGTAGTGCACGGGATGCAGAAGCACCTAGCAACCAAAGGAAATGGGAGGTGACACTAATTGATTGAATTCACGTTACACCAAAAACATACCTATTATCATTTAAGGGACAAAATGCAAACCCTTTTCCCGATGTGCCTTAGTTTGCACCCAGATAATGCGCAGCTTAACGAGCAAGGTGGAGTTGGACATTTGTGCTATATTACATGCGCTATAGATCATTTAACTCGGGCCCATAGAATTTACAGCTATCAGAACTCTACGAAGCGGTACTTGAGACAGCAGTGCTAAATGCTGACACAAGCATGCTAACATGCACACAATGACAAAACCAATTTGCTGATGTTTAGCAGGTAACATTTTTGACAAGGTCACCATCTCAGTTTAACATGCTAACATTTGCTGCGCACAAAGTACAAATGTTGTGAATGTCATTAGTTTAGCAGATCTATGGTCATAAACCAAATTATGGTAGAACATTATTGCATTATGTCAGTATACATTGTTGAATCAGTGTTAAAGTAAATTGTCTGTTGAATAACTTAAAAGGGGCATTGAGACATTTGACTTCAGAGAAGAGGTTTAGATTGTTCAGTGTAAAGATTGGGATGTCAATTTCTTGAGATATGCTGGATAGAGATGTAGATGCCCCTGTGTGTGTGTCCTTGTTTTCATATATATCTAGCCTATTGGAAGTGTTTTTTTGCCAAGCAAAAACCTATGCAGCCACTGTGTGGAGTTTTGGCTTCCTGGCGCCAGATGTATAATAAGATACATTCAAAATAGGGCAATGGAGATTGACCATAGAGTGTTTTCTTTACATAACAAAGACAGTTATAATTTTGATCACATGATGGTGCTTGATGACAAGTCAGAGAACCACCAAGGTTCTTCATCCTGAGAGGAACATGAATGCATAAACCACATTTTATGACAATCTGTTCATTTCACTGTGACACACAAATGTCAACCTCATGGTGGCAAGGAGGAAAGTTTAGGAGATCAATAAAGCCATTAGAATCTTTATCTGAAAAAGTTTTACAAATTGTAGCTTTGGATCACAATTTGTGCTAAATCTGAAACTATTCATCCTTACACAAGTATTTTTCAAAGAAATTAAAGTCTTAAAGGCCATGAAAACCTTTTTTCTTGAGCAGCTTCTGATATTGAATGATGGTGACCTACATGAACCCACATTTTCTTTGACACACTTTTGTTGATTTCATATGACAGATTTCACTGTACTCCTCTCACTGGGATGAAATTGGCACAATTTAGCAAACACTTCCGACATCATAATGTGCATAATTTGTGATTTAAAAAAAAATCACAGGAAGACGGTTTCAGCAAGAACAAACACAAAAGAAAAGGAAGAAATAAAAATCCAGCTAAAGCAACAGGACACTGACTGTTTGGGCTTGGTTGCCTCAATATGTGAGTTTGCAGGACTGAGCTGACAGGAGAGGACAAACAAATATGAATAGTGAGTTCTGAATAGGCCAACACCCAACTAAAGGATAGAGGTTACACCTGTCCTTACTTTTTAAAAAATCCATTACAAACCATTAGCTTGCCAGCCACACACTGGCAAGGTCTCTTTTCCCACTGAGTGTGGCACTAGCACATTAATATAGGTCTTGGTGTTCAGAACTGTGTCAGTCAATGTGACAAACACTGTCAGCACAAGGTCTGCTTACCAGAATATTTACAGAGCTTGACCTTAGAATAGAATTACAGGTGTATAATCGATCTGGGTGAATACTTGATTCTGCGGAGTGGCTGTTAAAAACTGATAATGGACACCTACTAAGTAGTGATGAAACTATCTGCTCACTGTTCTAAAGTAATGTGCTGGATACACAATATCATCAGTATCTGTAATCTGTTTACAATTAATTTACAACACTGAGAGTAACATCAGTCCTTCAGTGTCTCATCCTCTGAACACCACAGGAGGGAGACTCCAACACACCCTGCTGGTACTACACTGCCTCTCTAAACTTAAGCAATCATCTCACATACCATCCGCTATTCAACTCACTTCAGGCTTCTGCTGACAGTAACGTAACACATATCATATCATTTGATCGTAAACATATTGGTATTGATTTTGGGACAGTGACATGGCTGGATAGCTAGCCAGTCTTCTTGTTTAACATACTGTCAAATTATATTTACGTATATTATGTTTGTCAACTGTACGCAGTGTTACTGACTTTAAATCTTGCTTTTCTTTGGGCAGCGGCATGCAGCTGTCTATGCTCTCTCTCTTCAATGGGAACAAATTGGAAAAAAGATGCTGCCATTCAGGTTAAAAAAAATAAGCTATGTGGAAATAGGCCCTTATGCTAATGATAGCACTGTCATGTGGCTGAAAGCTCCAGAAAACTTGTGCCAAGATTTTTTTAATCAAACTAGCAGCCTTTGTACAGGTAGATTGTTTTTACACACACACACACACACACACACACACACATACGCATTACATAATGTCATCAGCAGTTATAGATAATACATTTTGATTCTTACTATTGGCGTATTCTTTTTGTACTGTCACCACTGTTAACTGTTCTATTTACATAGTCCAAACCATTGTGGTTTATTTTGTGGAGCAAGAGAATAGCGTCCACCTCTGTTCAATGGTTCTTCCAGCATAAACACAAAAGTTTCATCCAATGAGCAAGTACACCGAGCTTCAGGTAACATTAGGTTATGACATTTTGCTTGATTTCTTCCATCATTAGTGAACTAACATTAAAGCTGCAGTAGGTAGAAAGCCTGAAAACAGTTGATGTTTGAGTCTCATCTGAGTTAGGTTTCGTTCGTCTCCGCCCTGAGCCCTCCTACCAGGCAAGCACACGAGTATTTTATCCTACTTGGTTCTATTTCTCCCTCTCTGGGGGCCTCGGCTCTCCCTCACTGTGCAGCAGCCCTCCCCATCCCTCCCTCGTGGACCCACACATACTCCCGAGCCTCGGCTCTTCCTCATCTCGCAGCAGCCCGCCCCACACATACCCCCGAGGCTCGGCTCTCCCTCTCTGCGGAGAGCCCTCGGCTCCGCTCCCACGGCCAACCCTCGTGGTCCCTAAAGTCTCCAAAAGTAGATCAGGAGCCAGAGCCTTTAGCTATCAGGCTCCTCTCCTGTGGAATCATCTTCCTGTTACGGTCCGGGAGGCAGACACCGTCTCCACATTTAAGACTAGACTTAAGACTTTCCTCTTTGATAAAGCTTATAGTTAGGGCTGGCTCAGGCTTGCCCTGTACCAGCCCTTAGTTAGGCTGACTTGGCCTAGTCTGCCGGAGGACCCCTCTATAATACACCGGGCCCCTTCTCTCCTTCTCTCTCTCTCTCTCTCTCGTATCCTATTACTGCATCTTGCTAACCCGGCCATTCTGGATGTCACTAACTCGGCTTCTTCTCCGGAGCCTTTGTGCTCCACTGTCTCTCAGATTAACTCATATCACAGTGGTGCCTGGACAGCGTGACGTGTGTGGTTGTGCTGCTGCCGTGGTCCCACCAGATGCCTCCTGCTGCTGCTGCTGCCATCATTAGTCATTAGTCATACTTCTTCTGTTATTATACACATATGATTATTGTCACACATGTATACTGCCAGGTATTAATACATACTTTCAACATATTGTACCGCAGTAACCAGAACTATAACTATAATATTATTACTTTCATTAATGTTGTTGTAAGATACTGTCATTACCTGCATCTCTCTCTCTCTCTCTCTCTGTGTCATATGGATTACTGTTAATTTATCATGTTGATCTGTTCTGTACGACATCTATTGCACGTCTGTCCGTCCTGGAAGAGGGATCCCTCCTCAGTTGCTCTTCCTGAGGTTTCTACCGTTTTTTTTTCCCCGTTAAAGGGTTTTTTTTGGGGAGTTTTTCCTTATCCGCTGTGAGGGTCTTAAGGACAGAAGGATGTCGTATGCTGTAAAGCCCTGTGAGGCAAATTGTGATTTGTGATATTGGGCTTTATAAATAAAATTGATTGATTGAACCCTCGCGCCCTCCGGCCAGGCCCGGCCCCACCTCACCCTTCCCTCCGGGGCTCCAGGGAACCGAGTTCTGTCTTCCTTTTTTTGGGTTGTTTAGCCGTGTAGGCAGTTGTATCCAATGCTGGAATAGCTATTTTACCTGGTGCACTGTTCACCATTGCCGCTTGCTCTCCCCTTCTGCCGGCGGCACGGGAACACGCATATGCAGTAGAACAGCCAATAGGAACGCAGTGGTCTGAGCTGACCTTTGATTGGTTGATGCACATTGGCACAATACTGATTCTTTAGAGGCTGAACACAGAGCCATGGTGAGGTGCAGAAACCTATTGTTTGTCTCAGACCACTTGATTTACATTATGCTTAGAGGATATTATAACATTTCTACTCAATTATACCAAAACAATGTTGCCTACTGGAGCTTTAACTTGAAGACCTGAAATAACCTAGGTAGTGTATAAACGTGTTGTCACATAAATAACAAACCCCAGAGCTACAACCTGTATTTCAAGCACCAGCCCAGGAGGGTCAGTGAAACTCATCTGGCAGAGTTTCGCCAATGGTTCAATGGTTATTCCAGATTAAACAACAATGTTCAGTTTGCAGAGCTAGTACACTGAGCTTCGGGTGGCATTAGGGAATGGCATGTTTTGTTTGAAGTTCTCCATTGTAAGCTAACTAGCGTTACATTACGTTAACTTACATGAATATATAAGGCCTGCAATAGCCTATGTGTTGTATACACATGATGTCACATGAATAACAAAGCCTAGCACTAGAATTAATATTAGCGTCACACAGGTTCATCATTTTTGGCGTTTGAGCAGCTTTATAAATCTCTTGAACATGTAATGGCCCCTTAATTAGCAAGTTGACTTTACATAGACGGCATATCTTTTCAACTTCTCCTGACATTGTGTTGTTTGGTTTGTTCACCACTCCGCAACATGCGCGTTAAGGCCCAAACATACTCAGGCGGAACATACGCGGAACGGATTCCGCGGAGGTCCGCACAGACTCAAAGCAGACGTCCGCAAGCCCTGTGCGCGCAAAGCTCAGATTTTACGACCGCGCGGACTCCGCTCCGTGCACCAGTGACTGCTCGGCATGTATTTTTCACATCGCAGGGATTTTTCACGGACATTTTTATAGGAAACTACGACGCGGAAGTGTGCTCGACTATGAAAGCCCGAATGACTGCGGACATTCCTTGCGGAGTCCGCTCCGCTTATAGTATGCCCAAGTATGCTTGTGTCGAGCAGGCGGAGGCGTTGATGTGTGTGTGTGTGTGTGTGTGTTCAGGTATGTGTGTTTGTGTGTGCCATAGCCTGCGGTTCTTTGACAGGAATGGCAGTCAGCTTGACTTGAGAAAGGGAATTCTCCCCAACACAACAGGGCTCCACAGTCACAGCAGAGTTTACCACCTGAAGGGAATTTCGCATCTCCTCTCTTTCATTTCTTTCTCCTGCCGTCATTTATTTTCTCTTCCTTTCCCACTGTCTTTCAGTTAATTCTTGCTCAGTCTCTCTCCTCTGCCTCTGTCCCCCCATCCTCCCCCCTATCTCCCTCTCTAATGAGGTACTATGGGGGGAAGCATATGCTCAATTAGCAGTTGAAGCTTGGCAGAAGGGAATGAGACGCTACCAATTTCCTGTTTTCTCGTCTCCGCACAACATAAGCATGCACAAGACTCCAGATAAACATTGCAATCTTTGTGAGGATCTGTGTGTGTGTGCTGCTTTGAAAATCCCAGCCTAGCAGCTGATGTAAACGTATGCAAGTGTGCATGTGCATGTATGTGTGGACTATAAAATGGATGGAGGGTTCAATCTCTGCATTAAACTGAAATGCTATTACATGTATTTCCATGTCTGAAAGTAAAGCAATGGCAAAATGAGAGAGGGTAAGAAAACAGAAAGAAAGACAGGTTGCCTGGTTGTCTCTGTGTCTCTTAAGTTGGAACTCAGGTGTTGCAGCTGTTGCAGCAGATCTTCCTCTCAATTACCACCACCAATATTGGAATGCCACTATATGCCTTTATTTGCTGTGGTTGCTCTAGGTCTGCTGGATGTATAAAGGATGATTACTGACACATTAGCCATAATATGTCATGCATATATGATTTTTACCTTGTTGTGGAGTCCTTATTCCAAGTGGTCAAAATTACTCCATGCTGTATTAAACCACCATTAATTGGTTGATTAATTGATTAATTAATTAATTAATTAATTTATTTTTTGACCTTGTGGGAACAGCAGAATAAAGCAACACTGACATTTAATATCCCTATAAGGTTGATGTCACAAGCACATAAGCAAATATTTGTTTACACACAAATATTGATGAGTAGCTTTAAGTACAATGTTGAGGTACTTGTATTTTACTTAAGTATTTTCATTTTGTGCTACATTTTCACTGAACTACGTTTCAGATGGAAATGTAGGCCAACTTACTAAAGCCCTGTTTCCACCAAGCAGTGTTGCCAACTTAGTGACTTTGTCGCTATATTTAGCGACTTTTCAGACCCCTCTAGCAACTCTTTTTCAAAAAAGCGACTAGCGACAAATCTAGCAACTTTTTCTGATGTTATCGAAGACTTCTGGAGACTCCGTTGTGAGAGCACATATCATTCTTATTCTTCTCAACAAACAGCGGATGCTGCCGTGGGCTCCTCTCTCGCCCCAAAGCCCTCACAGACGGCCCAGTCCTCCCTCCCAGCTGCAGTCAGAGCAGGAGATGTTAACCCCTCCACGTCCAGACTGCAAGTGAATTGCGCATGCGTGGAACCGCCACTGGCTGATCCTGACCTGGTTTACAGTCAGGGCGGGATGTAAATGTAAAATTGTCTTTGTCTAATATAAATCACTGAAAGAAGGTTCATTTGTTTTTACTCAGTTTTTGTCTCTCCCACGACATTATTCCTCTCGCAGCCATTACAATTACATGCATATGGACAATTATGCAAATTAGGCGATGACGTCATTTAGCGACTTCTAGCAACTTTTGGGACAGCCAGCAGCCTTACTGTGGAGTTGGCAACACTGCCACCAAGCAGTCCAGTATGGTTCAGTTCAGTTCAGTACACATGATTTCTGTTTCCACTGTGAAAAGTTGTGGATGGTACCACTGGAACTGTTCCATACTGTCCCCATTTTCGGTCGCCCCTCTGTTGGGGTACCTAGCACACAGATCTGGTACAAAAAGGTGGAGCTAGAAACACTGCAGTCCATTGATTGGTCAATAGATGACAGTCACTCTTGCTCAGGGCTGAGTTGTGGCTGCTTTTGAGGCTTATGTAACCACTGTTAATACCATGGCAAGTCTTACAGAGATTAGTAAGTATACACTGAAAGGATATTTTGCTGCCTCTCACAGCAAATGTAAGCTGAGAAAAAAATAATTTAATTAACTCCAGCTTTTAAGGTGGAACGTTTACTTGTAATGTTACTCAATGCATGACTTGACTACTTAAACCCATCAACACACCTTAAATGTGAAATATGACAACTTTGACCATTCCATTAGTTTTTATTGTCACTCGTGGAGGACATACACTTTTAGTAATGAAAAAGATGTATTAATTTCGACCGGATTATGTGAACTGCATATATTCTAATCCTCAAACGGAGAAAAAAAAGTGTTGTGGAGCAGTGTTTTCTGTGGGCTCTGGCAACACTAAACACCTGCGCTTGCCTGAGAATGACTAAATGCACAAACCCTCTTATTTTTAATGATCCCATCAGGAGAGACTCTCACTGCAGTCTGTTCTTTTGTTTTGAAAATGTCGTTGTGAGGCCTCATTCTGTGGACAATAAATGAGATGCAGACTTCCCTCTGTGTCACCAGTGATGAAGAAATACAGCGAGTGCTGTACGGGGCAGAGAGTGACAACAATCCCTCCCACATTTAAGAGTACTGTTTGTGGAGGAAATGCTAAATGGTCCTAGGGTCTATGCATGTACCTACTACAAACACGTGGAGTGACTCATCACTGTGCTTTGTAAATTGAATTTTTACATTCAAAAAACATATGATGAGCTTATAGAAATTATGCTTTTTACAGTTACAGTTGACCCTCTGTAGGCCAATAGAGTGCTCCTGGGATGACATTTTTCTGAAGGCACAGAGGTTAGCGTTGCCCTGGTTGCTTTGTAGAAAAGCTGATGCGATTTTCCATGGGATTTCAGAATACTGCAGAAAATAAACTCTGTGGCAAACAAATATTTATGGTATTTACACATTTTGTTCAGCAAGATAATCTTCACAAATGAACACCACTTTTATGATTTTTGAAGCCTAAATGCTATTGCTATAAGTAAAATGCTAATGGTAAGTGAAAAACCCACTCTACCACAACAAGGCTGTGAGGCCGTTCAGGGATTTACTGACATATTTTATGTTGTAGAACATAACATGAATGTTTCTTAAGCTCGTGTTAACCACAGACCTTTTTTCAGACCAAAAACCCATTCGAAAAACTCATTGATTTCAAGACAAGGGAACCAGAGGTGCTTAAATGCTAACTATTTTCAGGGTTTTCAAACTGATTCCTGGAGCACTCTGTGCAAAGTTAATCAAATTAGCTCCACCTTGATAAGCTGACACTACTGCCACCAGATGTACTGAAAAATTCAGGACAGTTCTGAATTACAAGCAGTTGTCCTGCATTCCACATCTTGTCCCGTTTGTCCTAAAAATTAAATGGTGTAGTAATAAATACGATGAACAAATTAACACAAGAGCTGTCTGTGTGCTGTGAGACTTGACTTGACTTGAGACTTGAAGGCAAAATGCTGAGACCTGAGTTGGTGACACATAATATTGAAAAATGCTGCACTGAACCACTGTGTAATTTGGAGCGCTGCCAACACAGCATGAATAATTAACATAACGGAGATACGAGCAACAAGCTGCTGCTGTCACCAGAATAAAGACTAAATTCAAATGAGAGAATTCTTTTATAAAGTCATCAATCTAAATCTAAAAATCTCTGAATCTAAAACATCAACCTACATGAATATTTACCACCTGAAAAAGCCCACAGTATAGGGTGCATTCATGTGTTGTCAGGTAAATAATAAACCACAGCATTAATGGCAGCAAAAACATTCTGATCACTCACCTTTGGAGGCTATAATTCCTGTTTTACGTTCTTAAATAGTGTAATGGATATGTTTTCACTTGTCTAATGCACTGATCATAGATGATGGATTGTTGATGTCATACGACCTGTTTTAAACCAGATGACAGGGAGTGCAGCCGTCACTGCCCGAGAAATCTGTGTTAAAAAATATCTTTAAAAAAATGTGTTACAGCTTAGTGACAATCTTAATTGCTGTAAAGACGTTTAAAATGACTGTCACATACCTGACACCTGTGTGTAATGGTTCATGTGTGTGGTAAATACAGCCATCCTGAATTTTATATAATGGCTAATCATTTACACACTACAACACAGCCATTGTGTTTATTTTTCCTAATGACAGAGTTGACTTCATAAGCAAAAAGAATTTCAGCCTTGAGTTTTGATTTTCATGTGCTTTACTTTTCTTTTACTCCAAATGTAGACTATATGAATAATAGACAAACCTACTATGATGTCACCAATTGGTTTGGGAACTCCTATTTTGAAGCCTTGAGTCCAGCATTTCAGTCGCTGCCATCTTGGTGTTTGACGCCAAAACTGCCTGGCCCACTAATGCCAAACACAGGGTTTGTAAGCCCTGAATAATTCTACACTTTGAGAGGTCAGTTACCACAAAAGAAGACGTTAGTGTTGTAACTGTATCTTTATCATTATATATGTATATATACATATATACATATATATGTATATATACCATTATGTGTGTGCAGACACAAACTCCATTAAAAGTTTCTATAGCTATTAATAAAGCCTCCTGACAGCTGATACAGCTGTAATCAGCTGCCCCCATCATCAGAAACGGACGTCGCTTCACGTGACGCTTCAGAGGAAAGGACATCGTCTTCTCTCCTCACATCTCATCCTCGCATCTCTCCCCATGTCCTACGAGGGCAGAGCTAAGATGCGAGGAAGAGATACAAGTGAGGGAAACGTGGATGCGAAATCTGGTTTTGGGAAGAACCCTAGGTCTTCCATATCTCTCTGACCTCCTCCATCGGCACTCCCCCTCCCATTGTCTCCATACTGCTGATGCCAATCTTCTTCGAATACCCAGGACCAAGCGCCTAACCTGGCATGACAGGGCATTTTCTCTCTGTCAAATTCATTACCACATCACATAAAAAAATGCCCCAACATTGTCAGTATTCAAAAAGGCCCTCATAATTGTTAGCCCATCTGTCCTGAATTTAACCAATTCTCCTTGAACACTTACTACACATTTGTGCATCAACTCAACTCAGCTAAACCCAACTTTATTTATGTAGCACCTTTCATACAAATATGCAGCCTAAAGTGCTTCACATGGCAAAGACTAGAAATTATAACAGTAAGACAATAAAATAGTAAAAAAAATCAAAACAAACTAACAAAAAAATAATTAAAAGTTCTTAGAATAAAGAAGAATATAGTAAATAAATAAAATAGAATAACAATAAACAGGAGGGTTGTAATATGGTACAACCAGTGGTTAAAACTTTCAGCACCTTTCTGGGTTAAAAAATGTCTTTGGCAATGTTCCGAAGTTGAAAAAAAGGATATTTTGATGACCTTGTTAAAATGAGAATTAAAATTTAAATCTGAGTCTAAAACCTAAAGTAATATTAGTTTTAATGTGCTAGCTAAGGCCAGCTGACATTGAGAGCACTTTTTCCCTCGCTGCTTTTGGTCCAATCAAAAAAATATCTTAGTTTTTTAATTTAGCTTTAAAAAGTTTTTACCAATCCATACATTGTCAGCGAGTCAGGCAATCAGAGCATGCAGTGCATTAAGGGCAGTTGGTGTGACAGAGACATACAATTGTGTGTCATCAGTATATAAAAGGTAATTAATATGGTGATGGCTAATAATGTTTCCAAGTGGAAGCATATATATTGAAAACAAATTTGGGCCAAGACTGGTTCCTTGAGGAATACCACATTTAATACTATGAATACACAGGCTGACAACAAACTGTCTATCAGTTAAATACAGCCTAAACCTAGCTAAAACACTGTCGGAGAGATCAGTCCATTGTTTAAGTCTGTCTATTAAAATTCTGTGATCAACAGTATCAAATGCTGCACTTAGGTGTAAATAATAAGTAATAATCAGCAATAATAATCCACTAATATAACACTGAGAGAGGCCATCCCAACTGCATAACGAGCACTTCACTATGTTACGTGTGATTCTTTCGGTGCATTTTGCTGATATTTCTTTCACCTAAACTAGATTTTGAATGTATGACTTGTAATGTTGTAAAGTTTATACAATAGAGTTTGGTAAAAAGTATCTTCCACCAGTGGTCCAGTGGGAATTCATATTTTTCCTTTTCCCTCCACAGACAGGTCAAAAGTCAGGGTCAGAAGCAGCACAGCAGCCCCTTAGCTGGCAGGAATCCAGGGTCTTGTTTAAGAACAGTTTATCTAACTCATGAGACCATTGTGATGTAAAAACTGCAGCTATAATACATATGTATAAGCACATGCATATATATACATATATATATATATATATATATATATATATACACACCATATGAATGCATGTGTGCGAAGAGGCAGCGAAGGAACATGGGGACAGATGGAAAGATAAACTGCTCTCCTATCAAATCCCAGATAAACAGTTAGCCAGTGTCCCTTGTTGAGGGGCAGAGGACCCATATGTTGGCTGAAGGGGGAGAGTGTGAGGGTGGGGGTTGTTTGAGAAGCCAAAAGGAGCCACTCCAAACTTTCCTACACTCAATGCCAACATTTCATTATCTATTCACCCTGTATGGTTTTTTTTTGGTTTCTTTGTTTGTTTAAATAAAAATGTTTATTTCCTGCAACAGACTTTATCTGACCATAGCAGAGTGGCCAAATGCTTTGTTTGGTACTAGCAGGTAAGGAAAGGGAACACACTGGATGAAGCAAAGTGAGATAATACACAGCATTTCTCTTTTGTTACTGTATTCATCACTGTATGCACCGCTGACCAAAGTTATTTCCTATTTTGAACAATGATGTTAAACTGTATGTTATTTTATTTTTGTATAGTCGTACTTGTGTAAAGTTCAGTACTGATATAAACCAACTCGTGTGCAATCAAATGTAATTGACTCTAGTCATTGCAACTAGTTACTTAACTCACATTTGGAAGGTCATTGTACAACACCTTTACTTGAAAGTAACCTTACATCTCCTGTACTTCTTGTTTTTGCTGACCTTTAACTGACAACTATCCAAACCTGTTCATTTTATTGTTGCCTCCAAGTTGATGTTTGTGCCAAATCTGAAGAAATTCCCTCATGGTGCTCTTGAGATATAGGGCTCTAGTTTCCTAGCGCAGCACAGGGTGGCGAGGCGCGCTCAGTTTGGTAGTTTGGCAGACCGAGGTGCGCTGAGATGGGTGTGGCGGCGCAGCAGAGGGAGGCGTCGACAGATCCGGCTTGGCGCAGTGACAGTTTCGTGCCAAAGGCTTCGCCAAAGGTGCGCTAAAAGCTCGCCAGCTGAAACCAGGTCTACTGTCAGCGCAGGCGGAGCGCAGCCGGTGTAAGTGGAAGTTTGGCTGACCGGCAGACAGTGCGCACACGTCACCAAAACCTCACAGGCAGGTTTCCAGAATGTCAGGCACATTAACAATAAAAAAAATACTCACATTAACCACTATTCAATGCAACTATCTGCAATCAGCACATAAATGTATCTCTATATTGACTGTCCCGTCACATCTGATGTATGTATGATGGATGGACTGATGCCAACCACAAACAGCCACAGCATCAGATAGGGAGTATATATTCAGCATCTGTCATCTTAGAAAAGTCAAAAGAAAAGAAACAGGGTGAAACTGCGAGAGAGAAAGAGAGAGCGCGCGTGCATGAGAGAAACGCGACATTGATTTACAATTGTGGTGACCTCCTCCCAGGCTACCTTTGCATCATCAGCCTGTGGAGGTCTGCTCGCAGTTCTGTATATTCCGACACTGTGAGCTTGGACCTCCCGGATCAAAACATCATTTTCCTCCTGGGAGAAGTTTGGCCGTCTGACACTGCTGCTCTCTTCTGCCATGGCGAATTGAGTAAACTCTCATTACGCCTTTGAGCGGCGCATTTAAGGGCGAGGAGAGGGGCTCATTTGATTGGTGTGATGTGTGTAAAACCCACTCCACGCCTTCTCTCCTCCCTCTTTCCGACTTGCGCAGGTAGGAGGGACAGAGGTGGGAAGGAGGAGTAGCTGCGTCAGCGTACACGGTGTGCCAAACTTGCAAAATCCGCCTGGCCACACCCAGTTGGCAAAGCGCAGGTGTCTGCAAAACTAGAGGCCATAGTGTTCATGGGAATGTGACTGAGGAGAAGTCCCAGTGACCTTGACCTTTGACCACCAAAATCTAATTAGTTCATTGCTCAGTCCAAGTCAGTGTTTGTGCTAAATTTGAAGACCTTCTCTAAAGGCATTCTTGAGATATCGCATTCATGCAAATGAGACAGACAAGGTCACAATGATCTTGACTTTTGACCTATGACTATCACAACCCAATCAGCTGATTGTCGAGTCCTAGTTGATATTTGTGCCAAATTTGTAAAAATTCTCTTAAGGTGTTCTTGAGATATCGTGTTTACAAGAATGGGATATATGGACTCAAAACCCAAAAACATAACACCTCTGTAGCCAGCATGGAGGCATAAAAATGAACAAATATGATATTAGTGATCATTAGTGATCATTTTTAAACTTTGGAAAGAGGCAGATAAACTGTTCCGACTCTAGCTTCACACTAAACACAGTGACATGAGTCTACTATCAAGTCTTTACATCTCACTCTCAAAGAAATCTACTAAGTGTATTTTCTCAACTGTTGATGTTTTCCTTTAATGGAACAGGGATAGCTGTTTCACCCTGTTTCCAGTCTTTCTGCCGAGCAAGTCTAAACACTGTACACTGGACATACAGAGATCAAAGAATGTGCTAAAGATGTGCTTTTGAACATTTCCCTTGTTTTTAATCTTTAATCTCTAATCAGCATCTTATTTTCTTTGTGTTCACAGTAAATGTGCTCAAGGTTTAGTTGAACTAAGTTAGTGTAAAATGTAGTTAAACCATTCCACATGGTAACACGACTTCCCATCAATGCAGACAGTGCTGCACTGATAAACATCTAATGTTGTCCTTCCTCCTCCTCATCTGACCAGCAGATCATGTGTCCAGTGGAATGTGGAGTTTCTTTTTTTCCCTTTCCCCCCTGCACCCAGAAAATAAACACATGAAACGTGAGGTCTGGGGCTCCAAAGTCTGTTCCAAGTGCTGTGTGTGTGTGTGTGTGTGTGTGTGTGTGTGTGTGTGTGTGTGTGTGTGTGTGTTGGGGTGGTGGGATTGCTGAGGAGGTGGGATGGGGTGGGGTTGGCTGCAGTGCTTGGAGTGGGGGTGTGCTTGGGAAAGATAGAGAACAGCTGTGACCTATTTTTTCGTCTCCTCTTTCAATCATTTTCTTCTCTTCCCTGAGCCGCCTACAGTTCTGCAGCTCTGAGCTTAGAACTTTGCAGAGTGAAGCTGCGACCTCCACATGGCTTTGTAGAGTCGCCATCACAGGCACAAAGTCATTAAAATAGTCCTGACAGACCTGCAAAGTTGAACAATATCACACACACACCTTCCCTCAGAATATGGAGTGTTTCCTGAAGACGCACTTCTCCTGAATAGTTTTTTAACTTTACTGCCAGCAGTTTGAAGGTCAAAGCCATAGTTTGCTACAACTGTCATATAGCAAGAATTTTACACACACACATGCGCACACACATATATATATGTATATCATACATATCTATCCACTGATATTCATAGGCTGTCTTTGTCTTAGAGCCATGTGCACATCTGGATTTGCTAGAGTAACATAGTGGAAGGAATGTGCAGTGTTCAGAGTGTTTATTCCCACAGAAGAGTCATATTTTGGCATCTGTAACAGGCATGTTAACACACTCAAATACAGCCTGTGTATGTGTGTTTCATTATGTGTTTAGTATTATTGTGACTGCTCTGGAAGCAGTCACAATAACACAATAAAATCTAGTAAAGTAATTCTTTAGTTTGTCTCATAGTATAAATATGTTCATCCGTAAAATATTAATCCATACTTTTTACCTAGCGCCACCGTGATGTTGACATTTGTTGACATGAGTGAGATATCTCAACAACTTTTGGATTTATTGTCATGAATTTGGTACAGACATTAGCAACATTGTCAGATAAAATTTTGAATATGCCCAGTAAGCCTACTTAGGTGCCATTCTCAGCCCAGTGGCCAGAAGAAAATGTTATGATTCTCTGCAAACCATGGAAACGTTACATTTGCACCTATCGATGTTCCTTAAGTGACGAAATGCATGACCTGACCTTGTCATCGGGAGGTGGAGAAGAAGGCATCACATTGAGGTGAGATGTCTACAAAGCTGCAGACCACTGCAAGCATGCAGGCATGGGGACATATTTTCGCTGAGGGGTGTTGCACAGTTTAAATGTGCACACAAGACTGTATGTGCACGTGCTCAGCGAGATGGATGCCAGCTGCAGACCACTGTTTGAGACCAATGAAGAACAAAACTGGGTGTTTTTTTCTTTTCCTCACCATCACCAAGTGATCTTTGTGCCTTAACCTAACCACACGTTAACCACAGTGTTGTTGAATTGGAACCATTATCATTAGGGGTTTTCAATGATTTTCAAGTCAAGGACCCCTTAGCTCAAAGAGAGACACAGCAGGAACACCCCACAAAACATATATTTTATAGACTGACCTCACTAGGGTTGGAAATTAGCACCTGGCAACCACCAAATGTGGGTGAATTTGACTGGTGACGGGTGGATTTTATTAACCTACCTGCTACGGTGTCGGGTACATTATTTAACAAACCACTGAACTGTTCCATAAAAAGACGACTAGGGCACTCTACCTCAGTAGTGTAGTGTGTCTTCACTGCATCTTCTCGACCAATCTGAGTGAGGTTTTTCTTCGTCATTTTCTTGTTTGTGTTTACTGACAGACTGCAAAGCAACCAACCAAAAACTGTATAACAAGATGAAGAAGAATATTTACAAAGTTGAGTAGCCTTAGCAGTTAACGTTAGCATGGGTGCATTTGTAAGCTGACAACCATTTCCCTTAGTGGGAGTGAAGCTTTTTTTAACTTTATTTCACTGATAAACAATAAATTGTCAAGACAATAAAGTCCGCACAAAATAGCATTTTAAGTCTATTTATCCTGGCTTCATATGGATAGAGAAAGTCTCCACTAGTCATTGGGCTAATTTATACAATATAAAATGCCATAGACTTGAACTAATAATGTAAGCATGTTGTATTTGTTTGGAAAACGTGTTTAGTATAAGAGTGAACCTTGTGAGCTGTAATGGAGCTGGATTTTGTAACGTTACCTTTGTTAAATGTTTCTGTTGTTCCTGGCTTCAAATGAGTAGAGGAAATCTCTGCTAGCTTCTAGGCTAATTCACACAATGTAAAATGCCATAGGTTTATGCTAATAACATTAGCATGTTGTATTTGTGGGGAAAATTTGTCCAGCAAAAGACAAGTGCTTTGCCGTCATGATTTGTAGAGACCTACAACGCAAACATTTGTTACCACAATTGGGTTGAGGAGCTACAGGAAAACTGCTCAGATGTACCTACATTAGTGGCTTTGTTATTCCAAATAATGTGCGCTCTCTCTCACCTCAGACAAGATTTGGCGCTGGACTGAATGTACCAAAATTTCTAGTATTGCCGTTTGAATGGTGGTGGACATCCAGTTGTCTGTTTGCTTCACGTCTGTTCAGGTCCCCGGGGCAACTCAAATTGTTACATCTGCTTGTCATCCACTCCATTATCAGTGGCTATAAAATTCCATCCTGATAGATATGTCCTCACAGTCCAAGTCCCTCGCATTCAAGATATTTTATGGATCTAAAAAGCAGCTTCAGAACTGTCCTTGTAAACTTATGGTCTTTCTCAGCCTGTTCAGCCTGTCTGCCAATTGACCTATGGCTTAGTCCCGCCCTCAAACGCGATGAGCCAATCACAGTGCGAATAGCCATTCTCACACTTGGACATTCTCTGCCTGGACGTTCATTGAAATGCATTACAGAAAGTCAGTTTTGTTCAGTATTATGAGCTTTTTCTGAGATTTGAAGTTTAAAAATGGTCAAACGGTGTGCATGGGGTACATGCAACTCTGACACAAGGTATCCTGAGAGGCTGGGCGACTAGGTATATTTTTTACACTTTAAACCACATCTCAACCGAGAAAAGTGTCTCTTTTGGATAAAGTTGTGCGGTAGACCACAACATCAACTCAACGTGAATAAGATTAATAATGATGTCTACATCTGTTTTAAGGTAAGTCAACATCGTGTTTGAGGCAACATATTGTCACTTTGCTGGAAAGAAATATAAAGTTATCTTTAACATCTCTAGCTAATGTTAGCTAAAGTTAGCCTAACGTTAGCTCCTAGTTGCGTTGTTCACCATGTCACCTTGTTTGCTGGGAGTTCATTAGCATATTTTTTTCTAGTTTTGTACTTTGGTGATCGTACATCATTGTTAGCTGTTGTCCATAGGGCTCTAGTTAAGCTAACGTGGAGCTTAACTTCATTAACTTCTCTGTAATCACAGAGATAACAAAGGTTGGCAAACGTTATGCTGAATGATTCAGTGTAAATACTGTAGCACCAAACTGACGGAGAGACACTCTTGGTAAAAATGGTAAAAAGGCCGTTATCCTTTTCTCATATTCTGAGCCAAAAACCTTAACTTCAGTGGCACTTTAACTTGTTGTCTTTGATGGCGACGGTAACGAGATGCGGTTCACAAGCATACACTGTGACCTGTAAATTTTGGCTTGTAATTTGGGAACTGCCCATTGGTTCAACAGCCCATTGTTCCGACCATATTAAACTCATTGTTCCTAAGTCCATTCCAAAATCATCATGGTGCCCTGTGGTTAAGGTCTGGTTAGGTTTAGGCACAAAAACCACTTGGTTAGGGTCAGGAAAAGATCATGGTGTGGGTTAAAATGAAAAAGAAAGTGACAAACTCATAAGCCGTGAGCCTGCTTCGCCTCAAGCCGGTCGCAGCGCACCATACGCCCGCCGCGAGCCGTTCAGCACTGCGGACAGTCGGACTAATGGGACGTCAAACCAATGGGCTGTCGAAGCAATGACATGGACCCTGTAATTTAAGCTTTTCATCGACCTTCTCAACAATAAAATGATTAATATATCCCTCCAATGCGTAGTTTAGGCCCTTTTGGTTACTTCTCAATGACATCTGATCGTTGTGTCTCCAAAAAACATCAATTGCCTCCTGCGAAATGCCGTGTACTGTGACACCTGCCATAGCACTGAATGTTGATGGTTTGTCCAAGTGAATTGAGTGTCAATTAACTAGCTCCCACTACCACAAATCTCTCCCCAAGGCTAATGTTAGCTGCCTAATGAGCGGACCCTTACCCTTACACTTTGGCTTGATGTGATGATGTCACATCAGACCGCGGGAATAAATTAAATTTGCACATTTCAGATTTTCCCATTAATTAACGAAACTATGGCGGCCCGCCATAGTTTAATTTGACCCGCCATAGTTTCTAAATAAAAGATTTAGGCTGCCGAAAGTATTGACTTCTCATGATATAAATAATATCTCGAACGCCGTAGCGTTTTGTGCCAATGTGCTCAGGCTGTCAGATCCAGCGCTCGACAGTGGGAGCATTTCACCCCACTAAAAATACGTGTGTGTGAACTGTAAAAAATATTTAGGGGCACATGTGCGCATAAAAAAAATCAGCCGAAGCAGCCTATATTTTTGTCAATAAAAAAAATATGATAATCTAACCGCAAGGAACTCCAGCTGCCTTCCCTCTTCCCCGTGTGACATGGTTATGGGCGGTTTTCCTAGCCACTGTCGGCACAATGAATCTAAGTCCCACTGTCGGCTGGGTGGAAATAAGTCAAAGGGCTCTAGTTTCCCGGCGCAGCGCAGGGTGGCAAACCCCGCGCAGAGCTAGTTTCGAGCAGCGCAACCCGAGGTGCGCTCAGTTTGGTAGTTTGGCAGACCGAGGTGCACTGAGATGGGTGTGGTGGCGCAGGAGGGGGAGGTGTCGACAGATCCAGCTTGGCGCAGTGACAGTTTCATGCCAAAAGGCTTCGCCGAAGGTGCGCTAAAAGCTCACCAGCTGAAACCAGGTCTACTGTCAGCGCAGGGGGAGCGCAGCCGGTGTAAGCCGAAGTTTGGCTGACATTGTCAACGGGGTGAAATGACATCTGAAAACCTCTGACCTGTTGACTTCAGGCCTGCCTCTGCCCATTATGTAGTTTTCAAGGTGTAGTGCAGGGAAATATGATCCGCTGTGAACACTGTATATTTTATTTTGAAAATTAACCGGATGTTCTATTTTGTTTCTGTGCATGACTTCCTGCCCCGCACGATCTGCTCTGTGCTGAAATGCTGCGTTGTGCTCTGGCATCCGGCAAAAATAGAAGTCCTGCGTATCTTTTGCGGAGGGCTCCGGAGTGCCGCAGCTGTGACGGAGCAGGAACGCAGCACAGCCGCAGCCGGTGGAAACACACACATTGACTAGAATTGAATCCATCGGGGCGGGTGGGGTGGGTCATTAAAGATAAAATATGTCGGATATAGCCTACTTGTTCACAACAACTCTTGTAGGTTTGGTAAATGCATGTTACGTAACGTAACCTGCAACCTGACATCACAAAAGTGCCAAGCAGCGGCCACAACAAACCAGAATCACTATTAACCAAACCAGTATTACAAAAGTGGATGGCGATAAAACCGTGAGAGCGAGGCGGCCGCAGTTTTTAGAGCCAGGTGCTGCAGTTGCTCTCCACCGACTGCACCGCCTGTCTCTCACCTGATCTAACAGCTGATTGGTTTAGATGTCGACTCAACAAGATGACGTTTTAGATAAACTTTTCATTTTTGTTGAATTTTAGAGATTAAGATTGTATTTGTCTGATCTGAAGGTTTATTCTGTGAACAGAAAACATGTTGTGTGACTGATGAACTTTAGTCTTCAGAGACTAAATACATTCATCATAAACTATACAGAGTCTACTGTATATTAACACTGGACTTTTTTAATTATTGAAGTATTTAGCAACACAGAGACTTGTGGTCAGTGGGATGTGAGGATTCTTAAACTAACATCTGTACAGATGTGAAGCCCTGACTGTATCTGACTGAGCCTTAATGAAAGCTGTTGTCTCTCCTCTGAAAATATGAACCTTATAGTCAAGCACTGTTTATTCAGCCTGTGTAGTTGAGGGGACAGGTCAAACTGATATGATGCTGATTTACAGGAGAATTCATGTCAAATGGAGGATAAACCATGAACATAAACTGCAGATCACCTGTAAAGCATTTTAATAAATTAATCTATCATAATTAAAACAGCTGGAGACTGAAAACAAACTGATATATGGGTCTGATCACTTTTTTAATGAATTGACATCATTCCAGACAGGATGTAAGTGTGTCTGTGACTTCCTGTACGTACTGAAGGCTGCTGGAAACTGTCCAACTTCACCACAGCTTTCTGTCACACGCACGCATTTCGTGCAGCAAGTATACTTTAGCTTTAAGTATGCTCGAGTCTGCTACGATGGTGGTGATATGTCCCCTTTCAGCTTGTTAGTGCTGGACCCTTTTCCAGTTGACCTATTACGTCACAGACCAAACAATTGACAAACAAGTTAGCTGCAGTTAGCTAGCTGCAAACTGGTATCATCATACCATCAACAATACAGCTCTGTACATTTCGTACGTGCTATCACTTTTCGTACAGATGAGATGCATTCTATCCCTTGTGGTTATGGTGTTATGTTGTTACTGGCTACTTCTGTCATGCTATTTGACCTTCAGGTCAAAGCCTGGGGTGGAAACTGTGGGGCAGGCGCAGAGGGCCTTGGCCAGATTGGGTCCGATTGACTGTATACTTCCAATCACTTGAAGTGCGTTAGTCCGACATTGAGAAATTCAATCTAGTACTATTTCAGTTGAACTAACATGTTTACATGTAGTTTAAAAGCCCAGTGTTAGTCAAGATTTTTTCTGCTCCAATTTTAAGGGTCATTTACACTCCTTTTGCATACAAAAATAGATACTTCCCTTCAAACACTGAAACCGCCACTGCCCACATACTCGCATGCACCCTTTATGCTGGCATAGATTCTTGCGCTAGGTTGCACGAGAAGGCAGAATTAAAAGTTCCTGACAACAACAAACAGTAGAGGAATTTGTTATAATTTACGTATTTCATTATATTACTGATTCTTTCCTTTGCATAAATTTTAAAACTGTCTGTGTCTTGTCTTACAGTTGTGTCTTGCTAGAACTATGCTGCACTACCCCCATGATTTCCAGTGGTAGGCTGTTGCTCCATTTCATTCATATAGGAGAGCACAGATGCAGATGATGTCAGTGCCGAGTATGGACAGAAGGCTCCGAGCATGTCTGTATAAGAATGTAATGTTGTATGACCAGTGGCTCACAGTGGCTTATGTGCTTATGATAGCACACTTTAAAGAATTTCTTTGGCTTTTTTGCCTTTAACTGATAGGACAGTTCTTTAAGTGTGAAGGGGGAGAGACAGGGAGGACATGCAGCAGAGGGCTTCTATAAATGTTAAGTTGTCGGTCTATTCATAAGCAACTCTCTTGTTAAATTCATTACAGTTGGGCGTATTTTTTGGAACAGCTATGTGGTCTGGTGTGATTGGTATTGTGGATAAAATTGGCAAAATTTGACATAGATAACTGTGTGTAATATGCATCACTGGGTCAGTTTGTTGACTCCTCTGCATGAGCTACTGTTACACAGCATTTTAGTATTTTCCATTTTCCTGTAATTGTCTCTTGTAGTGGGATAGCACAGTGGTGCAGTAGCTGGCACTGTCGCTTCTCAGCACAGTAATACCCCTTTTCCACAAACATGAAACTGGTTTTGTTCTGGTTCCTGCACCTAATTTTGAAATGTTCAGAGCATTTTGACCAAAAATTGATTGGTTCAGAGCACGAAAAGTTGGTTCTCAGCTTAGCTTGGTTCTTGGAATACAACTGAGAAATCATCAGAAAAAAAGAGTGTGCAGTGGTCTCATAGTTGTTCCATGCTTAAATTTGGATAAAAACAAATATCTGTAATAACAGAACAAAATTTTGCAGGTAATCAATGTAATTTTGCTAGCACTGTTTATATCCATTCTGCATTGTGCAACACCCTCCAATTATGAAAAATTCCTAATTATAATGGTTATGTGCAAATGTATGTTTTATTTCTACATGAATTAACAAATGGTTAAGTCTATCACACATTCACTCTACTTGGCGCTCTGTTGTTCCATCTCCCCACATAGAATACCCAGAATGGACTCTGCCACCCTGGATAACTAAACGGTACATTCCCGTTTCAGTAGCGCACTGAATTTACGAATGGTCCAGTTCGTGCTAGAGTGCACCCCAGCACTTGGGACCAATTCCTATCTTAACCCTCAATCTTAATTTTCAAGCTCAACCCTCAATCTCACTAGCCCTCAAAACCAAGTGTTAAGGGCTATCTTGTGACTTTAAAATGGGACACCTCTCAAAGGCAAATACGTCTTAAGACTGTCGGGGGCAGAAATCAATACGCCAGAACTCCGTCCAGTCTGTCGATTCAAAGAAGAAATATACGTCATCAGTAGTGGTTGATAAAAAGATGCAACATTTTTTGTTGTTTTTTTCCCCAACACTTCAATTCTTGTACAAAACAAGCAGTGACAGACATGAACAGAACACATATGCCAGGGTTAAGAGAAAAAAAATAAAAATAAAATAAATAAATGAAAAAGTTCAGCAGCTCAAACAATTAAATTGTTTACATAATTTCAGAGTCTTTATAGCTTTGGAGTTTGTGGAGTGCTGAATGGTTTCTACGTATTGCTGCATTTCATTCATAAAAATTTTGAACAAGAGTTTTCTGTTATATTACAAAATTTACTCTAATGAATATGGAATTTCATTAAGATAATAAATAGATTAATGATATAGAATTGTTTATGTTTTGAAATGCTGACATCATAAAATCCAAACAGCACATCTTTGTACAGTAGTGAAAATAGAACTCAAATGTTGCAATGAATATACTCGACAAAAACCTTCCAAAAAAGTGACAGTATAGGGGCAGCTCCAAAACAAATGTACAGTTACCAAACTCGACAATGTCGTCTGCAGCTGTGCTGATTTCATATTGAAACAGAATGCTTGATCACTAGGGGAACAGTTGCCGTTGTGACTGATGTTATGAATATGAACAGTTCACAAGTTACAAATTACTCACTCCCATAGTTTTTTGGAGCCTGCTTGCTTTTTGTAAACTTGTCTTCATTGGTGGGCAGCATTACTTTCTTTTATTTTTTATTTTTCTGGGCTACCTGTCAGATATTCGTTAAGTTATTAGTTTAGTTTCATGTAGTATTGCAAGTATTATCACAATGAATACTGTAGTCAACATCCAGCAGAACTGGTGAGGCTGTTCACACGGTCACACAAGTGTTATCTGGTGACTTTCATCTACGTTAACGTTTCACTCTTTGGGTTATAAGTTGATATTCAACCAAATAACCTGTACCACAACAACCGACATAACTTATTCAGCGGAAAGTCACCAGATAATACGATCACTAACGTTAACCTGCAGCTGTAACATTACCAGCTGCAGACTCTACGGCTACAGGAGATGACACCGTCCGGTCATCTTACAAAAATATTGATGAAAACATTTCACATATTAAAACAACTTAACAACTACATTATCACTGAGGAAAATTGTAACTGAATGACAGCATACTCAGTTATCAGAGAACCGGGGTTACATGCGGGGCAGGCAAGCCAAAAAATATGTGTGTTAGGCTACAAAGAGGTCTATAGTCCATAAAATGACGTTAAACTAAGATAATGCAATGGTTATCATAATTTTAAAATGACTATTAACAAGGAAAATACTCACATTGATAACTCTGCTTCCTTACGTTTGTCGCTGCCATCTTGCATTGATTGAGGACAGAGGGATGTCGTATGCTGTAAAGCCCTGTGAGGCAAATTGTGATTTGTGATATTGGGCTTTATAAATAAAATTGATTGATTGATTGATTGATTGATTGATTGACTGACTGAATTGTCTGTACTCGGCTTGGTTCGGTTGGGCTCGGCGGATGATACGCAAAGGATTCTGGGATAGCACTCAGCACCAAGGGTGGTCCTGGAAAATCTTAAAAGTGAGGGCCATACAGCCCTTATTCTTGGCCCTCAACTCAACACTCTGAGAATCGGGACAGCACTAGCACTTCGCGGGAGCGCGGATTTTTGAGACTGAGGGTTAAGATAGGAATTGGGATTGGGCCTTGGAATGAGTATCTCCGTATGCATCCTTGGTGAAAAAAGGGTAGAAGAGGGTTCCGGGTTAGAACAGTGCTTAGGGCCCTTCTGTGTTTCCACCGTGTTAGTGTGGGTTTTCTCCAGGTTCCACAGTCCAGTGATATGCAACTTGGGTTAACTGTTGACTCTAAATTGTCTGTAGGTGTTAATGTTAAAGGTTCTATGTGGAAAGGCCAACCCTTGCCTGATGACCTGTCCAGGGTGTACCTTGCCCACTATCAGTTGGGATCGGCTCCAGCCCTACCTCATCCCTGTAGAGGATAAGTGGTTACAGATAATGGATGGATAATGGATAGATGCATGGTCTCTTGTGGTCACAGTGGCTGCTGTTCAGTATAGGCTTGCTTTAAATTATGGTTTGGCTGCTATTAGTTTGGGACATCTATGATTTAGCTGTTCACTTGAAAACAACTCTCGCAAAACACCCTGAATACTTGTAATCATTTGGTATGTTAGTCGTGGAAATCCTAGTCATATTGGATATAAGCAAAAAGTCTAAATCTCCAAACTCAAGTATCAGTGTTAGCACTGCAATGCTAAAGCCCGTATCACTTGAATCCAGAGAAACTGTCTGAGGCTATGGATGCTCAGTCGGGCCTGGAGCAGCGATAGGAGGGTGTTATCCTGCCTGACACCCAATCAGGAGCCTCCTTGTTGGGACAAAAGGCAAGCAATCTCCCTTTATCCTAACTGCTGAGATAAGAATAGCACCCAATAATGTTGGAGGGGTTTGGTATGAGGAAATCAAACCCCAGCTCTGATCCCCTGGGAGCACACACATACACACACACATACGGGGTGACACCAGCAAGCATATGTGTCATAGAGCATGGTCAGTGTTTTCACACCACCACCATCACCCTGCTGCCTTAGCCCTCCCTGTGGATGAGGGATGGGTGGAGGGTGAGCAGTGTGCTGAAGGTGTTAAACTGATCCAGAAATAAACACAGTGGCTGTTAAAACTGTATTAGATAGAAATGCCTCTGGCTCACACATCTCACTCCCCAGGGCCGTGACAGATCTGTGTGTGGATGTGTATGTAAGCTATATGCACATGTGTTACTGTATGTTTGTGTGTGTGTGTGTGTGTGTGTGTGTGTGTATATGTGGCAGTCATACTGGCTGTGAAGTGTGAGCACAGTGTCCAAGGACACAGCAGAAAGCCAGCCTCAGGGATGGACAAATAGAGAGACTCAGGCCAACTGAGCACCACTGAATGGAGCCAATAGGATTAAAGCAGCAATATGACCTTCACAGACAACTGTTAACAGAGAAAAGAAGTGCTGGTTTACTGTTGTTTTCATTCAGTCTCAACACTGAGGTCATAGAAATGGAGGACACAACCTCTGTGACTGTAGAGCCACTGAGGCTTTATGGCAAGTATCTGCTTCTCTGTTAACTGGATGAATGGTACACGCAGGCTGAGCTGTTACTTTTACTGTGTTGGAGTAAAATAAGGCACCAGTACTTCAAGTGTTTGAGCCAAGGCCAATGACTGGAGAGCCGAAGTGTTGTGAATGAGGGGATCCAGAAACTGTATCAAACTCTTTGTTTTAAACTGTATTTCGAAGAGAAATATAAGGGGTTAAATAATTTAGGAGTGATTTCAATAACAAAGAAGTGGGCTCGTATGTGTAGCATGCTACACTAGTAGCCTAATGTAAGTCACGTGATGTATGTCATGTGATGTACATAGTAAGAGCCATGCTCATTTTAAGCCAAACTGTGTTGTTTGAAAAAAAAAAAAAAAACAACTAAAAAAACTGCTTTTGTTGCCTAAACCGATGGAAATAAATGTAAAAATGAAGTGTTTTACGTAAGTGAACGTCCAAAACTGTCGCAGGAGGCTACGTAGCGTGTCACATCTTGACATTTAGGTCCTCTGACAAAGCGACGGTATTTGACAAGTTGAAGCGAGTACGGGTTGAACCCATGTAGTATGAAGAGCAAGGAAGTGCATGTAGGACAGGAGGGAGGGTATGGGTTGGGTAAAACAAAACAAGATTTTAAGCCAGGAGATCACAGTTAATTTGTGCACTTAGGTCCCGTTTTAAAATAAAAGACATTGTTATTTTAGTGCAACATTATGTAATTTACATTTCACATTAGTCATGTGACTTATTTATGGAACGTTGAATTACATTACGTTATGTAACAAACAAACTCATTTTAACCTAAACATAACCAAGGAGTTTTAATGACTGAACCTAACTGTGGGTGCTTCTGAACATTAACTACGTTATGTGCTACAGTGTGTTTCAGCTGTGCATAATATAGAAACGCTGAAGGTTTACCTTTGCATTACTATCAGATGTCACTGGGTGTGACAAAGAGTGTGTCTCAAATCACATACTTCGGTTAGTACACTTAAATGTTGTACACTTCTTGTGTGGTGCACTAATTTCTACAGGGTAGCATTTTTTCAAATCATGCACTGCACTTTTTTTTTTTTTAACCGTCTCTCCTTCTTTGTCTTCTTTTTGAAAGGAAAATTGCAAACGGATGGTGAAGCATTAGTGCTAACATTTGACTGCTATCTCTGCCCACACATAAATCAAATGTATGCCACAATGTCAGTGCTGATTAAAATGTGCTGCCGTAGCTAAGAGCACGTTAGCTAGCTAGCAAATGCTAATGTTAGCTTGGAAGCACTCGCATTATTGTTTGTGATACCGTTTAGTGGCTGTTTTGGTAAGGAACCGGAACCAGGGTGAGAGAGACAGGGTCCGGAATTCAATGGATGCGCCTTTCCGTAAAAATAAAAGCACCAAGCTAATACTATGCGGTTAAACTTTTTAATTTAAAGAATATAATTTACAAGAAAAGCCCCAAGTCATTAAGTTAACCTTTTTCTTTTATTGTAAATCAATGGTGCGCCAGAGTTTAAAGTTTTACTTTGGTGAACACTTTTACTTTGGTAAATTTGGTGAATTCCGGATCCGCTCTCTAGACCAGAACCAGAATCCAGACAAAATTCAGAGTGAATAGAAACCAGGCTCTTTGCCATACGTGAAGAGCCTGGTGATGCGAGGCTAAGTCATTACAGACCCAACAAACATTACTGATCACTTCTATTGGACAACAGTATTGATACTAAGTGTAAAACAAAAATGTATAACTCACAGGCTCCTTGAAAGTTGAGAGGATTGTCACAAAGATGGCGACCACTGAGGTGAGAGGTGTCCATCATTCCATACTCAACGTTTTGAGTGCACCAGTAGTACACTGCATTTTCCTGTACTATGCAGTGTGAACACACTTAGCACACTTGTGCACTAAAAATATTAAGTTTTTTAGAAGTATTCAATATGAGACACACTTGAAGTGTTGTATCCGGGAATGAGATTGGGTTGGACAACCTGGACATCAAATAGACCAGCCCAGCCAATCTATAGTGGCCATGTCACTGACGATCACCCAGTCCATGCTGGAACTGGTATCTGGGGAGCACAAAGATCCTCACAAAAAAAAAGGATATCTCACTTATCCTCTAAAAAACAAAGAAACAGAAAAAAATACCTATGTCACACAAAAAAATTATAATATATGGCTGGCTGTAACAACCCAATGTCTGTTTTAATTGTATCTTGTGATAAAGTCTTCCATAACTCCAGTCTACACAGATGTGACTCATGTAATGATACAACTCCTGAATGATAGTGTAAACCTAACCTTTGTCGAGGATTAAACAGTTATTTAGAGTTTAAATCTAAATGTTGCTGTAATTAGAAGAGTCATCTTGGATCAACAAATTTTGTTGGTGCAAACCAATCTTAATTTCTGTGTAACTGGTACACATAGCGGCAATTTATGATTCTACATGGTGTCAGAAAAGTGTGGAATCAGATAGATAAGTGGGACCATATGTTCACCATGTTCCCCCTACACACTGGCTGTCAAAATGGCTGAGTGGTGTGAGGCTCCAGGGCTTCTGATCTCCTGCTGCAACTGTGTGTTCAAATCCCACAAGCAGTGTTGGAAGCTGTTTCGTTGTCATATTCCCTATGATGTGAAACTTTTTGGACAAGCAGTAGTTTACTTTTGATCCTGTATATAAACACACTCAGATATTCTTATTAGAGTAACGCTATTTACTCAATTAGAGCAGACAACGAGCAGGGAAGCATTGAGGACGCGCCTGTTGCTGTCTGTCTGTGCAGCTGTCTAAGCGACACGCAGAGCACTCCAGCGCTGGGAACCTCAAAGCCCACGCAAGCCCCTGCTGATGAAATCAAACAGATGTTGAGAGTCCTCTAACACTTGATGAAACAGTTGGAAGTTTTTCAGGAGACCAGGGGACTCTTGGCCTCCTCACCACGCACCTGCTTCTGGTGCAGTGGAGGGCTCGGAGATGTTCAGATATTCATTAAGCAGAGCGTGATGCTGTGCAACAATCCCAGAAAGTGGACACCTTAACCTTACACTCATCAAAGGCACACAACTATTTCATATTCCACTGTGTATGTATCTAAAGAAAGAAGTCAATATATTTTTTGTTTGTTGAAGAGAAACCAGCCTTTGTAAGTGTTTTCAAATGTAACTCTAGCCGCCCAAATTCTAAAGTCAGTAAAGGCGTCATATGTTTATTTGCATGTTGATGTGTTCAGTGTGTATCATTTGCATAATGAAAACAACATGCAAAGGAAATGAGTCAGACCACCTTTTGAGCCCTGAGCCTTTTTTGTTTGATTTTCACTTCCTTTATTTGCAGACTTTGGACATATTCACTATGGGAGCGTTCATAAATCCAGTCTGACGCGCTACACTAAAATGAGAGAGCTGTTGTTCAAAGAAACAGAGCCTTCTCTTACTACATGAATTAATGTGGGAGACCCAAACATTATTTCAAATTGAGTTTTAATTTAAAAAGATACGTGGAAGTGGGAAAGCAATTCGGCATCTGTCTCCGCTCACAAAGGGCAGCTGTTGAACCTAAATGTAACAGAGAGTTGTAGTGTTGAATTGAACGAATCATTCAAAAGAACAAATCTGTTGAGTGAACGTACTGAACTGAATCACTTCTGGAACTGATTGAGAACTGCTTTGCCCATCACTAGAAAGTTGGAGGGAGATGGTGTGATTTTATGCCAGACTGGCTTACTTGTTAAACTTAATGGTGGGTCATTGCCTTAATTAGTCTGGCTGTTATTGAGATATTTTGATAGTGGTTTAATATCACAGCAGTGATAAACAATGCCAAGGCTGAGGGCAAACACTATCATTACCTGGCTGACCATTAAGGCAGGTCACTGCTAGACGTGATGCTGCTCTGCAAGGTGCACAATTAGTGTGTGCGTGAATTTGATGAGGGAGGGGCAGAGACTTGACTCAAATGCAGTTGTCCGGCATACAGCTCACTTTTAATTGAGGATTGATATCACAGACCAAAATTAAAAACTAAAATACAAAACTGTTAAAAGAAGAAGAAAAAAATCTTGCAAAAAGGAAACTTTTCTAGACAGAGGGCAAAAGGGCAGGTGCATGAGCACCACCTAGGCTCTGTGCACGTGCTTGCAATGTTCCAGATACATAAAAATCACAGTCTGAGCCTTAGTAATGTCTAAGAATAAATAAAAGAAAAAACACAACAAACAACAAGCTAATATTGATTTTGTTGCACAGATTGCTTTTTCTTTTTATTTCTCTTAGGCATATGGCATTACAGTTTGTATCATGCATTGAGTGACGCAAACAAAAACTATAATGTTGCCAGGAAGTCAGTGAATTAGCTGTAACTTTTGCTTTAGCCACATTTAAAAAAAAAATATATATATATTTATTACATTTGGCAAATCTGTGCTGTATAAAGTGGTGCTGCATTAGCAACCAGCAGCAGCTGCTTGCACTTCATCTATGGATGAACTGACAGTAATCAACCACTGGATGTCTGAGATGGGTATTGGAGATCTCACAGTCACTGAAAAGAAGAAGGAGGCTTTCACATCAGGGACCTGGGGCCTGGATCTGATTATATTTGACCCCAAAATCTAGTTTGTTTTATTGGTTTGGATTCCACACAGCATACACGTGTCATGATTGACAGGAAGAATGCTAGAAGATTTACAGTGCACATTAATGCTCCCAAGCAAATATTTTTGATTTCAACAGTTTGCTAACAGTCCAACCTAAGTTATGTGAAAACAAAACATTGTAAAAAGTCAGGCTGTTCTCATGTACTGTTTGTACGTTTTCCTACTAAAAGAAATGTGCCCTAAAATGTACAAATCTCACATAATGATGAGCCAGTAATACATGCGTAACCCACACATTTTGGAAGGCTGAGATCATGTGATCAATGCGCTGACAAGAGTAAAGAAGGAAGTGGTCCTGAGTGGTCTACTTAGAAGGCAGGTTGAGGTGGTGGATGGGTGACAAAACAACGTAACCACAGTAACTTTACTTGCCTAAGCTCTGTAACTTTACATTAATTATGTAATTTTATGGGGTGTCGGTGGCTTAGTGGTAGAGCAGGCGCCCCATGTACAAGGCTGTTGCCGCAGCGGCCCGGGTTCAACTCCAGCCTGTGGCCCTTTGCTGCATGTCACTCCCTCTCTCTCCCCCCTTTAACACTTGTCTGTCCTGTCAAATAAAGGCTAAAAAATGCCCCAAAAATATCTTAATTATGTAATTTTACATTATGAACACAACATCATTGATGGGCCACTATTTCCTAAGATATCATAGGAACTGCATTTTTTTGGGATATCATACGAACTGCTGTATGAGGATATGTTGAGAGGGCTGAAGTTACCACATCTGGGTTACTCCCTGTTCCACCCAGTCTTTATGAACAAATTGAAGACGAATCAGCATCCACTGCAGTGCAATTTCCTTTGTGATTTTTAAAAAGTTGAACAACGGTTACTTTGTTGTTACTCTGTCCTGTTAATTACAGACATATCTGAGCTAACTGCGGTTCCTTGACTTGCCCATAGAAAATGCCATGGCGTTTACCAGAGGTGGGGCCAAGTCATTGTTTTTCAAGTCACTAGTATATCTCAAGTTTTTGCACTCGAGTCCTGAGTCAAGACAGGTAGGTCCTGAGACTAGTTCCAAGTCAAGTCCTAAACAAGTCATTATGCTGCCTTCACCAAATGTAATAATATTTTAACATTAGAATAATACAATTTTAAATTTACAAAAATCATGAGTGCTTTTATAAATTAGTATTTGTTTGTTTAAACAAGTGTGACTGAACTTATAAAAAAGCAGCGCTGACATTGCACTTTCATAAGATATAACACTGTTAACCAGTAGAATACCACAAGAAAATGAGTTTTGTATGTGACTGTCCTGTCTTGTTGTAAATGCATCATTTATTGGAAAAATGTCTACAACCCTTTCTACCCAAATTTGATGGACATTTTCTGTAAGACTATTATTTCTTTAAAATAATATTGTACTTAGATGCATGCTTTATGTTTTATGTCTGAATGAAATAAAAAGATTAATGTTTTGAAAGGAAATGAATTGATTCATTTCATACTTTTTAAATAACATACTTTGTAATCTTTGGACTTGGGGGAAGGTATCAAGTATTTTCAAGTCAGAAGGCTTGAGTCCAAGTGAAGCCATTAGTCATTGGTGTTTAAGTACAAGTCTTTTTTGATTTTGTCGTCAAGTCTAAAGTCATCAAATTTGTGGCCCAAATCTGACTGAAGTCTAAGTCATGTGACTCAAGTTTGCTCCTCTACCATTTATGCTACTTTCATGTCATATTGGAGTCATTTTAATTAACTTGGCGTTGATGTCAGCTGGAAGGCTCAAATTTTTCTGAAAGCTCCTATATATCTGACTTACAGGGCCTGAAAAACAAACATATGTATATGGATCTTGATATAAAAGGGAGTTATGCTTACTTATATGTATATGGATACCTTACATTTGCCAAAGGCCATCAGTCAATGTAATAAAATCCATATTCTGTATCTGTGTTGTGTTTTCAGTGCACAGTATCTTAATCCTCACAGGGCCAACTATATAATCATATAACAGTGCTGATCACTTACAAGTGAATAACAGGACTCTCTCCTATCTCTATCATCCATACAACATGCTCTCATAGAACAGGTTGTATGATATGCCATGAAAAATACATGCTCAGCAGTTCGTATGATGTCCTATAAGTTTGCACTCCACAAATTACGTTACGTCCTTAACGCACAGTTACGTAATTAACGTCAAGTTACAGAGATTATGTTTAGGCAATACTGTGGTTAGGTTTAGGAAAAGAACCATGGACGTACCGTCAAAGTTCGCTCAAGTGTCACACAGTTACAAACACACAATCACAAGTCCTGGAAGAAAGTGTTTTTTTGTGACCCATCCACCACCCCAATCTACCTCCTTACCAGCACCGTATTGGCCATGTGATCACAGCCTTTCAGAATTTCATGGGATATGTACAGATTTGGGTGCACTGCTTTTCTTAGGAAAACATACGAAAAATTTGTGAGAACAGCCTGATCCATATCATGCCATGAAGGCAGCATTTGCCTGCAAAGGTCTGGAGTATTCTGCCATCTTTATCTTGTAGGGGGTCATCCCTATGTTTCCCGGGTTCTATGTTCCCCGCTCAACCAAAAAGGGTTCTAAGTTTCCCACTTGCTAAAAAAAAAAGGTTATAGAACCCGGGAAACATAGAACCTTTTTTGTGTAAGCGGGGAACATAGAACCTTTTTTTGCAGGGTTAAGTGGGGAACATAGAACCCGGGAAACATGGAACCCGGGAAACATAGATACGCTCCCATCTATAGCCCTTTCTGAATAGGAACTGTGGAAATTTGCAGGAAAGCCCAATCAGTATAAGTTCAGCATTGGCAGTATAAAAACAAAATCGGGGAGTGCAGCAAAATGCCGCCTGCCTACTTTTGTTCATACAGAATGTGCCTTTTTCAGGGCAATGGGGGGGCGTGAGCAAGTAACAAAACGTGTAGCTCAGTGTGTGACGTAAACAGTAACGTGCTCTGAGGGAAGCTGCGGCTGGTCAGTCCTTCTGCGATTCTCTTGTAAGTCAGCCAGTCCTTCACCATCCCCGTCACTTGACGGTTAATAGCCTCTTTATTTGCGAGGACAAGGAGGGCGCGCAATTCCTTGTCTCCTCTGTTGCTCATCTTTACTGTAGTGTCTGTCAGGTTTGTGTTTCCCTCTTGCTATTAGCTGCTCATTCCTGCTATCAGCTGTTTCCTGTTTATCCACCACCAGTGGGTTGCATGTGCGGCGTCATCAACAGCTCCTCCCACAAGTCATCAACAGCCCCTCCCGTGGCGGAGGGCACCTCGTTCTTTTTAAACCAAAAAGGTTCCGCCAATATGTTTATCCCTACACAGCGGAAAACTGGGCACCTCGTATCAATTCGCCAATCCGGCTCTGTGTGTCTAAGCGCTCACAGCTTGCCTGCAAAATGGCCCAACATTCACAGAAAATCTGGCAGCGTAACATATGATACAAGCCATACAACATACTGTTAAGAAATGTTGAATTCCAAGATTGGATTTATAGTTATTAGCTTTGTTACAAATGCCAGTAGGATTTTGCATTAGAACAGAACCCAGAAGTTCCTGTTTCATTTTGGCTGTTTCAGATCATCACCATAGTATGGAAAGGTCATGTGAACTGAAACATAAATATATTTTCAGTCACAGAATACAAACTGCACCCTAGAGCTAGTTTGGAGCTGATGAATTGGATAGGAAGAGAGAAGAAACAGATTGCAAAGAAAACCTTCAAAGATATTCTGTTGCCTTTAATTTCAACACTGATCTGTTATCTCTCTCTTAGTGGCAGCGCTGCTTCAAAGTGTGCTTAGATCCATTAAAGTGTATGTTTCTCCTGGCATTACTTACTGCTTTGTTGTTTTCTGTGGCTGTTTGAAGCCTGTTCCTTATCTAGATAGGGCTGGTAAAATATCAAGGTCTGCATATTAAATATCTGCATTGTTTTAAGCTTCAGGACAAATTCCTGAACATAACTACAGGCCTTGAGGGAGCTTGCTTGACATGTAACAAATGTTTGCCTTGGGCCTGTAGTGCAGTTTGTACTTAGTGGTAGAATGCATCTGTCCATGTTTCATTATCTGGTGAATTTCAAAACAGCACATTTCACGTGATAGAAACAATGTTGACTTCAAGCGAACAGTCTAGGAGCTTTGGGCACCGAAAAGAATAGAATCCAGAGATTTTTTTTTTTTTTCATATAATCTGGACAGCTTGGTACATTAATAATAAAACCGTTTGATAAGGTATCACCTCTGGCCTGGCTGGGGTTTTTGTGTAACTGAATGAATTCCAACAAATTATTTTCTAGCATGGTTTTGCTCTTCTTCAGCTTCATTCTGTCTGCTGACAGGCAATGAGAGTCTGAACATGGATGCATAAATAAATATAAATAAAATAAAATAAAATAATAAATAATTAATAAAATAAATAAATGCATTTATTTAGATTATTTTTAGAGCTTTGGGCCTTTATTGCTGTACTTCCTAGCCTTTAGCTTAGCTCCTGCTCTGCAGCCTCTGAACGGCTTCCTCAGCTCAGCTGGTATGGGGTGTCTAACTCTGTAAGTGGTTCTTCTCAGAGCCAGAAGATCGTTCCTCGTGTACACAACTTTACTCATCACATTGGAAAGATTAACAATCAGAAAATACACTCAAACATAACTCAAAAACAGGAGCTACTCAGACTTGCTGCCACCATAAGCGGCACATCTTTCCACAAAAAAAAAAAAAAAAAGTCAGGAGGAATAGCAACATTTAGCCAACAAAGGTAATGTTACAAAATTCAGCTCCATTGTATCTTACGAGATTCACAGACAAAACAGCTGTGTTATACTAGACATGTTTTGCCCACATACACAACATGCTAATATTATTAGCATAAGCCTATGGCATTTTACATTGCATAAAGTAGCCCAGTGGCTAGCGGATTCTCTTCTACTCATATGAAACAGGGGTAAATCAGACACAAGACTTAGAATGCTATTTTGTCAGTGCTTTATTCACATTTTATGTTTTTTTTTATCTGTGAAATAAAAGTAGGTAATGGTTTCAGCTTACAAAAATAAACATGTAGTTACATTTCTTGGGAGGTGCACATCAGGCTACAGTGTAGGGTGTGTGTCTACGCAGAGAATACACCGTAGGTACAGCATCCATTCAACACAGAAGTATAAAACCCACTTAAATGTTCACTGGGTGATCAGGGAGGAGTTGTCACAAACTGCATCTTTTGCATCTTAGTCTCTCCTACCTAAGATGTAATGAGAGATGTGAGGAAAAGATGTAGGGAGGGAGGAATCAAGGAAACACAGTTTAGGGACATGACATGTCCTTTCCTCTCAGGTGTTATCTAAAGCTGAGTATTTGTCTGATGATGGCGGCACGGCTGTACAGTTGTCAGTCGGCTTTGTTCTGTATCAACTGTCTTTTAAGTTTGTATTTGTTGCATCATTCTACAGTGGCTTCTTCTGTTTATGTTATACTGATCAGCTGTGTTGTACTTTAAAAACCTACTGTGTTCATGTTGTGTATTGTGAGTGTTTATTTGCATAATATATCTGAATGGAGTATTTAAATTATGTTGATTATGGTAAACACACTAAGGAAATGGCTCTTTCTGCTGTGACCCCACAGATGTTGAGCTGCGAGGTTTTACGCTACATTAGGACTCCCGTCTCACTGTATTTACATAGACTGGCTTGTATGGATGCTCATTTGTTTAGGGAGCTCACAGTGTGCACAGAGCGATACACAGGGAACAAAGAATGTAAGCAGAAGTTAAATAGGACACTAAACGCACGTTTTGGTAAGGTTTTTAAAGCACATTTTTTTTATGTGTTATTTGCACAGTCACACAGGGCTGTGTCCACCATTTGATTATTGTAGTGTAAATGCAATGAATTGTAGCAGCCAGAGCAGTGATGGAAACTGAAACTTTAAGAAGCTGACAGACACATTTCACCCACGTGATTACATGACTCACATTGACAAAGTGTAATAGATATGAATTTCCAAGCTGGATGGGATGGCTCTGCTTTATTTTCAATGGGTCAAGATTCTTAATGACATCTTAAACAGTTCTCCAGATACTTTGTTCATTTCGCATGTTTTCTGATTTATTTAAGAAAAACATATTTGATCTTTACATCTATCTTTTTAGGTTGATGTAATACAATGTTTTTGTTTAGTTGATACGTGGGTTGCAAACATTTCTTTCACTTAAGTCTTTGAGGCACAAAACTAACAATCCTCTGAGCTAGGGGCCATATTGGCAGCTGCTTTTCGTAACTTTTGCATGAACTGCTAATAATAATGGATATGTTTTGCCCAGGCAAATACACAGGCAAATAGAGGCAACATAGACTGAAACTCTCCAACTGAAGAACAAACATTCTCAGGAAGTGAGAGACTTGCATGCTGCTCTCCATTGAAGGATTAAAAACAAACAAACAAACAAAAACAAATTTTGGGGTATAGTGTCATATAAACAACATATAAAACGTGTACTTAAACAACTTAACAACTTGGAGATTCAGGCAGGGCATTTACTCAACCCACCTGAAGAAATGCAGTAGAAAGTGCCTGAAGCTTCAGCTAAGCTGTACAGCACATGAGTGCACTGCCGATGGGGGACCATCCAGGACCTGAGCTGCTGAGAGCAAACAGCGACTGATGGTGTCTTTGATCAAACTGCCCTCTGATGCCACCAAAAACTGAATCACTCTGCAACCCTGAATTTCAGCGTGGGCAGTTTTTGTTAGATGCTGTTGCCAACTACAAACCAGAGAGAGTCTGCATGTGCATCATTATGTGTGTGAGTTTTACTCCTCACTTGAGTAGAGGTGTGCAGGTGACTACGGTTGGGCTGCTGGAAATTTTATTTTGGTTCTCTCTCCAAAGAATGACTGAGAGCCACTGCTCTGCTGTCAGCTGAGAGAAACTGGGAAAATACAACGTGTGGATCAGTGGCGTAAGGTTTGGTGTCAAGGGCCTCAGTGCATTCTATTATGACGGGCCCTATGCTATTGTGCACTTATCGTCTTGTCACATGACCAGATTTGACATTGGATAACATCAACATACATATTACTAGACAATCACCACTGTATATCTGTACATGACAAAAATACCAAAGTAAGTAAGCTGAATTTAACAGTTTTAATTATTTCTTTTAGTTTATTTGGAATACGCTTATAATTTGGTTATAGATGCTATTGACTTCTTTTTTTTTTTACCAAAAACAGAGGAGAAAAAAAAAACATTAGAAACACTGGCAAGATGTGTTTGTCTTTTTCAGTGGCAGATATAGCAGATGACACTGTTTTTAATTTAATAGGAACACAGGCATATTTTCAAGTTGGCAGTTACTCATAAGGGCCCATTCTCCACCCAACACATTGCTGGAGGGCTCACTCTCTCTATGGGCCTGCCAACTCATGGGCCCCAGTGCAACTGCACTGTCTATATTTATGCCTCTTTACCTAAGCATATTACTCTGTGAATTAAGGATTTATTTTGCCCAAACCAGAGTCGGTGACTATTGGAACAATGGACTAATCAACCATGGTGGTTTTAGTGAGTTTTCTTTTGTGTGTGTGGAGTTTGAATGAAGTGCTTGATTATATCGGCAATCGCTGGTTGTTGGGCTAACTGTGGCCAGTTGGAAAATCACTGGAGACCTTCTTCAGGATTGCAAAGACAAACTGGAAAAACAACCAAAGCCAGCAGGGGGCAGATGATCATTAAGTGAGTATTTTTGTCACATCACGCTATGTTGTGGGCAACAAAGTAATGGCTTTTGGCTGTGGTGGTGATACACAGCTACCAGGCATTATACAGTAAGGTGTGTTTGTTGCTGATAACACCAGTGTTATTACATTTAAGTCATTCTAGTCAAACAGTGAAGTAAGTTATTTTCAGACGCCCGTGTTTGAGACGCCCACCTCCATGTGCTGGAAACATTTGGGGAGTATTTGAGGGCTGAGTGTCAGGAGCTCAGATGTAATGCATCCTGGTACAGGATGTTTTATTTTATTTTATTTGCATTATTCAGGTATGAACAGACCATTGCAAAACAGTTCCTAAATTGTACAGAGACACTAAAAATGGAGTGGAAAGACAGAGGGAATGTGTCCTAAAACTGCCACCACTGCACACTGTTTTAGTAGCTGAAAGTACGGAAGAAACCAAGGATGATGAGAGTTTGCCCAGGGCACTGCGATTAAACAGCGTGGGGTGGAGGTCTTGGGACAGACCTCATTGACCCTGGGGGCCTTTGTGCTGTCAGGAGCATTTAGCCTGGATTGGCTGCAAGCTCTCCCCTGTGGTTTTCATCAGACTCACGGGGACAGGCACCTGTCGGACACAAATGACAGCACACACTCTACCATCAGCCCACGTGCCGAGACGCTGCCAACAACAGAATTCCTACAGAGTGATTCTGGAATTGTTAAATCTATAAACTGGATTTTTTATTGCAGTTTTGGCTATCATTCGATCAGTAACGGAAACACTTAAAATGACTTGCTAAAAATCAGTGTATGGCAACTACTAGTCTCTATATACAGCCTCTACATTCAGTGAATGTAGTGGGTACGTAGAGGGTCTGTAGGTCTGTAGATGTTGAGAGTCTGTAGGCAAACCCAGGAGATCTTGCCTCCGGAAGAAGAGTGGAAGAGCCCTGGTTTCCGGTTGTAGGCTGTTTGCAGTCCGCGTGATATTGACCAATCATGTTTGAGGCGGCTGCAGTTGTTGCCAGGTTAAATGGTCCGTGCAGTGAACTTAACGAGGTGGAAGATAATTGGCGTCACTGCAAACTCTGAATCAATCGCAATGGCTCAGCATATTTACTTATATATAAACAGAAGTCAGAAACGGAAATTCGCCCAAATCAAACTGGAATGCCAAAAAATCGGGGGGTCTGCCCCCAGAGGCTGTATCGCTGTCTGCCGAAAGTCAGACGCTGAATACAGCCGATGGGTTTCCAAGAATGAGCAACTACACACAGCTAAGAGGACTGTACAATTACATGAGCAGACAGGTTTAAACCTGTAGTTTACGCAAACTGTCTGAATCGTTCAGTTACATTGTAACCTTGGTTCTTTGAGTGAGGAGATTATCTCCCTACCCAGTAGCTATGTCATAACTGCGGGAATTATCCCCATCTGGGGTAATCAACATGGAAAATTAATTATCTTTAAGACACACCCCTTTACATGGCCGGCATGCACCAGGCTATAAAAGCCCCACCTTGAGCATGCACCCACTGATTAACATTGGAACAGGTACCGAGTGGCCTTGAGCCTGGGGAGATAATCTCCTCACTCAGAGAACCAAGGTTACAATGTAACTGAACATTCTCTATCGTATCGAGATTACCTCCCCACCCAGTATATTATAAGGATGGGAACACTTTAAGACACAACACGAGGGGCCCCAGGAGACACAGCAGATGTAGGTCCACAACTTGAACATCTAGCAGCTGCACAGACCTCCGAGAGGGTGGCACCCCACCACAAGGCCCACAAGGTAGCTACAACTCGTGTTGAGTGTGCCCACGCACCCACCGGTACTGGTATGCCTGCCCCTCTGTAAGCCTGTTGAATTGTCTCCAAGAACCAATGAGACACCCTAGCCTTCGACACTGGCTGGCCCAGGCACTGGGCCTTAAAGCAGACAAAGAGTTGGTCTGTCTTTCTAAATGCTGCATTACGCCGGACATAGACCTTTAGAGCTCTAACAGGACAGAGATTTGAGTTTTGTTGACCCTCACTACCCTCCTTGAAGGGGTTGTAGGGTTCCAGTAGATTCAAATGAAAGTCTGTGAGTACTTTTGGCAGGAATGCAGGGTTTGTATGCAATATGACACCAGCGTCATCTGGCAGGAAATGACAACAGCTCTTGTCCACTGACAGAGCGTGCAGTTCCCCCACTCTTTTGGCTGATGTCACTGTCAAGAGAAAAAACACTTTAAGAGACAGACACTTAATTCTGACTGACTCTAAAGGCTCAAAAGGTTCCTGCTGCAGGGCAGCCAACATCTGACCCAGGTCCCACGGTAGAATGGCTGGCCTCCTGGTGCGTGGTGCACCCTTCAGGAACTAAGAGATGAGGCTTCAGTCACCATCTACAAGCCTATAATCCCCTATATCAGCCTTGATAGCTGCCACCATGGCTCTAAGGGTTGATGGTGATTTTCCTGCCTCAAGCAGCCCCTGCAGGTACCAAAGCACCTCTGGGGCTGCACATGTCAGTGCATCGATCCGGTTGGTTGTGCACAATGATGCAAAGAGCTCCCAACCATAAGAGTATGCAGCTCTCATAGATGGTACCCGAGCACTCTGCATTGTCTGAACCACTGACTGCGCAAGTCCCAAGCCTAACAGACTGACCCTCTCAGGAGCTAGGCCCAAAGTTGGAGCCCCTGTGGAAGGGGATGGAGCAGGGCCCCCTGAGCCTGACTCAGAAGGTCCCGCTGGACAGGGAGCTCCCATGGCCTCCCAGGAGAGGCACCACCTCTGAGAACCATGCAAAGAGGGGCCAGTTTGGGGCCCACCAGGATCAGCGGCACTTCCTCCTTCTGAACTCTGCAGCAGATTTGGGAGAAGAGTGAACGGGGGAAATACACACAGCAGGCCTTGACACCACCATAAGACCCAAGAGACAGAGACACAACCACCTTGTGACCCTGGCACCCAGTCAAAAATGAGAGCAGCAGGTCAGCATCACCAACCCAGCTCTGGCATCCAGCCACATGCCTGGAAACTGGGTGGCCTGTGCAGGCTGGAGACTGCACTTTTTCTTGTTAATGCCCCAGCCCCAGACCCCAAATATGATCCAACAGCACAGCCACATGATGGTGGCACAGATCCTCTGTCTGTGCACATATAAGCCAGTCGTCTAAATAGTTCAGTATCCTGAGACCCTGCTGCCGCAGAGGCCCCAAGTCTGCATCCATGCACCTGTTGAAGGTGTGGGGTGCCAATGAGATACTGAAGGGGAGGACACAGAATTCAAAGGTTTTTCCCTCAAAGGCAATCCTGAGAAGCCTTCTGATTTGAAAAGAGGCGACCTTGAGGTCAACAGTTGCAAACCAGTCGCATACCAACCTGCTAGACCCTGGACACGGTCAACATTTTGCACTTCAGGGGCCTGAGGAACTTGTTCAGCCCCCTGAGGTCTAAGACAGGCCTGACCGTCCCATCCCACTTCGGAACACGAAGATAGCAGGAATAAAACCATGCCTGCTGATCACTCGATCACTTACCTGATAGCTGACTTCGCCATGAGAGTGAAGTTTTCTGAGTGCAGGACCTCCCTGTGCTGGTGGTCTGCAATAATGGAAAATGCAGCCAGCCTTGTCAGAGGAGGAGTGCTTCAGAACTGTAAATTCCCCTGGATCATTGTTGAAACAACCCAGGGGTCTGCCTCCAGAGCCTCCCATGCCGTCTAAGGGCAAGGGAAGGCTGGGGGTGATGTCCCGTCAGGACTGAGGCATGGGCTTGGGTGACCCCTGGCTACTGCCACGTCCTCTGCCCCGTTTAGACTTGTTGCGCTGTGCTGCGTCCAGCCGGCCCTGCAGATCTTCTTGCCCCCAAGTAGGCTAAGGTTGCTTGGGCAGCTGCGATTGAGGCTGCTGCCAGCCCTGACCTCGCTTCAAGGTGCCTAACTCCTCCATAGTACAGCGGCTTCGTGGCCCTGCTGAATCATCATGGATGCAACAGGCCCACACAAGGCAGATGGCTCAACAGGCAGTTTGAGCAGACACGCTCTATCCTCTGGCTGCAACATGGACTGTGAAAGCCAGAGATGGCACTTGGCCACCCAAAAACTTGCCATAGCACTGCCAGCTGCTTCACCCTGCTCTCTCATGAGCTTTGGAAGAAGTGAGAAGACATGTTGTAGTTCGGCTATTAGATCCGTACTACACCCCTCTTCTAGATAGCCAACTAGATGATGCTAGTGCAGGGACCGTATGGCAGCCATGTTTGCCAGCTGTGTCTGGACTGCCATGACACCATGCTTTTTTCTACTCGGGCAGTTCACCCTGGTGTTGTAAACCGACTCCTGACCATCTCCTCAAAATCAGAAAGGAGAGGCACTAGGAACCGTGCGGGTCGGACCCTGACCAGCTGGCATGTCAAGCCGGTTTGCTGTCATCTCTCTGTCCTGTTTCTTTTTTTTTTTTGGAGAGTGCACTCTTTAACTATTGCACTAACACTGCTAACTGTCTTCAAATAGTTTGCCTGAGCCAACAGATATTAGTGTGGCCACAGTATGGATTATTTTCTTTGACACCGGCAAGGTGACTCCGACAGGTCAGAGATCAATGAATCAGTGGGTACATGCGCAAGGTGGGGCTTTTATAGCCTGGCACATGCCAGCCAAGTAAAGTGGTGTGTCTTAAAGATTATTAATTTAACATGCCACTTACCCCAGATGGAGATAATTCCCACAGTTATGATGTAACTACTGGGTGGGGAGATAATTTTGTTACGATAGAGAACATATATTTCGAGGTAATGACAAATGATAAAATGTAACGTTCTTATTTCAACTTGTCAAATATTGGACTTTTAAATATGGTGTGCTGGGTATCTTCCTTCCATCTGTTGTTCATGTTCTGGTGTGCCGTGCCAAATTACGCTTGTTACATGGATTGTGTCTTCTCAATGTACACTTCTGTTTTCACAAGAAATGTACAGTTTCTGCTTGTCACGTAATAAACTTACAACATCAGTAAAATACCTTGTATTTACGTTTATTTTCGTATGCAACAAAAGTAGGTGGTTCGTTTTCGGAAAAAAACATCATGGGTTGGCTCAACATTCATATGGGAAGTGAACAGTTGGCTCCCAGGTGAAAGTCCGGGGTTTGTTGGAGCCATCCACCTCTCCTCTTGCCTGCACTACAGAGACTTTCCATCTCCATATTATGTTGTTAACAGCTGCATTTCAAACTGACGCTGCCCGGCCGTGTATCATACTGCCACTAAAGGTGCCTTTTGCGTCTATGTCTGATGCTAAAATCACTGACCTAGTGATGGTATTTTACAACTTGGAAATGAAAAACCCTGTTTCCACCAAACACTTTTGTTATGGTACCTTTGGAACAAAAGTAACGCTTAATACGTGGTACGTAGATCCTAGATCCATTTGGTGAAAAATAACTACCGTATTTTCCGCACTATAAGGTGCACCTAAAAGCCTTTAATTTTCTCAAAAACCGACAGTGCGCCTTATAATCCGATGCGCCTTATATATGGATCAATATTGGTTAATTATGGCTACCGTAATCAGGGGGCGTCGCCGAAGTAACAGTGGTAAAAACGGTAAAGGGGAATTCCAGTGCCACACCACTTGTGTGTGTATAAAGACCCCAAAATGGCACCTTTCAAGAGACACGCTTACGACGCAGAGTTCAAACTCAAGGCTATCAGTCACGCAGTAGAACATGGGAATAGAGCAGCAGCGAGAGAATTCAACATTAATGAATCAATGGTACGGAAGTGGAAGAAGCAACAAGATGGCCTGCGCCAAGTAAAGAAGACTAAACAGAGTTTCCGAGGGAACAAAGCGAGATGGCCACAGTTGGAGGACAAACTCGAACAGTGGGTTGTTGAACAGAGAGCAGCAAGTAGAAGCGTCTCTACAGTCACTATTCGAATGAAGGCAACAGCGCTAGCTAGCGACATGAACATCAATGAATTTAGAGGCGGTCCTTCTTGGTGCTTTCGTTTTATGAAAAGACGTAATCTCTCCATCCGCACACGGATGCTCGCAGCAACTACCAAAAGATTACCAAGAAAAGCTGGCCTCTTTCCGTGCATACTGCAAAAACAAGATCACTGAAAAGAAGATCCGGCCAGAGCACATCATCAACATCGACGAGGTTCCACTCACCTTTGATATTCCTGTGAACCGCACTGTGGAGAAAACGGGGACCAGTACGGTGGATATACGCACCACAGGGAATGAGAAGTCATCCTTCACTGTAGTTCTCGCATGCCAGGCTAATGGCCAGAAACTTCCACCCATGGTTATTTTCAAGAGGAAGACCTTGCCAAAAGAAAACTTTCCAGCCGGCATCGTCATCAAAGCTAACCTGAAGGGATGGATGGATGAAGAAAAGATGAGTGAGTGGCTGAGAGAAATTTACGTCAAGAGACCAGGTGGCTTTTTTCACACAGCTCCGTCCCTATTGATCTACGACTCCATGCGCGCCCATATCACCGATGGTGTCAAAAAACAAGTGAAGCACACTAATTCGGTGCTTGCCGTCATTCCGGGTGGATTGACTAAAGAACTCCAGCTGCTAGATATTGGTGTCAACAGGGCGTTCAAAGCTAGACTGCGAACTGCATGGGAGCAGTGGATGACAGAAGGCGAACACACGTTCACCAAGACGGGGAGACAGCGCCGGGCGACATACGCCACAATCTGCCAATGGATCGTGGATGCCTGGGCTGATATATCAGTCTCAACTGTGGTCCGAGCTTTCACGAAGGCAGGAATTGTCACTGAACTGCCAGACAACAGCAGCGACACTGACTAATGACACTGACATAATGACGACTTTGACGAGACGGAACCGGGCATGTTAGATGCTGTACTTCCCCAACTGTTCAACTCGGACACTGAAGAGGAAGAATTCGAGGGATTCGTGGATGAGGAATGAACTGAAAAAGTGAGCTTTACGTGTTTCTTTCACGTGTTTACAACTGAACAAGGCTGGGAGATATTGTGAATATGGACATTAACATTTGAACAACGTTGAGTTATTGAGTTATTGTTATATTGTTATTGCTTTGCACTATTTCGAGAGTTACTATATTGTGATTGCACTAACGTTCGATTTACCGTTGCGGTATCAGACTGTTTCTTTTACGTGTTTACTGAATCAGGGAAAAGTTCCCCTCCACGTTTGTGAATGCACTAAGTACGTGATAAAAAGTTGCACTACCTGTTGTACCTTGCTGTTGGTAAAAGATAATACTACGTCACTGACGTTACCTCGGGGAAAAAAATAAAACAGCTGTTCATGTAGCTTTGAACTGTGACAAATGGAGTTGGAAATACATTGTTTTCAACGAAGGCGGCGCAAATACTGGTAAGAGCTACCGGTACGTACAGTACCGTATTGTGAATGCACTAACTTGTTTTGGGAGTGAACGGAGTTGTCAGAATGTTGGTTTGTATTCTATTAATAAAGTTTGACTGACTGACTTATCTGACTGTTTTGTTGACATTCCCTTTAGCGCAGCTCCATCTAGTGGATGCATAACGCAACCCCAGCCACTACAGTAGTTTCTATTCTATGCGCCTTATAATGCGGTGCGCCCTATATATGAAAACAGTTTTAAAATAGGCCATTCATTGAAGGTGCGCCTTATAATCCGATGCGCCTTATAGTGCGGAAAATACGGTAACAAACTCCACAAATCCATTCAGCAGCTCCACCATCCACAGTCAGACACACACAGCTGCTTGTTTAATGCTGAATCACAACTCATAACTTGCACCAATGGCTGACGCTGCTCTGGTGTGACTGTTTTTGCTGGCTAGTAAAACATCCTAATGCAAACTTTGTACTGGAGTTTACCAGCCTGTTGCTCATGTGACATTTGAAAATAATTAGAAACATGGCTGTTCTTGGCTTTCACTGTCTGAAAGTCCAACACAAACATTGTCATCACGTGTCATCAACAAAAATAAAACATACTAGATTTCACCTTAGTTTTTATTATCCAGATCTATTTTTAGCTTGTCATCGTCCTTGTTTTTGTCATGGATAAAATGTCATTGACGAAAATTTTTCGTTATAGTTTCCATCAACGAAATTAACACAGAGTCACAGCCAGAGGGTTATGACTTATAACAGAGGTGAAGTGGCTTCTTTCTGTGAGGAGTTAGGTCCATCTGGCAAGTGTCACCAGCCAAGACATGACCCTAAACATAGTAAATGACAATTAAAGTGTATAGATGGGACAGACAGACAGATAAATGAATTGATAGATGAAAAATGACTTACTGTTGGTCATGGTTTGCCCATATTTCCACTACATAACTGAATATTAGCCCATTTTAAGCACCCCACCAGCACATGATCATTAGAATGATATAACACACACTGTGCATAAGATTATGGTGTTTAATACTTTATAGGGCAGCTGTCCAGTTAATGACAAAATATTTAATTGGAAGCTATTTGTCTTGTGCCTATATTGTGAGAAAAGTACATCTTTGCTACTAATGATTTTATAATCTTTTTGTAATACATCACAGTGTCTGAATACTGAATCTTTTCTATTGTACTTCTGCCAAATCACAGTGTGGAAGAGGAGAAAGTTATTCATTTTTGTACTTCTTTAGAGTAGCTATGATTCATTTTTAAACTACAAAATCACACATATGATCAGATTTAATGCAATATCTTGCAATACTTTTGTACATAAATATTGAGTTTCTGTTTTGAATTTCTCTTACCAATCTCCATGAAACCCCATCCCAGTGCGCTGAAGGGGAGGACACACAGGGTCTCCATACAGAAATTATTATTGAGCTTTTCAATTCTCTTTTTGTTTTTGGAGGTACACTGACCTTGTTTACAGTGAACCTGAAGTGTCTGGACGCAAAATGTGCTATTTGCCGATAGACAAACATTAGGTAGCTGGATGGAGAAGGTGTTATTCATGCATGACCAAAGCTAAGTGGTGTAAGGGCAAACATGAACAAGCAGGATGCAGTAGGCAGTGTTTGACCATGAGAGTACAACCTGGTCTCACTCTAAAGTTCTCAAATACCAGCGCTTCGTCAGTGACTTCTGCCATCAGACACCAACGAAAAAGCTGTCCTTCTATGTCGGTATGATACGCAACCAGTAACCGTTACTGGATAACATGGTGGGACAACAATGAAACTTAATGCGGCTGAAGTCTGAGTGCAGTGGGTGGTTGGGGTGGTAGATGGGTCCACTGACTTTGACTCGGGAGGCCAGTATACTTCCTGTAAGATTTTTAAGCCAAACCTTATTTTTTCCTAAACCCAACCACGTGTGTGTAGGAAAAACATAACCATGTGCGTTTGTTGCTGAAGGAAGAAAAGGATATCTACAATGTTGTGCTGACATAGTGTGTTTATTTTGAAAGAGACTGTATGCCAACCATACATTTCCTGTGTAATAGGAAGTGTATTTTGAAGTGAAAATTGCCACAGCGTTCCAGAACATCAGCAACCAACGTACCCAGGGTACCTTGCATGTCATATCTCGACATGGAAAGCCCATGACCAAATATTGATATGTGACGAGGTCAGAGTGAGAATGTGTTGGAGGGTGCCTGCTGCAGATAGATGCAAAATGAGAGCAAAGTGAACGTCTGATGCTAAATGTTCTGTTTGTTCTGGACTTTCATGAAAACAATGTGAACAAGTTAACAGTATGTGCATTATTCTCATTCATGAGCGAAACCCTGGGTGCTAGGCATGTCATTAGTGTCACAATGTCTGTCCGTCCCTTGCTCCCTGTCTACAGACACCTCCCACTTTCCCAGCCTCGTGTTGCCATTATTGATGCATCCAAAAGATGCCCTCGGACTTTACCACCTGACCTATCTGCTCACCTGTTTCCATTTTCCCTCAACAGCTCTGCAGAATGTAACAGCCCATTTCCTCTCATTTCCAGCCAGATTGTCAGTGATGCTTATGTCTCCGCTTTGCAGCCATCTGAAGCCAAACCCTAGCCTGAGCCTGACTTTGTTCCTGTCGTTTTTGTTGTTGTTGCTTGTTCCTGTGTTTTGATCTGTTCGCCTGTTACTGACCATTGCATCAAGAAAATTTTCCTTCATGCTTTAGTACCTGATGGTCTTGCCTTGTGTGCCTTGTGTGTGCAGCTCATTCTCATTCCCAGGGCATTAGATACTGTTGCTTTGTCACATGCTTGTGATGTTAATACCAAAACCACCCTTTCGTGTCTTTATGAGATGCACCACCAAGATCTCCACCATAAACCACAGCAATACTTGTACGTCCGAAGTTTGTGTACCATGTGAAACAAAACGTCAATGTTTAATATTGCGCCACTTAAATATCTGCATCCTGTCTGAGACCAAAAGTCAGTATGACTGTTTCACAACATTAACCACGTGTTACAATGTGTATCAGCTGTGTGTCACATATGTTTTCTTAAGGGTGTCCTTTTCATCACTATGAGATGCCGAGGGGCGTGACAAAGCGTCTGTATTTGACAACTTGGGAAAGAGGTTGAAATTTGACATCTGACTGTTTATGAGCAAATCTGAAGAATGCAGAAAATCATTTGCTCATTTAAAAAGTGATGCAAAATGCAAAATTAGTGCATGACAGAAGCTAAAGTTAGAGTATGCTCAAAAGCAAACCCTTAGGATGCAAAAAATGTTGTTTTCTCATGAGCAAACGTGACAACGCTGAATGCAAAATATGCTGTTCAATCATAAGCAGGTCCACCATCAGGGGGTGGTCAAAGGGTACACATGACCCCGGCCCAAGGCCAAGGAGGGGCCCATGAAGAGGTCTATGGTTGACCCTTAAATGGGATCAAGTACAAAAATTTACTTACTGACTTAAATCACTGACAATAAATGTTATATGATAAATAAATGTAATTTTATAATTAAAATGCATTTCAACATACCATCTGATATTCCCCCCTCTGCAGGTGTTCTGAAATGGTACGATCCATCTCACTTGGGTCAGAGTCTGAACAAAAGATGGCAGACAAGATTATAAAATGTCCGAAAAAATGTTATGAAGATTCCTGTGCTGCACTATCTAAGTTTCTTGAATCAATTCATGGGCTCATGGGTTCAAGGAATTGTGTGTATGTGTGCACAATTCCTTCATGAGGAACAGTTTGTTGAGTAATACTGAAGGAAAAAATAGTTGTGTTTGGATTTCCATGAGTCTGTGAATGGATTCATGACACTTGGATAATGCTGTCAGGAATTTTCAGAACAAAGTTTTTTGGACATTTTATACCTTTTTTGCTGTCTTTCCTTCTGCCTCCATTCAAGTTGAGCAGTGATGTGCTTTCATGTTCATTCATTCATTCATCTTCTAACCGCTTCATCCTCGTGAGGGTCGCGGGGGGGCTGGAGCCTATCCCAGCTGACATTGGGCGAGAGGCACCCTGGACAGGTCACCAGACTATCGCACGGCTGACACATAGAGACAACAACCATTCACGCTCACATTCACACCTATGGACAATTTAGAGTTATCAATTAACCTAGTCCCCAATCTGCATGTCTTTGGACTGTGGGAGGAAGCCAGAGTGCCCAGAGAGAACCCACGCTGACACGGGGAGAACATGCAAACTCCGCACAGAAGGGCTCCCACACCCGGGATCGAACCAGCAACCCTCTTGCTGTGAGGCGACAGTGCAAACCACCACACCACCGTGCCGCCCGTGCTTTCATGTTGTCTCTCCTTAATGCCATTGGATAGAAATCTTTTTCAAGCACCACAGAGAGCCCAGGGAGGTGAGTACTTTATACAGTTTATATTGTTTTTAGGTGATCTATTCCTTTAAAGATGCTGGATGTGAACATGTAATTTGCTCCTGCAGAACTTAGATCTTGTGTGTGGCAAGACCTGAATTTCTGCAACAGTGATTTGTCCTGCACGCCAGCAACTATAGAGGATATATTTTCATTTGCACAGGAGTTAATACTCTGTAATCTGAGCTAGTGTTTTTGTCTGTGACTGCACCTTGTCCTCAGATATATACATTGGTCTCAACCAACAAGTTGAGCCACACATTATACTGAGTACGTAAACTGTAAAGTAAAATCTGGAGCTTTACTTGAGTCAAATGTGGTCAACGAGTCTTTGCATAGATGAGGCAGGAGACGAGTCGGGATGGAAGGCAGAAGATGAATAATAAGACTTAAGGAAAGGAGAAGTGGGGGTGAGAGCAAGAGAGGAAACGATGTGGTTAACAGGAATGGCAGAGAAACAACATTATTTTAAGTCATAGTCGTCTTTACTTCAAGTAGATGGAGTGCGTCTCCATAAGCCCCGAGCGCTGCTCAAAAGCATGAGGAAGCCTAGAAAGCCTGCTTTGAGTGTGCCTCAGAGAAACGAAAAGCGTAATCTACTTTCCCTCACTCTCCCTCCCCCTGAAGCATAACAAAGAGCCTGGGAAGAGTGTTTGTGATGCTAATTCCGCAGGAATAAATATGCAACACAATTTTCAGACGCTTTAAGAGAGAGGAAAAGACGAAGAAGAGTGGTGATGGAAAAAGAAACTGTGCTTTAGGGGGCTGCCAGGAGGGAGTAGACTAATCCGTTAACATAGCCCTCATATCCAGTGTAGGGAGGAAATGGGAAATTAGAACATGTTGCTGGTGAAATGGGAGAAAGGTTGAATAGAATGAAGAGCAGCCAGTCTCAGGTGTTAAGGCTGGGGACAGGGCAGTGGCTTAGTTCTGCTCATCTTGTGTAAGATGGATGATTGTGTCACTGGAAACAATGCACATGTGAAAATCAACATGCTCTAAACCACTACTGCAGTCATCAGTCAGCGTGTTACAAGGAAAAGCCATAATGGTACGGGGCAAAGTACTTAACATGCCCTGTTGTCTCTGAATAAAACTTTATATCTCTATAAATCCTGGGTGGCCCGTTTCTCTTTTCTCACCTTCCCAGCCAACCCTGTCTCTGAGAAGTAATGTTTGTATATTACTACGTTGCATTCGTAAGTACCAGTGTTATTTTTGACAGCTATTTTAGATTTAGTCTTGGTCCTGAGATGAAAATGCTTAATAGTTTTCGTCACATTTTAGTTATTTTTATCTTTTGTAGTTTTAGTCTAGTTTTAGTTGACAAAAATTCAAACATTTCAGACTTCCTTGGCTTTGGACGGTGTGGCTGCAAGTCAGTCATCAGAATGAAGAAATCAACTCAGTTTATAAACTCTCCTCCTGTTACTTCTCCTGCTAGCTAGCACAGAGCTCATCCAGTTTATTTCCTGTACAGTGGCTAGCAGGATGCTAGTTCACCTCGTGCCCATCTTCTCCATCATTTCCTTAATGTTTTCTTTTGTTTACATCTGAAAACCTTGACCTAGCTAGGTCAAGGTTTTCAGATGGTGGTTTTCAAACCACAAAAAGCACCAACAAAACTTGTAAAAATAGACATAATAGCATAAATTTAGCACAAATCTCGTTGGGCTGACAAAGATGCGACTGGAAGCATCCGTACCTACGTCGTATGAAGAGTAAATCCCAGTTAACACTTAATGTTTTTAGGAAGACCAATGTCAGAAATGCTCAATGAGAGAAAATGACACTGAGTTACAGAAGCTAGAGGAGGCTAGCCATGACATAACATCATGCGAGAGATAGGTCAGAGCTAACGGTGAACTAGCATCCTGCTAGCCGCTGTACAGGAAGTAAACTGGATGACCTCTGTGCTGCATCAGTTTCATATCAGTAACTGTAATATCCTTTGATTTGCCAAAACAAAACCCTAGACAGCACCATTCAGCCAGGTGACTCTTTTACTATATGCAGATCTGACAGAGCAGAGGACTCTGGTGAGAGAAGGAGAGGAGATGTATGCTTTACGGCAGAGTGGCACTGCCCATGTTTGGGAGGAGCGTCTATGCAGCCATCTTGTTGAAGTCGGGATGTGCAGAGAGTTGAATCATTCCACAACCAGTAGGCTAATCACAGTTTACCAGGACCATCTGGAAACATGGACAATTATTAAAAAAGGAGTACCCTACAATATAAGAAGACGCAATATATCACATTTCCCTGGAGTTGTACCTTGTAATTCCATGTGACAGTAAATGGATGATACAGCTTCCAATCCACTAGGTACTTCCATCAGTTTAACTTCCATGTCCATAATATTTACCAATGCTACCCCCTCATTCCTCTGCTTGCCCATTAATTATCTTCTGTCAAGCTGGTGACATTTAGACTCCAAGGGTCTGAGGCAGTGGCGATTGCTCTAAGACTGCAAGGAAAGCTCAGCTTCCCCTAAAATGTCAAAAAATAAGTGGTCAAATATGTACTGTTGTGTTTACATTTCACTGACTAAATATGCGCTAGAACGCGTTCAACAGAATCAGCTACTGATCACAGGTCACTGACGCGACTTTCTTCTCATTCATTCCCATAGCGTCACAGTGCATTAAACAGTGGAAGCTCAGCGTCCAAAGACTTCCATGGGGAAGCATAGAGCGGGTTGTTCCACTGCAGTGAAACTAGACAGTCATTGGATAAATGCTCGGTTTTGTCCTGCCCATCGGACGCTCAGCGTCTCTGGGGGTGTGTGCTTCTGCATGATGATTGGATGATCTGTCTGAGGCTGAATCCCGTTTTGATTGAGAGTGAAATGAGCGAATCAGCGATCTAGAAATATAAACCACGACCGGAGCATTTTTCAAGTTTCATTCCATTGTTCCGAGTTGATCTGAAGACTTTTCCAATCCTCTTAGTGACTTTTTCTTTGTTAAAAACGACTAGTGACAAATCTAGCATCTTTTTCTGGTGTTATTGGCGACTGTACTCGTGTTTGGAGACTCTGACTTCTGTCGCTCTGCAGTTACTGTCCCCAACGAGCAGCGGGTGCTGCTGTGAGCACCTCCACCGTCCCAAAGCACTCACAGGCGGTCACACTAGCCTCGCGCAGCAGCCCCAGAGGGTAGAATTTACGTATAAATAAATGGACACATTTTATGATATAGGCCGAAAATGAGTTTCCCCTCCTTGAAAGACCAGCAGCCACCACTGGTCTGAGGCTTATGGGAAATGGTGTGTGTTAAAGGCCACTAAAAACAGAAATGTTCATTAACCAACATTATTGGATTGTTTCCTGAAAAATATTGCTTTATAAGCACATTGATGAAAAACATGACATAATATTAGTAAGCTATTGTTCCAAGGCTAAATTTTTAGTTATTTAAATTATTACAAATGCTAATGTGATTTTAAATGAGGTCGGCCATAACATACCCATGTGTTAAATATGCATGGTTTTGAAATGGCAAGCCATCGTCATTTGGAATCCTATCAAAACACTATCAAGACATTTTGGCATGACTCCGTCTTCTTGCTCTCCGAGGAAAAAAACAGGAAAGGAAAAATGACAAATGGGTCTGAAATGGGACCGGCTTCAAGGGGGGAGGAAAAAAATTTGATTTAAACCTAATTTGAATAACCCAGATCTAAGATGATATACTGCAGTGCATAGAGAGGTGATAGCCCAATCCGTCAATCGAGGGGTGTGTGTGTGTGTGTGTGTGTATGTGTGTGTGTGTGTGTGTGTGTGTGTGGTGGAGGGGGGGTTAAAGAGGAGGGAACAGGGCGAAGAGATGAAAGGAGGAGGGAGAGGGGATCAAGATGAGAGGGGCAGGGAGGCTGTAGAGGTGAGCAGAGAGGATCGAGACGGAAGATGAGAGAGGAGGGATGTGGGTGAAGGAGATAGCAGCTCCGCCGGCAAGAAGATTAAAGCCACTTCCGCACTGCGTTGGCCCCATTAATGTTTAACAAAACGCCCGAGCACAGAAAGATCATCTCCCCCTCCTGTGATCCCTTTCAACCCCACTCTGGGCCACACAAGACAACGTGGCAAGAAGACACTGCGGATGAAATATTTACAAAAGGCAATCATTTGTTTATATCCCTGACATGAATAATTGTGATTAATGTTTTATTCATGCTGTATTGTTTATTGCCTCCAATCTGAGGAGAATAGGCCGCCTTTTGAACGTCAGCTGAGACAGCCAATTATGGAAGTATGATCCTTTTGTGCTGCAGTATGTTTGAGAGTGAGCCTTTTGTGGCTTGTCTTTCAAAGAAACAAGGAGCCCTCGTTTCTTTTGCCAGAGGGGGGGTGGGGGGTAGCGTCACCGTCTCTCCTAATTGGCTGACACTGAGCCTTCATGAAAGGTGGGGAGTGCTGAGGAAGGGGAGGTGGAGAAGAAGAAAATGAAGGGATAGAGGAAGACGAGAGGGGCCCAAAGGTATACAGAGAGGTGGTAAAGACAGTGTGTAATGCGTGTTTACTGAGCCGTGTTGATCACAAGTGACATTCAATTTAACTGTGTTGACAGGCAAAAAACCTATACAGCATGCATGCACACTTATACTGGAGTTAGTTCAGAGGAGTCCAAGAGTCAAGCTGAATTCAAAACAGTTTACCAAAAGAGATTCCAAACTCAGCATTTGAGCAATCTGATAATTAGATACAGATCACCACATTTTCAGCTTAAATGGAACATTGGTCTTTAAAAGGTCAGTTCACCCAAATCTCTCTCTCTCTCTCTCTCTCTCTCTCTCTCTCTCTCTCTCTCACACACACACACACACACACACACACACACACAAAAGAAAAAAAACAAACACGTCTCCCAGCTCAGTTTTGATGGATTTTCGATTGTACTGCTCGAAATAAAACTAGATTTGAGAAACCTGTGTCAAACAAAGTGTTTCTTTTGTACCAGACTAAATGTGTTCGTAGCACCATGTAAAAAACTCTAAAGTACCAAAGCTGGCAGTGAACTCTGGTCACTTTTGTTATCTTTTACTAATCTTTTACTTCTACTTTTACTCTTACTTATTCTTGATCAGAATGTTCCAGGATGCTGACATGAAATAATCCATAAAAAGGAAACTCTCAGGTAGACGGTACAGGACAATAAAAGCCAAAACAAACTATTAATATTATATTATTAACAGTAATTCTCTTTTAACCTTGTACATAGGATTTAACTTATGCTTAGTTAAGATAGTTGCTTTTGTTTTTGCACTGAATGGAAATGCATACAATTTCATGACAATAAAAATTCTGATTCTGATTTTGACACTACAGAGAGGGAGAGGAGGAACACCGTTTTTAGAGGGTTTAGGCAGTTTTGAAGAGGTGTGTTTTGAGGGATTTCTTGAAGATGAGGGGGATGCTCTTTCAGAGGGTGGGAGCACCAATGAAGAAGGCCCTGTCCCCCCTAGGTACGGTGGTTAGTCCTGGTGGGGGAGGGAGACAGGAGGTTGGCATCAGCTGACCAGAGAGTGCGGGAGGGAGTGTGCTGGTGGTGGACCTCAGACATGTACTGTAGGAGGTGAGCCAGCCAGGTTGTGCAGAGCTTTATAGGTGATGATGAGGAGTTGTGGCACGAGTGATGTGGTCACGGGTGTGGGAGCTGCTACAGCAGCTGAATTCTGGATATATTGTAGTTTCTTGACTGTTTTGGATGATGAACGTAGAGAAGACTGTTGCTATAGTCAAGTCTGAAAGTGATGCATGCATGAATGAGAGTCTCTGCAGCTGAAAAGGAGAGGGACTGACAGAGGTGGGCAATGTTTCTGAGATAGAATAAGGCTATTTTGGTGATGTGTTTGATATGAGGTTTTTTCCTTTCCAAAGCAAACAGGACAGGGGATTTAAACTGGTAAAACACTAAATAAAGCAGTTTTACTTTTAAAATTAGCAAGCAGGTGGCTTGTCCACCAACTGCTCATCTTTTTCACTGATAACATAAGATCCAAAAGTTCAGCAGGTATCTACATAGGACTCTTCCTGTCCAAATCCAACGGACCAGATGATTCAAACCAATATAAACAGTCATTTCATGTAACTGATAAGAGGTTTTCTGAGGCTGCTCATTGCAGGTGGGCTCTAACTGTGGTGGCAATGAGAAATCACAAATGGCCCTGTGAGTCAGCGATTGGTTTGTCTGTTCTGGGCTACTGTAGAAACCTGGCAGTGCACAAGGCAATCTCCATAAACAAGGATGTGTTCCCTATGTCGATACAAGTGGCTCATTCTAGGGTAACAAAAACACAACAATTCTTATTTTTGGGTGATTATACACTGAAGAAAACATTATATATCACTCCATTCCTACCAGTATATCCCCCTAATTCCTAAACACTGGACCTTTAAGGCCCAGACTAAACCATGCATGTCTGCCTGCTTGTGTTCCTGTCATTCCCAGCTCACAGGAGTCACCTTGGTGAATAATATGTTATCATGTCTGATACAGTGTAAGTAAGACCCGTGTTGTTGAGGGGTTTCTTTTCTTTTTGCTGTTGTCCTTTAACAGGTCATGCAGAGTGAGTGTTTGCTTTGCTTTTTAATATACTAATAAAATCCCAACACATCAAACTTACATTTATGTACTGTAGGCTCAGACACAGACGCCAGCTGACACCAGAGCACATTTGAATAAGCTTTGATTCGCACAGGTACCTCTTCATTCACTTAATAATAAATCTGAAAGCCTTTGAGCATACCCACTGTGCATCATACATATAACATGGTTTTAAAGCTTGTTTGAAGTGAGAACAGCTGCGGAGGCTGCCTCACAACATTAGCATCGGTGACTCTATTAGTCTTGAAGGCTTTACGATGTAAGGAGGAAGTTGCACTTTACTAAAAGCCTCTCCGTTCATATGTCAAAGGATAATAATGCTGCTGTGTGGAAGCCTACTATGGAAGCCTATTTCTTCCAAAAAAAAAAAAAAAAAAAAGACGAGACAAATTAGGCATGATAAAAATAACTAAGTTTGAAATATTTACAAAGTCAAAATTATAAGATACTTATTCAACATTTTGACATACTTAATTATAAGATAAACAACCTTAATGAAATTGAATGAAGCTAAACTATGACATGGGTCACATCTCTATACTAAACGCAGTATGATATACCGAGGCATAAGCCATTTCCAATGGCCTCTTTTTATGCCAAAAATGAAAGAAAATGCTTGGGAAAGGTTGACAAATTGGTATATGGATGAAAGGTAAATGCATGTAATTGCAATGAAAACAAATTAAGTGAATAAATGATGACATACAATCATGATGCACTGTCATTGCAAGTTCTAACTGTCATCTATTGATGGCTTTTAACCCAGCGCCAACCTCTTGGGCTGAAAAAAATGAAGCCAACAAGGTAGTGCCCAACAAGGAAGTGTCAATCTCCGTAGACCTGCATGTTAAAATGCCCAACTTTACAGCAGCAATAAACATGTTTACAGCCTGGTACAAAAAACTGTTTTGGTCTAATTTCAACTGTATGGTGGCTGAATTTTTACATAATTCATCCAATGACATTTCATGGAAGCTATGCATATTTAAGTTATGCATAGTTATGCATTTTTAAGAGTGAGGCCACTTGAGTGACAGGCTGTCTGCGAGGCGTCACTACAGTCTATGGGTCAGATCCAGCCCTCGTTCCTCCACAGCTCCACCCTCCCATCAAAATATGGTCTCTTCTGGCATCAAAAAACTAAGATGGTGACAGCTGAAATGCCAAACTCAAGGCTTCAAAATGGGAGTCCACAAACCAGTGGGGGATGTCACAATAGCTACATCTGTTATTTTATACAGTCTAAGCTTTTACCATTCTTATGTGTCCACACACGGCTGTTAGCAGAGCGCAGCTGTACAGTAGCTGTGTAAAACTCTATATTTCCATTATCCAGTGTGCTCTCTGCTCATATACATCCATTGTTTTCCTTCTTTTGAGGTTTGACTGGCACTCTTTTAATGATGTCGTCTTTTCTGCAGTGGTATAATGACTGAAGAATTAGTGCCACCTACTGCATTTCATGATGAACCATTTCCAAATTCTGATAACAGTAATGGATGGAAAAGCACATAGATTTCATTTACAGATTTTGAACAAATTCAGCTAAAATTTGCGTTACATTTGGATGGAAACCCAACTATAGTCAGAGTTTTGAGTTACAGTCAACATTATGAATTTAAAAGTTTGAAGTATTACAGGAAGAGAAACAAAGTCAACTAAATCAAACAATAACATTGTGGGGCACTTAATTTTGAGATTCCAAACATTAAAACCATCCGGTACTAAATAACAAGATGTCAAAATTGTGACAAACTAAGATATGATTTGCTACATCAAAATCAGAAAATACTAAGTCCAACTTTGAAAAATGAAAATAATATGATATATAATATAATATATATACAGTTCAGTGGCGTAAGAAATTTACAGTGGGCCCCGGTGTATGCTATTATGACGAGCCCTACGGCAAGCTACTTACTTGTTACGCACCTAAACTAGCTATACTGTATAAATGTATTGTCACATTATCAAATAAAGACTTGACACTGGATAACACCAGCATACATAACTTGATTATGTAATGATTACATGGTTTCTCGAAAATACAATGTACAATATTACAGAACCTCATAATTCTGTCTTATTAAGACAATCTCATAATTTGGACTTTATCATATCATTTATAACTTTTCATCTTTTTTCTTTACCTGGCAGAAATGGGCTTCCATAAAAAGTTGCTATCGACAAGTACAAATATCAGCTCTTGTCTCATCACTGATTCACTCCTACATTATACCTGACCGCACTCATTTTAGATTTGCTTTATGACCCTTCATTTGTCCTGTCTCCCGCCCAGTCGGCCTTAATGGCTCTAAAGTTGATTAAGGTCAGTAGCTAGGTAATTGTCTACTATGGCCTTACAGTAAGTAAGCCTGATGGTCAAGACGCTGGCTCTGGCTGCCTCCTTCCTCAGCTTGAAGCGCTGATGTGCTTAGTATTGATTCCCCTTGCAGTAAGTACAGAGGGCGTCTGTAAATCAAGCCTTGTATTGTACTGTTAACCAAGTGCTGGTAAATCATGTTTGACACAGTAACACCCGTGTGCGCTGATCATATACAGTGATATGTGATTATGAAGTATCATGCTGACAGTGTCTAAGCACATGACAAATGAGCCACTCCCCTGCACCTTTGGGATCTGCAGGAATCAATCACTTGTGCATGTTTGTCTGAGTCACAAGTTCAGGAAGATGCTTAAAATCCAGATGAAAGCAAAAATGCAATTCAAATGAGCATTTCAGGGTCAGAGGCTCTATACAGCACAAGCTGATGACTGTGGTGTGATATCCATCAAGTGGCCTTAATCACCAAAACGAAGATTTTCAGCTATAAGCTGAGCTCATCCTCTTGAAGAGGCTCATTTAGAAGAGAAGAAGGCTGCTTTAGAATGAGAGCAAGGGAAATTAAGTGAGGAAAAATTGAGAGCAACAACCTGGGGTTTGCTTTGGTCTTAATCCACCGTGTAGGCTGACGGTGGCAAGGAATCTGCCGTCTTAATCCCAACACAGTGAAGAGGAGTGGGTGTGTGATGAACCTGCATGATAACAGGACACTAAATTGGAAAAGATACGCAGCGTTAGTGCACAGAACATCGCCACGTCTCCTCCCACCCAAAAATAAAAAATACTAAAGAGGCTGATTAAAGTAGGTTAATTGAAAATAAATTCCACTTCTTCATGTATCTCTCTTCCAGCCACAACTACCTCCAGATGAATCTCCCCTGGCTCTGAAAGATGATAGAGATGTTATATATAGATGTAGAGCAACAGCCTGTTGGCAATGAATGCTTGTATGAAAGCACTATAAAAAATAATCTTCAAATCATGTTGTGAGCGTGACTAGCTGAGTCTTTGAACATACTGAAAGGATCTTTCAATCCCCTCTCTATGACACAACAGGCTGTTCATTCTGACACTTAATGCAACAGTCAAATGAGGAGTCACACAGGAAAGCTCTGGCTTGAGCAGTTTTTGTCTTGTAGTTTATTACTTTATTTTTTCATAATATAGTTGCACAGGTGCAGTTTGAATGTCTTTTGTCCCAGCAGCTTTCTCACAATCTGTCCAACAGAACCACATGTGCTTCCAGGCTGGTGAGGCAAATGTAATCCTGAAAGTGCAACTGGGACCTTTCAACCTTAATACCATAAAGGTCCACCTTAATGACTGAGATCATCTGTGTTGCATAGTCCAGCCACACAGTAAATACATGTAATTTATCCTCATACAACGTGTAATTGCTTCAGCTGTGATTAGAGAAAAACTCTGCTAGCCACTAGGCTAATTTATGCAGTGTAAAAGTACTATACTACTATACTATATAAATACTATGTGACTAGCAAAAAGCAATTGTTTTGTCCATGAACACTGACAGTTATTTTTGAGCTGAGCATTTGTATGTTACCTTTAAATGACGTTACAGTTTAAACTCTTTAAATGAGTGCATATAATAATCAAAAACCAAGAGCCGCCATTAATGACAACACATTAAACCAACATTCAAACAGACGAAGGAAAAAAAGTAATTTGAAGCTTTAAACTAAGAACACAATCGATGTCCTGATTGCAGTTCTGGACAGTTTTTAACCTGGCATCTCCACAGACTGCTACCAGCTACTTCCTAACTGTGTCTGCTGTTCAGGGCTGAGCAGGTAGTGTACAGCTGGTTTTTGGAGCTTCTTCACTGAAAACAACTGCTGCTGCTGCTGCTGCTGCTGCTGCTGGGAACAATGATGATGAGGGCTGTGAGACTGAACCAAACAGTGAAGCTGTGGGCAATAAAACCCAAAATAGCTTAACTATAGGGTAAAAGGCTCAGTAGAGCTGAGGAGAACCACAGAGTTGGTGATAATTCTCTATGCTTGAGTGACTGTTTTCACTTTACAAAGTCATTCGATTCACTGATATTAGGAGCTTATTCTGAGTGATACATAAACTGAAGGCAAGTTCTTCTCAAGTTCAAGTTTAAAGTGCCTCATGTAGGCCTACTTTAGACAAAGGAGTAACCAAGTTTTGTCTTGGTAAAAAAGCTTCTGAATTGTATATTTGCAAACACGTTTTATGCCTCTGAGCAGGCAACAGCCAAGCCAGAGGCAATGTGTTTATGGGTTGTCTGTCCATCAGTCCAATGCATTTTTTGAATGTGATATCTCAAGAACATGTTGAGGGAATTTCCTAAAATTTTGCACAAATGTCCACTTGGACTCAGTGATGAACTGAACTCAATCATCAACGCAATATCTCAAGATGGCCTGGAGGGATTTTTGGCTCAGACATTCAAATGGCTCAAGGATGAATTGTTCAGAATTTGGTGGTCAAAGGTCAAGGTCACTGTGATAAAAAAAAACCCAAAACAAAACAAAAAAAACCCCTGTCTTTGGCAATAACTCAAAAATCCATCTACTAATGGTGACAAAACTTCACAAAACATTCTAAAAGGATAAAATGATGAAGTGATGACATTTTGTATCCAAAAGTTCAAAGGTCAACTTCACTGTGACATCATAATGTTTTGCAAAAGCACCTTTCTGGCTGTTATTCAACACCATATCTCAGGAACAGAAAGGGAGACATTTGGTCAGGTACTGAATTGGTGACACTAATCTTGGGTGGCCAACTTGAAACTGTGCTGATTGTATAGACTTTCTGTGCTGCTGGGTTGAAGATGTGTGTGTTTGCAGCAACATTTGAAGCATTGTCAACTGTCATGGCTACATATAAGTCTGGACAGACATGGATGTAATCTGTAACTGCAACTTGACTGGTTTGCAGAGGCATACAACAGCAAGGCGGTAATTCTAGTTTGTATAAAATTTAGTGTGGAAAAAACCTGGTGAGTTTGTTGAATTTTGATGTGTGATCACAAGATCATGACCTTCTGAAGGACTGGTGACTTGTGAGATACTTGTGAATGTACTGTCTCATAAACTTTTAATGATAAATTTGGCCCCTGTACTTCCCACAACTCCAACGTTGCATGAAAATGCTAATTTCCCCCTTGTTGGTTCACAATGTTAATCACATGTTCCATTGCCTTTATATAGCCAGCCAACTAGAGGGTCCTTTCCACAATGCTTTGGGAAGATAATGGAAATCAATGGTGTGATGTAAGGCCAGAGTGGTGCTGGGTTATGGTGAACACAGTGAAAATGGCCCCCACAGTCTTTATTTGGTGTAATAGAAGGAGATAGTCAGGGCCGCTGACTTGACAAACTGGCATTGTTGTGGTTTTATAGGAGCCACAGCCAGACCTGCTCCCATGCTCAATAGCCATGAGCACACACACACACACACACACACACACACACACACACACACACACACACGCACTTTCTCACACACACATGCAAATGCTCATGAATAATTCATGTGGTGAGGAATTACCGCTCGGCTCTCCTTCTGTTTCCCTATAACCGACCACTCCCTCATGCTCTCTAATAACATCTTACACACACACACACACACACACATACACCACATGCAAAGCAAAGACTCAGACACAGATGCATCCACACACACATACAGTACATGCATATACACACACAGTACACACATTCACTCCTCACAGCCAGCTCTCGCAGTTCATTTCATTCCTAGATAATTAAACGAAGTCTTGCTGTGTGTGTGTGTGTGTGTGTCTGTGTGTCTGTGTGTCTGTGTGTTGTTTCACTGTGCACGCTACTCCGGCACACACTTGTGCTTTTGAGTGTTTTCCTCCCCTCCTTCCACAACTTGCTAGACGACAGCAAGCTGCAGCTGAAAGAGAGCAGCAGAGTTCAGCAGCTCCTCACTTTCCCTTGTTTTACTGCGTTGCATCAGCTCCCTATTACAACACACACATCGTGACAACATGACGAAATCTGAGGATGTTAAGTTCTTAAATAAGGACACAGATCGGCTTTTATTGAGTTAGAGTCTAACACGGATATAACCTTCTCTGTGTGTATTTGTCATATGCTGTGCATTACGGGCAGATTTATGGAGCAGAGCTGCTAATGTGGAAGAAATGATGGGACCATGGAGAAAGCAGTGATGGAGAGTAGGGTTTCTAAATTATGCACCACTGATACAAACTCCACAGCGGCGTTTTACAGATTTGTTCATCTTTTTAAGTGGTTCTGTAATACTAGCTGCTGTAGAGTTCAGTTGGAATGAAAAGCTGCAGACACTGAGCTCCACAGACTGCTGATTCCAGTGGCTGATTTAGGTGATGTAAAGACGATGAAAGTCCAAGCAGCAAATAAACACAGTGCTGGAAGGTATTCTACCAGGTATTTGTTGTCACAAGTATGAGGGTGCCTTAAACTTTTGTTAACTGAGCTGTGAAATTTGTTCAACAAGTTTATTAGTACACTCATAGAAATACGGGTTCAAAAACAGTTCTTCCTGAATGTCTACCCTGAACCATTTGCCTCTGGTGAACGCTCTTTTGAAAAGTCTAACACTCTTTGTAAGTCTAAAGCCCAGTTCAGACCAAATCTTTGTGATGAGACATTTTAGAACATTGCAGAGAAAAGTTGCAGCAACTCAGCTGGTGAAATCTTGTACGGCTGGTTTTAGAATGTTAAAGGAGCTATATGTAAGAAATCTAAAGCAAATAGGCGTAAAATGCTCCTAATATGTCACAGAGACTAAGGAATAATGTTCATATAACATACTGATCTCACCAACGACAATAGTACGGCCAGAATATTCACATTTAAAAAAAAATTTTACGGTCCGCAAATCATATTTATGTTTTGAATTTGTGTTTTGGCCTGTTGCGCCACCCACCGCCATCTACCAGTCACACAGTCAGTAGAGTCTCAGCATCAGTTACAGTTACGACTGAGCTACAGCAGCACGGCAAGCAGCATTAGCAGTGTCCCAGTACATAGCATTAGCAGCTGGCTCCTCCTCAGCTGTATCCCAGCAGCAGCGTTAGCAGTGTCCCAGTACATAGCATTAGCAGCTGGCTCCTCCTCAGCTGTATCCCAGCAGCAGCATTAGCAGTGTCCCAGTACATAGCATTAGCAGTCTCCTCAGCTGTATCCCGGCAGCAGCATTAGCAGCAGAGAAGCCGGACTTGCTCGAACGGTCCGCTGGAAAACGGAAGATCAAGGACGCGGCGACGCAGCCCTGCCACGGCAGCCGCCAGTGGGCAAACAAATCAGTCTCCAGCGTGCCGCTGTCCAGCAACCTCGAATCTGTAGGGGAGGGGGGGACACGACTCGCAGCAGTATTTTGAATTTGAGTGCAGTAACCGTTTTGGCCACATTCTTACATACAGCGCCTTTAAGTATGTTACCTGTTTGAAAAGCCAGTTGGCTTGCATTGAAGTCCGCTGGTCAAGACAAAATGATCACAGAAGGTATGTGCGCTTGCTGCAGCAGGTGCTCCTTCCCAGCCAAGCCCTCTGTTTCCATCCTCACAGTGTGCTGGTGTTAGATCGGGGTTGCTGTCGCTCACTGTATGTGATATTGTGTATTCAGAAATTCAATCTGATTCTCTATCCAAAATTGTGCTGTTTCATGTTTCTACATGAATTGACTAATGGTCAAGCTTATCATACATTCACTCCATATGGCACTCTGCTGCTCTGCCTCTCTGCGGTGCTCTAGGCAACCGTCTAGTTTGCACCAGAGTGTGCTTTGACATTCCAAGCGAGTATTTTCAAACGCACTTCAAGGTTTCCACTAAGAATCGTCTTCATCCATAGAACCCTTTTTTGAAGAAAGGATTCTTCAAAGGTTCTTTGCAAGAGTTACATAAGGAATACTTTTCAACCAAAGTTGAGTGTTCAAACATCATCACCCTCAAATATTCAAATGCTTATCCATGTTTCACTTTGTATTTTTGAATGTTGACGTATTTGGATGAGGGGCGTTGCTAGGAGTTGAAAACATCTCCCCCGGGAAAATTTTGACAAATTCCACATGATTTTAACAAAGAATGAGCACTCATCTTCTATTATTGGGTTGCCCAAATTGTTAAAACCTGTTAAATCCTAAAGTCCCCCAACTGGGGCACTTTGAGAACGACTTTGCAAACAGTGTGAAACAATGCACTGATCACGAAGAATATGCTGCACATCAAATTAAACAGCACAACCTGGGCTACAAGGCTGTATAAACCCTTTTTTACATGCCCCAAACACAGCTCAAACAACAGCTAAATAAATAACAACAAATCAAACTCCATACCCACTCATAATATTTCGGGCTCTACCGCGACGCCACGTTATGCAAAACACACACCATTCATCTCAAATGAAAGCAGAGACACTGCTCTTTCTACACATATGTGCCAAAGCACTCTACACCAAAGCATCAGAGAGATAGAGGCCAAAGGACAACAGAAATTGTTTCGCCGAGCCATAGTTGTAAAATTTCTCTTACCGTTGTTGTTTTGCCGTGAAATGTTAATTCAGCCACACGATACGTTCCCATAGAACCAACGTGTTATGCTGCATTCAAATGAATCTGGGCGAACTGGATGGGCTTTAGGACCCGGGGGGAGCATAACAGTGACCTAGCAGCCGGCACCTCCCCCACAATGCGTTCTGCTGACTCTGATTGGCTTAGGGTGCTGTCAGTCTCGTGTTGGTGGGTATAGAGTCATTCTATTGGCTCTAATGAATCAAACGAAGTGTCTGTCACTCAAATCGACCGTTACGTTGCGGAGATATGAGCCTCCAAAGCACAGAAGAGTAAATTTGCTCAGAACATGGCACTCTTAAATACTTGATTCTGATTGGTCAATCAACAAAATTCTGTGGTGTTTATTTCTTGAGGTATCACTGCTGCTCTGCTGCTCCGTTGCTAGGGACGCCATAGCAACGGCCTTAGACTGAGGAGCATCAAAATCAGTTAGTGTTAGTCCACACTGGCCAAATAGGATCGGACTGGCAAAATGCAGCATTTTCAGGACATCACTTTTAACATTTTTGGAGAGGACAAAATGCTTGATGTTTGGCTAAAAAAAAATGACATGTCCCCAGCAAAAAAAAAAAAGAGGAAGGAAGAGAAAATTGCAGGGCTGTCAGGAGCAAACTGGCACAAACAACTAGAAAAAGTAAGTAGTAAGCCATGTTCTAAGTGGGATCATGTATAGTGAGAAGTCAGTTTGGAGTGGGAAATACATCAAAAAAACATAAAACGGACAGTTGTATGTGTATATACTAAACATCATTAGGGATTTACAGAAACAAAAAATCAAACATATAGTCATGTACATATGCCATGTAAGCTGGTGTGACAGTGAGTGTGTTGTGTGCTGCTGTGCTGCTGTGCTGCGTGCGTTGCTGTCTTTTGTGCTCCCGTGCCGTGCCGTGGACTTTAAGTTGGAAACGAGGTGCTTTATTAGTAAAAAAAACAAAAAAAACAACAACTGAGGCTTAAAATATTCGGGCCTCAGCCCAAAAGATCCGGGGCTATAGCCAATGACGTCCATGATCTGCATACCCCTCAATCAATTCCTTTTACTTGTGTCCTGCCATAGCTGATTTCTTCACCATCATGTCATGTTGTACAGTAATTAATTGCATACCAGTACTGATCAGTTAATTGGTTAATGAGCATAGATACTGACCACTCAACATCCTGGTAGAGTTTAGACCCACTGCACTGCTGAAATAGGCTGTAGTAGGAGTGATTTCATGAAATGTATGCCTCCTAGAAACTTGATTGTGAACCATGTGTTTTGGGTTGTGCTGGACCACATCAGCTCCAGCACTGGATGTGGTTTCCTTGGTCCCAGGCTTAACAGTTAAAGGCGCTGTATGTAAGAATGTGGCCAAAACGGTTACTGCACTTAAATGCGAATATTCTGGCTGTACTATTGTTGTTGGTGAGATCACTATACTATATTAACATTATTCCTTAGTCTCTGTGACATATTAGGAGGATTTTATGACGATTTGCTTTAGATTTCTTACATATAGCTCCTTTAAATTAAAACAAAAATTGGAGTGGAGCATTAAAAAAATCTTGGTAGAATCCCCTGGGTGGGTTCTTGTAAACACCCTTGAGGCTCATTTATGCTCAACTTTAGATACATACGCAGAGTACAGACAGAGCCTTCTGTCTGTACTCTGCGCTCATTTTGTTCATATTTGTGCACATTTTCTGAAAGCTAACGGACATGGATGAAAATGAAGAGTACCACTAGAGATGGTGAGGGCGGTGTAGTGTAGTGAGGTACAACTGTAGGACATGACGAAGACATTTAACGAACCACAGAACAAATAAGTTAAATACTGAAATTAATTCTCTGTCAATATGTTGCAATATATTTAAAGGCCTCAGATGACCACCATCTAGAAGAAGACATCTTTTGAAATGGACGTATCTATTATTAGATGGTGGAAATGTTCTAGATACAATCTCCAGAACCATTATTTGGAAATGTTCAGAGCATTTTGACCAAAAAATATTTGGGTCAGAACCCGAAAAGTTGGTTCTCAGTTGGAACCTTAGCCTGAAGTGCAAAACTTCTACAGATTGGAAAGAGAGGATGGAGAAGACAACAATGAAGAAGTCAAGTGAGAAATCCTTGGAAAAAGAAGAGTGGGTGGTGTTTTTATTCATTGTTGGTCCATGCTTGTTTTGGGAAAAATACAAATATCTACAACAGAACAAAAGTAATCAATGTGATCCATGATTCTGCAATTACTATCGCCGTGTACTGTGCAACACCCTCCAGTGATGATAAATCCTTGATTACAATGTTTAATGCATAACTGGTGGAATCACAGGCTGGTTTGCTAGAAAGCATTGAGGTTCCAAGAATCCTGAATGGAACCAGTTGAAGAAGCAGAGCTGATTTGGTGGAAAAGGGGTATGAGAGGAGAATTGGAAAAGTGTATGACAGATACACTACTCCAATAATACACCAGTAAGGACCCTTGACAAGAGACTGAATGAACAGCAGAAACAAACATTAGCCGTCTGTGAACACCAGACCAAAACTACTCACAGCATCCATTGAGAGGAGGTCAAAGTTCACTGAGCAGGAGTCAGTGAACATCCAGAGAAAGATCAAGTTGGACATTCACATCTGATCTGTAATTAGGTCACATGGTGACACCAGAGTCAGCTTCATTCACTGATGAAAACTGTGAGATCTGATTGAATGTTCCAGAAAGTTAGAGTTGACCCTTGCTATGATTTTGTCACATACAGTGACAAAGGTTGAGAATGAACCTCCAACCACTATGGTGGGAGTATACAAAAATACTGTTTTGTGGTAGTGTGGGTTGACATTGAGATTCACCACCTGCTGTTGCTCAAGAAAGATTATTTGGTTGTGTGCACAAAGCGCTTATTCACTGTGTTTTGGTCTAACCTTCATATTTGTATCCTTTCCTTCATCCTCCAACATTCTGTCCATGGATACACTCTTTGCTTCTCTTACCACCTCCAGGTGTCCTTTAGTTTATTTTATTCCACTGCAAATTTACCCGTCTTTCTGTCTGTCTACTTTTTGTCCTTTTATTCCTCACGGTAATAACAATGATAAGAACCCAAACAAACAAACAACTGACAGTGAGGTTAAATGATCTGCAAAACTTGAGTGATATATAAATTGAGAAGTTGCTGCTTGGCTGTAATAGAATACAATCACAAATGTCAGTGCTCATAGGCAAAACTTGAATGTGCTTAGGCCCTGATTTTTCAAACCTTATGAATGTATCAGTTACACATGACTGTGGATGTCACCTCATTTACCTTTTCTGACTTGACCTTCTGCATCCCTATTTGCTGGTAGAAAAAAAAAATTAGATTCATGTCTGGTTTAGTGTCTATGCGTGTACTGTGTGTGTGCATGTGACCACCTAGACTGTTACATGTATATGTGAATGGATTGTGTATGACTGCTTTACGTGTATCTGTGTGCCTATGAGACAACTAGAAACATTCTGCATTGTGAATTCCCCAAGGATCATAGTACAAGGTGAATTCCTTCTGTACTGATAACACATGCCATCAAGGCCTGCTGCAAAAACTCAGAACCTAAAACGGCCTGGATGTCTTTTGGTTGTCTTAGAGACCTCACTGTTCACAAAACTATTAAACCTGAACAATTCTTACTAAAGGCAACATGAGCACACAAGTAGCAGTGACTGAATGTATGATAGGTGGGGATTTTTTGGCATGGAATTTTCTGTTTCAACAAAATGGAACATGAGCTCATAAAACTGACGATTGGCATCCTCAGACTGAGAGTTCCTCTGATAGATATTGTGTAATTGTGAGGGCTGGTACATAGAGGGCTTTTTAAAATCACCCCAGAAAAAGGTTTTGCATTCCAAGATTCTCAAAAAGCTTCTATTACCAGCCAGATTTTACAGGCTCCATCTGCAATATGTAGACTCTGGAAAGCCCCAAGGTATCATCTCAATCCACAGTTCTAGACAACATACAGGGTTCTATCTAAAATGTATCTATTTTACAAAAGCCCAAAGTTCTATCCAAAATTCACAGTTCTAAAAATAAATTCAGGGTTCTATCTGCAATCTACCAGTTCTATAGAACCCCAAGGTTCTATCTGCAATTTGATTGGGAAAAAGAGACTCTATCTGTTGTCCACAGTTCTGGAAAAGCCCAAGGCTCTGTCTGCAGTCTTCCAATCTTAGAAAATTCCAAGGTTCTATTTTTAAATCATGGTTTAAAAATCCTCAAGGTTCAATCTACGATAAATGGTACTAGAAAACTCCAATGTTCTATAGCAATATATGGTTCTAAAAAACCTCAAAGCTGTCCCATGATCCACAAACCCCCAAGTTGTATCTTCAATCCATCTATTCTAGAAAACCCCAAGGTTTTATCTGCACTCCTTAGTTCTAAAAAAGATTCAAGGGTCTACGTTAACCTACTAGTTCTACATAACCCAGATTGTATCTCACATCAACTTATCCTAGAAAACCTAGAAGTTCTTGAACAATCTACAGCTCTAGAAAAACCAAAGGTACAAAAATCCATAGCCCGAGAAAACCCCAAAGTTGATTGTAACCCAAGGTCCTACCATATAAAACCTGAAGTTTCTATCTACAATCTACCACATTCCACAAAGCACAAGCTTCTATCTTCAATCCAGAGTTCTAGAAAACCTCAAAGTTCTATCTGTAATTGACAGTTCTGGATAACATCAAGATTCTATCTTCAATCTTTCAGTTCTAAGGAAAAGCGATGGTTCTATCTTTGAACCATGTTGCTAAAAAACTAGGGTACTATTGCAATCCATGGTTCTAGAAAACCCCAAAGTTGTGTATTAATCCATAGTCCTATCATAGAAAAACTCAAGTTTCTACCTGCAATCTACCAGTTCTTGAAAACCACAAGGTTCAAGCTTTAATCCATAGTTCAAGAAAACCCCAAGGTTCTATTTGCAGTGTACTGATCTTAAAAACCCAAAGGTTTTATCTGCAATTAATGGGTCTAAGAAATCCCAAGTTTATGCAATTTCTACTTGCTGTCAGCTCTTGAAAATGCCAAGTTCCATCTCAATCCACGGTTCTAGAAAACCACATTAAAAATGTGATCTAGGAGTGCCTTGGTAGCTACGTGATTACAACACCATATAACCATTGTGCTCAAGGTTTGATTCCAGTCTCAGTTTGTTGCATGTCTTCTCTGGAGCCTTCATGCTCCACTGTCTCTCAGATTAACTCATATCGCAGCGGTGCCTGGACAGCGTGACGTGTGTGGTTGTGCTGCTGCCGTGGTCCTACCAGATGCCTCCTGCTGCTGCTGCTGCCATCATTAGTCATTAGTCATACTTCTACTGTTATTATACACATATGACTATTGTCACACATGTATACTGCCAGATATTAATACATACTTTCAACATATTGTACCGCAGTAGCCAGAACTATAACTATAATATTATTACTTTCAATAATGTTGTTGTAAGCTACTGTCATTACCTGCATCTCTCTCTCTCTCTCTCTCTCTCTCTCTCTCCCTCTGTCTCATTGTGTCATGTGGATTACTGTTAATTTGTTATGCTGATCTGTTCTGTACGACATCTACTGCACGTCTGTCCGTCCTGGAAGAGGGATCCCTCCTCAGTTGCTCTTCCTGAGGTTTCTACCGTTTTTTTCCCCGTTAAAGGGTTTTTTTTGGGGAGTTTTTCCTGATCCGCTGCGAGGGTCATAAGGACAGAGGGATGTCGTATGCTGTAAAGCCCTGTGAGGCAAATTGTGATTTGTGATATTGGGCTTGATAAGTAAAATTGATTGATTGATTGATGTTATACTCTCCTCTCAGTGAAAAGTGAAAACACACACACACACACACACACACACACACACACACACACACACACACACACAAACTTTTAAATGGTGATTTATGTGGTTATTACATATTTATATTAAGTGTGCCTGTTCTCATGAGTAACTGAAGAAAACTGCACTACATATCAGTTTTTCTATTTATGATGTGAAAACTTTGAAGCGCTCTATCCATCCACCCATCCAATTTATTTATCACAAGGAATTACAGGATAGAATTGTAGTGAAATGTAATGCCATGAATTCTTTCAATGATGCATTAAAAAGAGACACACTGAAGATGCTCCTTAATGGCTAAACTGATGAAAGAGCAGCACAGACTCAGAGAGGCAGGATGGGAAATGTTGTTCATGATAATGATAGAGAACAACAGAATATGGCCCTCAGACTATGAGGAGCTAAGCACCCACTGCTCAAGAAACAAACATTCTCAGACACATAACCTCAAACACACACACACACACACACACACACACACACACACACACTAAACAAACACAGGCGCCATGGCGTGCCCCACCACCTTTAGGCTGTTGTCAACAAGGCAAAGAAAGGACGCTAATGAGACCTGGCTCCCAGCATCCTTTGCACAATGAAACCAACACATTTAGGGGCTAGTTGATGACGCTCTCTCTCTCTCCCCATCCACGTCTACGTGTGTTTGTTCTCCTAAACACCCCTGAGGTTTAGTGTTGCTTCTGACATTTGGATGGAGCGTAGGCTGAGCAGGCGCGCTGTGCAGCACAGATCCAGACACATTCAGACATTTGCCTCCTCTGCGCCTTACCATCGACACCCAAGGTCTGCATCTGCACCGCTATGCTTGGTGTCATTACAAACACATGTTAGACATAGATCACATTCTAACTTTTAACACATTTATACACTGGTGCATATGGTAGCAATATAAATGTACACTTTGGTCCCAATACTGTGTGACATTTAGAGAACAAATGCAAGGAATGCAAGTTCCTGTGTGTATAATTTAACCATCAATATATATTTCATAATCATGTTTTACCTTTAGCTAGTGCATTTGGGAAATTAAAACATTTGCTTAGATAACTGATTTACAGGCTACACACCCAACAGCATTGGCAACAAATCCTCATACCTATATTACTAAAGGTTGACGTTTGTCACTGCCTCGCAAAATCTCTCATGTGAGCATTTTGCAAATCTGGTGTCTTGGACCTTTTTTTCTGAAATGACATGAAGATTAATCAAAGAAGTGAATGCTGACTATTGATGGGTGACAGGATCAGAACTGCACTGCCACCCTCAACTCTATGATAGAGTTTCTTCAAAGCAGTATAAGAATGTCATGCTAAACATACTAAAACATAAACCTCTGCTGAGCTTTCCCAATATGTTGAGCCAGTCACATTTTGGACCTGTCAAATAACAGGGCTTGGTGAGTGATTTCAGCATCAGACACAGATGCCAAAGTCCCCCTTTTGCTTTGGTATGATACAACACTGGATTGCTGGATGGTATCTGCCGCACAGTATGATATTCGATGGTATGATACTCGGCAGTATGATACTCTGCTGGACAGCGTCAATTTGAAACACTGCAGGTAATGACCAGGCCCAAACGGAATCTGCTGATTTTTTAATTGTTTTCAGCCATGATCCATAATGAAAATCTGTGGAATTCTGCCGATTTTTAAATATATTTATTTATTTTTACTCATAATGTCACAGTATTCATTTACAATAACAATTGTTTTGAACAAAAATAACCTCACACAATACTACATTAAAACCTAACATTACCTCAAGCAGGCTGAAAGAACTACTAAGCCTATTAAAACGGAATATTCAATATGGAGCAGAGAGAACAAAAATTGATTTGCCAATCTTTAAAGAATCTATTACAGTTACAGTTGTTACATGTTACAGTGACATTTCTTCTCACTACACCATTAACTTGACAACAATTTTATTGCTAACTGAATACAACGTCCCACTGTCACACACATGCACAAGGAAGTGGACGAGAAAGTGACGATATGCTGAGTTTTAAAAGCAGCATGTATATTCATAAAATCTGCTGGTACAGATTCGTATGGGCATGGTTATGATGTATAAGAAGCTGGAAAGTCCATATAGAGCAGCTGGGAGGGGAGGTGGATGGGTTCAACAAACCCTGGACTTTAACCTGGGAGGCCAGTGTTCACTTCCCATATGAATATAGAGCCAAGCCTTGATGGGGTTTTTTTCCCCCTAAAACTAACTACACTGAGCATAGCGTTAGTTCAGGCAGGACACAGTGTCAAGATCAGCTCACGTCCCAGCAAGATCAGCTGATCTCACGCAGCCCAATCAGCTGGAATCAGCAGAATGATGGAAAGGAGTCAGCTGATAATTCATATGGTTCCTTTCTATGTAACCAATTGCCAAATCTCATTAACGGTGCCCTATTTAATCTGCTTCATCCTGCCTGCCTAGTGTTGCTTCTTCCTCTGCAAGCCGCTTTGCAACGAGCCTCCACTACAGCTCCTCCTTTTCATGTGTCTGACTTATCAATGTCATTTCTTTTGTCACTGATGCTTGTTCTTTTCTGTTCCCAGGGGGTTTTTGCTGCTGCTCTCCCTACCTTAGGCTTTCCATGTCGGCGTATGGAAGGGCAGGGGGATTTGCTTTCTTTGCCTTAGTCTTTCCACATAAGCGCTTGGTAGGGCAGAAAGGTGTGCTCTCTTCTGCTGAGGCTTTCTGTGTAGGCCTAGGAAAAGCAGAGAGGCCCCAGAACAGAGCCATTCTGCCAGATATAATACTGCAAATGGAAATAAAGTTTTCTTTGACTAAGGTGGTCCTGAATGAAGTGCTTTGGTTGTACAAGGAAATAAATGTCAACGAGGTGTTTTACCTAAGTTGTACGTTTATTTTGAAAAAGACTGTATGGTTTTTAACGAGCAGAATCTGTGAAGTGTATGGAGAAAAGACACAATGTGTATAACAGCTGACAACTGACATGCCATCCCAAAAATGTCAACAACAAACACAGGAGGATACCTAGCGTGTAATATGTGGAATGCCTTGGTTGAGCTTTTCTTCTAATTTCAGGAGAGCCACTAGTAGAAACACTGGTAATATGGTTGTGCTGACACTGAAAACATGGGCCCATTTTTCTGGCAGTAGTTGCCGTTGTTATAGTTCTTCTCTATACTGCTCATCATTAAGTCTGTTATGGAGTCAGTTCACCCTGCAGGAAGAGGGAGGAGATGTTATGATAAACTGATCTCAGACACAGAGATCAAACAGGAAGTGTGGCCTTGTTGTGGTGAGCCTGGAGGTGTGCCGGGCCACTCTGACGCTGCTTTCCTTTTAAGGCCTGGATCGCAAATGTGAAGCAGGACACATGGAGAAAAACACACTCATACACGCAAATGTGTGTGTATGCACCAAGGCAGTCCTAACAAGCCTCAGCTCCTCAGCACAGTGTGTGTACACATCTACTGTGGGGCCTCATTCCTTCCCTGAAAAATCCTCCTCATTATTGCAATGCACAGGATGGCTGCATTTTTACATAATTATGCAAATATTATTTCGTGACACAAGAGGTGCACTTTTTCTAATGTATTTGCCACATTAAGCACTTCACACAGCTAAATCAGGGAATGGCTTCTGCCAGATTTCCCCTCATTCTTGCACTGACGCACATTAGTTTACAGTGGAACAGAGAGATAAAGCAGCCAGAAACTTGGCTTTTACCAGATGACTTTCTATTGAATTTCGCCAAATGTGTGTGTGGATGTGTGTGTGTGTGTGTGTGTGTGTGTGTGTGTGTGTGTGGCTGCACAAGTGAGCCCAGAGCGGTTATGGAAACACATTAGTATATGTGAACAGCATGGATAGAAGTATTTCCACAGTCTGAAAATGGGAAACAGATGAGGTCTTGTCAGGAGTGAATATTTCGAGGGGGAGCTCATTGGCAGTCAATCGCGGGACACACATGATTCGATTTTCCTCTCTCGCAACATGATGAACAGGAGAAGGAGAAAGGAGGGAAAGTGTGTGTGTTAGCATGTGTGTATGTTTGGGGAGATGATAATGAGTTTTCACTATTTTTTCTCAGTTTTCATTCCTTATGATTTTGACCAGATTCTGTAATGTTGGTCAAGGCAGAGTTGCAGGAAGAAGAGCAGGCAGGAGGAATAAGGGCCATTTATTGTAATATGTTTCCATCACTGAAGCAATAACTGCACAGCAGGATTATATATAGACTACTGAGAATACTGCGAGGACAGATACAGTATTGGGAAAATGTAGATTGTATGTAAAGTAGCTTCAGACAACTGGCAAACAGATTTGATAGAAATGTTACTTCTTTTTGTTATGCATTCTCCAGTACTGCTACAAGCAGGGGTGGGTAGTAACATACCGGAAGTTACACACATAAGTAAAAACATATCTTTTTAAGGAACAAGTACTTTTCATGGTTCTTTTTTTAAACAGTATTTCTACTCTCTACTTAAGTATGTACTCGAATATATTTTTGAGTTCGAATTCTACTTTTTATTTCACTGCATTTGCCATTAATACCTTTGTTACACTGATCTGCTCTAAAAGAGGCGACTGAGTGTAGGGGGAGAGGAGGCAAGGAGCACCTCTACTGCAGACAGAGCTAAACCCCAAAAAAGCTTATTTAATGGTGGTCTTTGAACTACAGCAGCCTAAAGAGTAAAGCAATGAAAGTGAAACTGATTGCACACACACACACACACAAATAAGAGCCACCAAAGGGGAATTTAACCCGAGGAAGTGCAGTAAGTTTGCTAGTTTTAATGTTAACGTTACCAGTTAGCTAGTCTCTATATACAGACTGTACATTCAGTGAATATAGAGTCTGTAGGCAAACCCTGGAGATCTTGCCTCCAGAAGAAGAGCGGAAGAGCCCTGGTTTCCAGTTGTAGGCTGTTTGTAGTCCACGTGATATTGACCAATCATGTTTGAGCTGGCTGCCGTTGTTGCCAGGTTAAACGCTGTGTGTGGTGAACTAACAAGGTGGAACATAATTGGCATCACTGCAAACTCTGAATCCATCGCAATGGTTCAGCATATTTACTTATATATAAATCAGGGTGTCCACGGGGTCTTAAAAAGTATTAATAGTTGATAAATCAAATGTCGGAAAATTAAGGCCATTAAAAATTATTAAAAAGTCTTAATCGTGATTTTATGTATGTATGTTAATTTTTTTTATGTGTAATATTGATCTTTGATGTTATGATAATGACAATAACTAATCTTGTAGTTAGTGGTCTGTCCACTCTGGTCCTTTTGAAATCATTTATCCTCATCAAAATGGGTCAGGATTAGGAATTAATTAACAAAAAAGCACTTATCAACAAGTGCTGTTTTGTCACTGCCACACATCCTAAAAGGTATTAAAATGGAAAGTAACTTGTACTGTATGTATTACTACTATGCAGGTACTTTTACTTAAGTAATTTTTTACATGAGTAATTATACTTGAGTATAGATGTTCAGTACTCTTCTCTCAGCTGGCTACAAGTGTGGAAATCGGACATTTAAACATTTTAAAATAACATTTAGGCTGTTGGACAAGACAGCTGCACTACAAGCTTAAATACCAACATGAAAGAGTCCTGACATTTCTAAAGGGGCTCTCTACTGATAGATACAAAATTTAGTTAGTTTTCTCACATTTATGTTTATTCATTATGAAATTCTCAGAAAAGTTTACATTTTTTGGCCTATGAAAATGATTTCAATTAGACAATCTCTGAACATCACTTTGGTTAAACTGCTTTTATGCAACTGTAGCCTGGTACTCTGAACATTTTGAAAACAAAGTCATCAGACAGGTGACAGTATTATAATAAATACTCCCCTGAGTTATCATGGTCAAATAGCACCCCCTAGTGACGTACATGAGAGAGGGAGGTATGGGTGCGTGTGACCGTTTTTTTTTTTTTTTTTTTTACTCAGAAAGCGAGAGACACGAGCACGACAGCTGCATCAGCAGGCTGCTCGTTGCACGGAAGTTGAACGGCCTAGTCGATTTGATTAAAGTAGAAAACTAGTGATAATAAATCAGGAAGGATCCTTTGGAAGCTAAAAGAGGAGTTTACAACCGCTTCGGAGCTGCCGACCTCATCCAAACGGCGTGTGTATTGAATATTCCGGTAAGCTAACTGCTAGCTGAGCGATTAGCATTTTGGTTGTTGCTAACCTTGAGTTCTTGCTAACCTTGAGAGTAATTGCTAATCTTATAGAACTTTTTGCTTTATCGTGTGTAAAAAAAAAAAAAAAAACAGTCGGGATGAGTTAATAACCTGATAGGGATATTAATGGAAGTGGTTTTATTTGAAAATTTGCATTGAGGGAAAAATGTGAAGTTACTGTTGTTAATTGAGCTGTGGGCAGAAACAGTCGATGTTTATGTGTTTTGTGTTGTGTGGTTATGGCTGTTATGTTCAGAATAAGCTGGTCTTTGAGGTGAACAGACAGGATTAATGTTTAAGATAAAATATGTAAGTGCAATATTGATAATATATATAGTTAATGAGATATGCACTGTAGTATGTAAGGTTATGATGTGTCGATGAGAAGAAATTCAACTGAACTGTGAATAAATATGGATAACTGAATGATTGCTCTGCACGTTTTGTGCAGGCTGGTTCATCTTCATAATCTCCATCTTCTCACCGGATCTTCACCATCATCATCCTCAGTCTTCATCTTCACTACTCCTTTGATTCAGCTTACTTCATCTTCTCTATCTCCTTGGGAGCCAGGACAGACAGTTCCTTGATAAGGGTGGTGGTAGGAACTCGAGTGCACTCTAAAAACTCTCGAATCTCTCAAAACTTTTGAAACAAGGTTGAACTATTATAATGGCTGTTTAATTTTTTCTTGCCTTATACCCAGATCTCGGGGTGTTGTCTTTCATATTGTTGCTGTTATTGTTTTTTGGCGCTCAACGTTTAAACAACTGTGGTTAAAGTACACTAGGTTTGAAGGTCATTGCACTAACTAAATTTGGTTGCCACCTTGAATAATTTTGTTTGCTCTATCAGGCTTTCTGTAAAACTTGACTATACGTTAGTCTGTTCTAGGAATTTTGTATGATTTTTCCTTTGAGATTTGGCCTTTTTAAGGTGCAATTCTGTTTCATGCCCGGCGTAAGGTGTACAAATATAATGTTTCTGTAACAAAATGTACGTTGTAGAGGTGTAAATTCATTAAAACAAGGAAGATTATTGTTCAAACTGAAAAGGAAATAATTTCTAACTGAAAAGAAATAAGACAGGAAAAAGAACAGAAATACATTACAGTTAAACCTAAACATATCCGGTTGTTGGTGTGAGTTATTAAGGGAAGAACTGGGTAATGTCATTGCTAGGGTTGGGATCCGGATCCGGTTCTTTTTTGGAACCGGGTCCAAAGTTCCAATTCTGGAACCGGTTCCACCACATTTGGCGTAACGGTTCCTGCAAACGATTCCTAGATTGTAAAAAAAAAAAAAACAACAACAAAAACGTCACGTGCATTTCCATTAGAGTGCGACACGGGCTGCATATTTCTATCTGAACTCGACCGAGCCCGACATTATCTAATCACTAAAGCACTGAGTTTGTGTCACACAGTTGTCATGGTTACAGGCTATTTAACAGGCCGGGCATGCGTCGGGTGCTCAGCGGAGAGGGAGACCTCCATGTTTGAGACGGAGCGGGCGGCGGGAGCAGGTGGTGGGAGCGGGCGGTGGGAGGTCCGACGCTTCCAGCGAGAGGAGAGGGAGAAATAAAACAAAATAAGATAAAATAGGAAAAACCTGTCTCCCTCTTTTATTTAATTTTCAGCGTTTAATCAAGGCGGAGGCGGACGGCAGGAGGTCCGCTTCCAGCGAGGGGAGAGGTAGAAACAAACAGCCAATGTGTGTGTGTGTTCTGTTCAGGTGTTGTCACGTAAATAACAGTGCCCAATCATGAATGCATATAAGTATTTTTTAAATTACATTGTTGTGGTTAATTTGAGGTAATAGTGTTACTGTAGAAATCAGAGAATCACTTTTTGTCGTTATATATTCTCAGGGAGATGATACAAGCTCTAAATCTGAAATACACACCACACACAAATGTGTATTTTCATCGAATTGTACTGTGCAACAGTTAGAATAAAGTTTTGTATTTGTATGATTGCATTTGTGTTTATTATATACTTGTTTAAGTATAGCAAGTATAATGAATATAATGTAGGAATCGGTAAGGAATCGGACCGTTAAGAAGGAATCGGTAAGGAATCGGAATCGTTAAAATCCTAACAAGTCCCAACCCTAGTCATTGCGTACTGCTTCATTTTATGCCAGTCTCCTTGTCGACATTAGATATACCTGTGAACTTAGCAAAGCACACATTAAGTAGGGTTACACAACCTATGACGAAGGCTTCCCAGTAGATATTACTACCCTTTAAAGTAGGGATGTCCTGATCCGATATTTGGATCGGTATCGGCCGCTGATAGTAGCAAAAAACGTGCATCGGATTGTACTGCATGGAAAAATGCTAATCCAAGAACTCCAATCCAGTTTTTTATGGAATCTGATCCAGGTTTTCCGGCCAGCCCAGCGCTCCTCGATTCAAGCAGTCCATTCCAGTGATCCGCTCCAGCACTTACTATCAATCCACCAGGCCAGCATGCAGACACACAGGAAACAGCAGCACCAGGCTGGCACTGACACTACTAAAATAACTGAGAAGGAAAGGCTGCATTGTTTGTTAAATGTCAACAATGTCTTGTGGTGTTAATCTATTTTTTATTTATTAGGGGGCCAGAGCACAAGTGTGTGGAGTCTTGCTGCTGTTTTAATTTCAATGTTAGACATTTTAAAGATTTCTTGTGTTGATTTATTTTCTATTTATTAAGGGGCCAAAGCAGCCAAAGCAAACCAGCTATATTTTTTATTTAATGTTAATGTTCAAGTTTAAAGTTTGTTTATTTAATCCTGTTAACAATAAACGGGTCAGTTTCTCATACCAACTGTTGTGGATCATTCTAACTAACCCGATTAAGTAGTTGAGCTTGTTAGACTAATATTACTTGATCAAACCTTTTCTAACATGACTGACAACAAAGTAAGTGAATATGTATAATACGCGCTTGGATCGGATCGGTATCGGCTAAAACTCAAGGCTGTGATATCGGTATCGGATCGGAAGTGAAAAAGCTGGATCGGGACATCCCTACTTTAAAGGGTCAAAAGTATGTGCTCCTTTATCTGTGCATGCTGTCCACTGTGGCTCTCCTGTCTTTTTATTTTCTAATTTTAAAAGAAAGCAGGCTACAAATGTGCTGCAACGGACAATATGACATCTTGTTCTCAGCTCATCTGGTACATACAGCTCCAGCCTGACTGAAAGTGCTTTGAAGATTGAGCTATAAACTCCATCGGAGTTCAAATAGTTTGGTGAAATGGGGACTCTGTTAGATATTTAGTAGGCTCTGAAAAAGTGGTGATCCTGTGTATTAGTTTTAAAGGGAAATTCTGGTACTTGTCAACTTCTTATTTTCATTATTGTGTTAATCTTTACTAGTTGTTATGGTTAAATTTTCATTACCACCTACACTGTAGAGATTTAAAGAATGTGGACTGTACAAGAACAGTGCTGATCAAAAAGCTCCCCTGCTACCACAGATTAACTAATCCAGTATACATCAGTGGTGCACCCAGAATTTTTTCATAGGGATGGCCAGACGGGATCACTGAAAATCTTGGCATGGCACAACCAAACCAAAAAACATAACTGAATGTTAGGAATCTGCTTGTGCTGTTGAAGTATGTACAGTAGGCTGGTTGAAAACTGTGTGATATGGAGAGCTGAGGAATTACATACTAATCTACTTTGGTGTCTTATTTTACAGTTAATGCAACTGATTCTTAGATGTGCATAGACTATTACTGGCACAGTTAATCCTGTTTTAATGTGTTATGTATCTATACATGTTAGGTGATTCATTGTTCTTCAAATAGGCTGGTTGTCCTTAAAAAGAGTTATAGGGGCCGTACACATGCCGTGTCTTTAGCTGCCTGGAAAACACGATGTCAGGTACTGGGTGCTCCTCTTGTGCTTTTTCTGTGCCAGCTTTCAAGAGCTTGGTGGCAGGTTGCATCTGATGATTCTAAACAACCTCAATAAGCACCATATCCTAGTCTGTTTACCTAAAAACCTGAGTACAGAGCTGATCTTCTATGAGGCGCTGTTTGGGTGTAGGCCTATTGTCCGAGGGACAGATATAAAGCTCCAGCAGCCCTGCACTAAAAAGCTTAACTTTTCCATATTTATCACAGATCGATATTTACGGTAGAAGAGGAAGATCAGTGTTGCCAACTCCTCAGTAAGAAAAGTAGCTATTGGCTGTCCTAAAAGTCGCTAGAAGTCGCTAAATGATGTCATCACCTAATTTGCATAATTGTCCATATGCATGTAATTGTAATGGCTGCTGTAGGAGAGAGGAATATCGTCACGGGAGAGACAAAAACTTAAAAAAACACCCTGAATATGTTTAGAACTACAAATGAACCTTCTTTCAGTAATTTATATTAGACAAAGAAAATTTTACATTTACATCCCGCCCTGACTGTAAGCCAGGTCGGGATCAGCCAGCGGCGGTTCTTCACATGTGTGATTCACTTGCAGTCTGGACGTGGAGGGCTGCTCTGACTGCTGCTGGGAGGGAGGACTGGGCCGTCTGTGAGTGCTTTGGGGCGAGAGAGGAGCTCACAGCAGCATCCACTGCTTGTTGAGAAGAATAAGAATGATACGTGCTCTCACAACAGAGTCTCCAGAAGTCTTCAGTAACATCAGAAAAAGTCGCTAGATTTGTCGCTAGTCGCTTTTTTGAAAAAAAGTCGCTAGAGGGGTCTGAAAAGTCGCTAAATAAAGCGACAAAGTCACTAAGTTGGCAACACTGAGAAAGATATCTGCTGGCTGTGATTGGTTGGTCCCTGTCACTGAGTTCAACGTTCCAAAAGTTGAACTCAGTTAATCTCAGAATGCAGCTGTTGCACGCTGAAAAATTGCCACTCAGGAATGGGTGTGCACTGCGACAGTACCACTCTGGCAATTGAGCATGCATGCCATGCATTTACTTTCAAAACAATGATTTTGAAGGTGCACAAAAAAAAAAAAAAACACGTACTGTTTGTGGCCCCTTAATTTGAAGGAGTACATTGATTGTAAGGAACAAAACATTTACTGAAGACAAGCCTTCTGAAGTTTAGGGGAGACTTGTGGGTACCCATAGATCCCATTTAATTCAGATATCTTGAGGTGGGGGTTCAAAGTACCCCTTTTGTAAATGGCCATGCCAGTCGTTCCCTCGTTAAAATAGAGCCTAACTTTGGAGCATTATCCATCCCCCTTCCTAACAAGCTATGCCTGCATGGTTGGCACCAATGCCTTAGATTGTCTCTTGACACTAGTTGTCAAAGTGTCAAAGATATTTGCCCAGGGTGGCCAGCAGGGGGGCAGGTATTGTATCAGGGTGGTTATAGCTCTTCTGGCCACTCCTAGGTGCCACTGCTAGAAATCCATGTATTTCTACAAGGTGAGCAAAATGTTATCATAACTAGGGTTGGGGTTATCAAATCAGAATCATTTCAAATATTTTGGTAAATTCAGATTTAGCTTTCAACATTCATTCATTCATTCATCTTCTAACCGCTTCATCCTCTTGAGGGTCGCGGGGGGGCTGGAGCCTATCCCAGCTACATCGGGCGAGAGGCAGGGTACACCCTGGACAGGTCGCCAGACTATCGCAGGGCTGACACACAGAGACAAACAACCATTCACGCTCACATTCACACCTTCAGACAATTTAGAGTTATCAATTAACCTAGTCCCCAATCTGCATGTCTTTGGACTGTGGGAGGAAGCCGGAGTGCCCGGAGAGAACCCACGCTGACACGGGGAGAACATGCAAACTCTGCACAGAAGGGCTCCCATGCCCGGGATCGAACCGGCAACCCTCTTGCTGTGAGGCGAGAGTGCTAACCACCACACCACCGTGCCGCCCAGCTTTCAACATTTGCAGGTAATTTAGATATGAAACGCTAAAATGTATAGATCTCTAATCACTTTGTGTTGGCTGAGATCGCAGAGACTCTACCACTTTAAGAGTCTCTAAATTCTTTATAGTGTTCCCCGCTAGCATCAAAAGTTTATTAAATTCACATAAGTATATAGTGAACACTTTTTTTTATATCACTGACAGCAGTCTGCTGACACAGAGCCTGAAAATACATTTTAAGTGCTCACTTTATAATTACATGTGAAATAACAGGTATATACCACCACTCCTTGGGATTCTGAACTATTAAGATCCAATATGTTATTTTACGTTTTATTGATATGATATGTAGTTTAACTGGGAGATTCTCCTGAAACTGATGATACGACTGGCTGCCATCATTCTCAACAGAAGTGTCGCCGCGCTCATTTCTGTGAACGCTAGCTAAAACTGGATCCTAACCTAACCATTAAGACAGTTCTATAATATTCCTTTGAGCCCAGTTCAGACCAAAGATAAACAATGAGACGAGATGAAACAAGCAACTACTTGCAATACACCATTTTGCAACATTTTAAAAAACTTTTGTTCTGATTTCCAGCTTTTCAGGTTTATTTTGTGGCTGCCGCAGCTAAGAAACATGCCATCTGCGGTCATTTTGACTCGACCAGTGGACTTCACTACAAGCAAACTGGCTGTTGAAACAGGTGACGTGCTATACATTCCAAAACCAGCTACCTGTGGTTTGACCAGCTGATTTGCAGGTGACTCCATCAGCTAGCTTGAGTCGAGCTCAGACGGACCAGTTCCAACTCTTCTTTGCAAAGTTCTAAAAGGTTTAATCTCATCAAACATCACTGGTGTGAACTGGGCTGTAAGATACATACTTTTCTCTGGATCACAGTTCTCAGTTCAGCCTTCAGTTACCGTTGCTTTGTCAGTCACTTCGTCGCCAGACACATGGTGCTCGAACCCACCATTTGCAGCAGTATAACGCAGCAGCAGACGGTGTCAGTTTGTAACACAGCCAGACCAAACCTTTTGCGGTGTTATGAAATGCCGCCAGTTGGCCAGACAGCACCTGTCGTAGCAGCATTATATGCAGGCGGGCAATTTCTGTTCGCAGCCGAATGTCTTTAGGTTTAAACACTGCCAGTAACAACAAAATATAAGTAGCTGGAAAATCCCTATAGGGCGGGTGGGAGAGGCGGCTGATGGGTCCTACAAACCCCGGACTTTCACCCAGGAGACTGTTATTTGCTTCCCATATGATTGTAGAACCAAACCATAACATCTCTTTTTCTAAATCTAACCACATACTTTTGTTGATGTCCCAGCATTGGTTGCAGCATCCAGGAACATCAACAGCAGATGCAAGAGGATTCTTAGCACGTTATATGTGAATATGAAAGTCTGCTGACAAAGCGGTGACATGTGATGACTTGGGATGAAAAAGATTTGTTTTCTGAGTAGCTAGAATTTCATTTGCCCAAAGAGGATAATCAGTAATTGGAGATAACGCTCTTCTCTGTTGCAGCCACACTTTGTGATTTCCGATGAAGACAGCTGGTTTATTTGGTGTGCATCCGTGTTTCTGACCCTGCAGGAAGAGGTGAAGGCTGCTGATCAACTGGGACAGTATGTGAGGTCAGTAGATCTCATAGTAAGGCAATAGCAAGCATGCTGGAGAAAAAATGATAGCAAGGATGAAAGCTGCAGCAGCATAATGTGAAAGAGAACAAAATGTGAAAAGCTAGCTGCAAAAGAAACTGGGACAGCTGAGCATGGAGAGAGTTCAGGGATGGTGGATGTAATATTTTCTTTTCACAAAGCAACAGAAAGAGATAGAGGGAGGGGTGAAAAGAAGGGAAAGGGCTATTTCTGTGGAGATTGCAGCTCACTGTGACACGGTACAAGCACTCACTGACCAGAATGAGGAAGATGGAGGGAGAGAAGGAGGGCAAAGTTTGCAAAATCCTTCACTCCAGGGACTGAAAAGACAGAGAGAGAGGGATGGAGGAGAAGGAAAGCAGAGGACAGAGATTAGTGGCGAGGGCTAACCCAGGGGACAGCGGAGTGGCCTGCCAGTGGAAATGCATCATGGGTATTATATTGTGGTTGTGTGTTTTGGCTTGGAAAGTGAGAGACCATTTATAATTCAGGGTGACTAGTACCACCCGAGGCAGACACTCTCAATCTGGCTTAACTCTCTTTCTTCTATTCTTTCGCCTCTTCTCCCTCCTCCTCCTCTTGTTTTTCCTCATTTTTTTCTTCCCCAGAAGCGTCTCACTGTCGCTCTCTGTCTCATTGTTATCTTGTGTTTGTTCGCCTTTTTTCTCCTGAGCCATTTCTCTAACACTAACTCTGTCTCTTCCCTCCAGTTTTAGCTGTGTGGAATAAAACAAGTCAGGCAGGGAGATGGCTTTTTTTTTTTTTTTTTTTTTTTTTTCTTTTCGTCACAGTGAAAATGTAATGGCTGATAAAACATCTCAGAGCACAGAACAAAGGAAACAGGAAACAGTCAAGGTGCTGAACGAGTGCCAGTGGGTCCAGAGCTTCGTTGTCGGCCTCACTGGCTCAGGTCTCTGACAAGAAGAAAGAGTTTCAGTGACAGTCTTCATGAAAAAAACAACAGAATAAATAAATGATAAGCCTTTATTAGCTTGCTCAACAAAACTTAAAAAAAAAAAATACACACACTCCTTGCCTCAACCTTTACTCAGGGTGCTATGTTGTGATGTACATTTATCAGTATATATGCTGTAGGTTGGTATGGTTAGAAAACCAAACTGGAGCAGGACATAATTCTGCTGCTGGTATGGAAGTAATGTTGGAGAAAAGAGATAGTATTCTTAGATAGTAAGCTTTTAGCACAGCATTTGCTGTGACTGTAAAGTCCAGTCCGTGAGAGGCAGGTTCAGTTGCAGATGCTACATGTGTAGGTACTTGATGATGTGGTGGTGTCCTTTCCAGGCCCCCAGGAAATGTGCCACAGCTTCACAATTTTCACAGTGGCCAAACAGTGGTACTGTACTAATTTCTGGGGTCTGTCATGTGATGCCATTGGGCCCAAAAAGTCTTTTTCCATGGACAAAAATTGCGAAAGAGATGTCTATCAGTCAGTGGATATATTTTTTTTCAAGATTTAATCCAAATGATCTGATAAAATTTGGAAAGTTTAAAAGAGCCGCAAGATTAAATTTTTTTTATCCTCATTTAAGTTAGTGGAGCGCTAAACCTGAAGTCAGCCCCTTTGCATGCCGAAGTTGGCCACTTGGCCATGCTTGGTTGTGCTTGGCAGCCGTAAGTATTTAGTGCACCTGCCTAATGATACAGGAGCAGCGCTGATCATCCAGGTAATTTCATACCGTGGACATAGAAGGATTTTGGCTCCACCGAGCAACTTCCATAGGAATGAACAGAGCTCAGCAGCCAATGCTGTATCCAGGTCTCTTAAATCCAATGTCCTATTGTTGTCTCTGCCTCTTTGTTTTCTTTCAGGCTGTTGTCATGTACTATACATGTACTTACGAAAAGTAATGCACCAGAATTTTCGATGAATGCACTGAGAGATGCATAGAAGTAAGTGGTATAAAGAGCAAAAGTCCACATAGGCAGGCCGTTTAGAGTGGTGGATGGGTCAAAGCAGAAAAGAAAGGGAAAATATATATTCCCATTATTGGGGTGACAAGGGGGATGAAGACACCCCCCCTAAAGACCGACACAATTAAAGGGAAATTTCGGTTTATTTCAACCCATCTCCTATCGTCCTAAATTTGTTTCAAGTGACTAGTGACATAGAAATAATAGTTAGCATGTTAGCCGTTAGCCTAGATACAGCCGTAGCGTCAGACCTGTTAAAACCTAAGTGAACGGGCATACCTTCAAGTGCAAAGTTAGTCCGCTAAACAAGCTTTTTTTTTCCCCACAAAGACCGCCTCATATCGTTAAGATAAATGTCAGAGAACATAGAAAACGACATGTAAACATGTTGTCTTACCTTACCGGTGTGCTGCCATGTTTGATTACCATCTAGCTCTGCTTTCCAAAGCGCAGCTTGGAGCAGCTAGTTTTCATTTTTTTAAACTGTCATTTTTTTAATTTATTTTTTGAAATGAGAAATTTCAAATGAGGAATTTTCATTCTGTCTAAGTGTTAAATTAGTGTTTTTCTTTTCTTTTATATCAGACAAGATAAGGTTTGCTTTACCTTGACTTGTTTTGACGGGTGTCTTTGGTTTTCTTCAGAAGCGTCACCAGATGTCATTGGTGACGTGCCTTATATCAGCTAATGTTACGGAGGCGTAGTCGCCCTGTCAAATTTAACAGGACGACCACGCCTCCTGCTGTCAGGTCGCTCCCCGAGGACAACGCTCCAGGTATGTGACAGCGTATATGCTTCCTCGTCCCGGTTCATCATCTTGTGGGCCCGCTTCCTTATCTCCACTGCCTCCATGATCCAGCGTTGGAAACGATTATCCTCTGGCCTCCTTCCAGTTCATTATGTGGTTTTCTCTTTTGCAGTGATCAGAAATGGCTGATTTCAGGTTTTCTTGATAGGCTTTTCTTTTTCCGACCTTGTGTGTCTTTATTCTGTATCTTTTTTGCATTCTTTCTGTTGTTGTTTTTTCCATGTGTCAAAGCATCTGCCTGTTTCCCCAATGTAAGTGTTATTGCAGGAGTGGCAAGGAATTTCATAAGTGACATTTGCACTTTTTGTCCGGTTGTATCTTGTCCTTTGGGTGTACGAGTAGCTGTCTTAGTTTGATGTGTGGTTTGACTGGTGTGTCAATATGATATTTTTTCATTGTGCGTTGGATGTATTCTGTGATGCCTGTGATATATGGCAATCTGATGACTCCCCGGGTGTTTGTTTTGTTTGCGTTTTCCTTTTTTCCTTTTCTGTTCCGATGCTGTCGACAATGGGTCGTAGTGGGGCTCCTGGTTTATGTATTTTCGGTGTGCCATAGAGCCGGGGGGTGATGCTGCCATTCAGTCACTTTAGTCAGTTTTAGTTTTGCCTTTAGTTTCTTTTTCTTTTCTTGTGTTGGATCTTTTTTCAGAATTTCGTATGTGTTGTTGTCCATTAGCATTTCATTCATTTATTTTTCGGATTGTTCGGTGTCCATGATGACCGTTGTTTTCCCTTTGTCAGCTGGGAGAATTGTGATGTTATTGTTATTGGATAGCGTCTTGATGGCTTCTGTTTCTTTTTTGGTTATATTGCTGGGTGGCAGTTTGGCTGTTTTTAGAATACCTGCCACTTCCTTTCTCAGATCAGCCTTCTGTCCCTGGTCTTGGATCTTTTCACATGCTTGCTCTGTTGCCAAAATTAAGTCTTCGTGTGGGAGTCTTTTGGGTGTTATTGCGAAATTAAACCCTGTGGTAAAAAAAAAAGAACACAATAATTTTACACAAAAGTTCTCATTTGAAATTTCTCATTTCAAAAAATAAATTAAAAAAATGACATAGTAAAAAAATGAAAACTAGTTTCTTCATTGCTCCTCAATTCCATTAGAAGAAAGAATTCATCCTCCAAGTCTGGCTCAAACTAGTGTTAATTTTATCAGCCATTTTTAAATTTAGTCTCAGTTTTAGTCCAGTTTCAATCGCGCTTGTTAGTTTTTATCACATTTAGTCAACCTCATCCCGTTTTTATTTAGTCAAGTTTTAGTCGACTATAAGTCGAGCATTTTAGTCTTTATTTTAGTCCAAGAAAACATAATTTTATTTGTCTAGTTTTAGTCAACAAAAACTGTCAACATTTTAGTCTAGTTTTAGTCAGGACAATCATTTTACCCTTTTACTGTTTTTGTCAGCAGATAATATTGAACATTTCCATCTGATCTAAAATTATTTCACATAACATTTTCTCTCATCTTTTTGATGAAAAACACAATTTTAAGGAATACATCCAGACATGGAACATGTTCTGATAAAATCTGCATATTTATTTTGAACATTGTTATGGTTCAAAGACACAGACACCAATGCTTGCATTAAAATAAATAAAATACATCTGAGAAAGGAAAAATAAATAAAATAAAGTACCTCATGAACTTAACATAACGTAAGTGCTGTCTCTTTAAAGCTAGTTCACATAGAATAATAAAAGAAATGGATCTGAGGTCAGTGTTATGAAAATAAAAATAACTCCAATGGATACAACAAAAGTGCTTTCTAGCAAGCTAGTTCACATGGTTATATACAGATACAGTATTTAAGGTGAAACAAGGCAGAGCTTGCTAGAACTACTGTAGGAAAACTGTATTTTTTTTAACTTGCAAATGAACTGAACAGGAATGAATTTTGAATCACAGTTGTACATGCTTTAACAATTAAGCTAAAAAAACTCAACAAAAACTCATGCCAACTGTACAAATACTGTAATACTGTGCAGTATGTTGGCAAAGGACTGCACTCTTTAGTTTTTTTCTTGGGATTTTTCCCATCCAGATGAAAATGGCAAGACCTATATGTGTTCAATCCAAGTCAAACGTTCAAATGAATTCAAGAACCCAACTCAAGTTGGAGCCAGAGCTCTACTTCATCAGAGCTCAACACTCACTCTCTGTCTGTCTGTTAGTCTCTCTGTCTGTCTGTCTGTCTCTTTGTCTGTCTGTCTGATAGTCTGTCTATCTCTTTGTCTGATTGTCTGTCTGTCTGTCTGTCTGTCTGTCTGTCTCTTTGTCTGTCTGTTAGTCTGTCTGTCTCACATTCACTGTCTCTCCACTTGAAGTTGCAACATGTAGAAGTTGCTCACATTAGTATAATGCTGCTCTAACTTTTAAACAGTGAACAGTTAACTTTCTTTTCTCAGCAGCATACAAAATACAGTTGAATCAGTCAGTCTAGTTTCAATGTTTTGGTGTTGTTAAAGGAACCTGAAAAATTATAGCAATAGTCTCTGGTAGCCATCACACACAGTATATTTAGACATTGTTTAGCTTGAGAAAAGCACTTCTTTCCAATGTGGTTCTTGCTCTGTTGCGGTGGCCAGTTGAGAGGTCACCAGTTACACTGAAGACGCGCTTGGCAAAGGCTTGTGACGCTGGCATTGCCAGAAAGTCCAAGGCCAAAGGTTTCAGAAGCTCAAACACAGTGTCACTCTGAGAAGACCAAAACTCCATCCATTCCTGAGCATCAGCAGCTTCGGACAGCGTGTCTTTGTATTTCTGAATCTCCTGCCTGATAGAGGCCCTGGGGGTCCTGGGCCTTGCTGGACGAATGGGACTGAAAAATCTAAATCTAGGCCGCTTTGGCAAAGGGGCTGTCTCTGTGGTCTCTGTCTGCCCGTTTTCCTCTTCATCTGTCTCCTCCTCCTCACGGATTCTTGGTGTCACACTGCGAGTGATGTAGTCTTCAGCTTTTTTCAGAAGATCCTGAATTCCCTCATTCCCTCGTCAACAAAACATGCAGCTGCAGCGAGAGGAGAGAACCTGTCATCTGTGACATCAAGGAAAAGGTCAAAGCGTAGCTCCATATTTGCACTCATCTTCTGTGCCAGTGTAGCTGCATCCTTGTAGCTCTGGCATCGGGAGAACTCAGACAGGTGACCTCTCAAGTCCAACAACGCAGGGACAATGAGGGATAGGGAATTGGTGTCGCTTTCAAGTATCTTTGTGTGTTCTGCAAATAGAAGGAGCAAGCCCTTGAGGATTGCCAGCTTCTGCCACTCACTGGGTTGCAGGCTGTCCCAGTTCATGCTCTCAGCTACCGATGCAACATGGTCCTTCACTTCAAGAGCACGAGACATCATCAAATAAGTAGTGGACCATCTGGTTGAACAGTCAGTGATGAGGGTGAGTCCACACTTTCCCAGTAACCGCTCTATGGCAACGGATGATTTGCGGAACAACCTCACCAGGTGCCTGAGTTTATCCAGCAGTTTCTTGATTGCAGGCTCCTTCTGGATCATGTTGACGACAAGCTGAAGGGTATGGACCACGCAGGGTGTCCTCTCCCATGTTCCGTACCTAATGGAAAGAAAGTGGAACACAGAGTCTTTTCATAAGCATTAGCACATACTTATCACCACACCATGGGCGGATCTACCGGGGTGGCATAGGGTGGCAACTGCCACCCTAAAAGAAAGCCATGCCACCCCTGCTGCCACCCCAGTTGGCAACAATGAATTCAAAGAAAAGTTATGGCCAATTTGCCTTTTTACGAGCGCGAATCTCCAATGTCCGACTGTGCTGAATGCAGCACGAGATAACGCCAGAGCGGCAAGAGACTGCTTTGTTTGGAAAACTGAGTGGAGCCAGAGGGGTAGCCTATTCCAGAAAGCGGGTTTAGTGAAAACTCTGAGTATGTTGACCCTGAAATGAGGGAAAGTCTGGGGTTTCAGTTCCAGAAAGAGAGGTAAATCAAACTCTGAGTCAATCACCATAGCAACTGAGTCTGTGAGCAGGTCAGGATTTTCTCTGTCTCCTCCCTCTTTACACGCTGTTTCATTTCCTCATTCATTCAGTCCGTGTCAAAGCTTGTATCGAAGCGCATTCATTAGCGGAAATTTACCGTCTGTCACAGTCTAAATCCTGCTGGCTATTAGTTTGTTACTCAGGACTGTCTTAAGTTACTGAATTTATGCACATCAATCATTTCTTTGGACATCAGTTTTTGTCTTTACGTTCAAATATTACACAGCGAGAATTCACCCTCAGCTCAGAATCAACCTCTGTCCTTTTTATATTTATTATTTTTTATAACACTGCACAAGAATCAGGCTGTCAGTCTGTTAGAGCAGCTCTGAAATATTTATTGCACATAATGTGTAGCTAGGTCTAATTATTTAAATTTTAAAACTCGGTATGAAGCTTTAGACACGTAGTATCAATGACTAATGATCTCTATCACTGATGTCATTGGTCGCACTGATGGAAGGATTAGGGTTAGGGTAGGAACTACTACTAGGAACAGCTCTAACACAATATGGCCATAGATTTTTGTATTTATCACATTTTATATCAGGCTTCAATAAACTGAAATAAGTTGTAGTGACTGAGAAGTTGAACTAATCCCTGCAAACATCATGCACACATACTGACCTTTCAATGCTTTCATCAACATCAAGGTCTTCTCCCTCTTCATCACTATCCTGGAGACTGTCCTCCTCAAAGCTGGATTCGTTGTCCTCTTCATTGTTGCGACGGAAAGCAGCAACCATATTGTTCCCATTATCTGTGATGATAGTGAGGATTTTTTCTTTTGGGATCCCCCATTTTGCTGTGCACTCCTCCACAAGAGTCGCGATAGCATGAGCAGTGTGTGGGTGAGCCATTTGCTTTACCGTGCGTTCACACCAAACGCGATGGACGCGATGTCATCGCCTGTAACGCGAGTATCGCATCGCTTGATCACAAATGTCACCTTTTTGATCATCGCTTCAATCGCGATGACGCAACACTGCTCCCGCAATTTTCTTCACCTCCCGCTATTTTCTCGTCAACTATGGCTGAGTTAACTACCGTAGCTGCTCTTTATCTGTTGTGGACATCTGATTTGGATCGGAGACCCAAACGCCGCCGTGTCTGGGTTCACAATATCCTCCAGAAACACACACAGCTGGGTAAACATCATCACCTCCTGCAAGAGCTGTGTCTGGATGACGGTCGTTTCCAGTGGTACTTCAGGCTGACGCTGGCCCAGTTTGAGGACCTGTTGGCCCGTATCGGTGCGAGGATCTCCCGCCTGGACACCAACTACAGGCGCTCCATCCCAGCTGCGGAGCGCCTGTCCATCTGTCTCCGGTTAGTAGCTTATAATTTCTTTATGAATGGTTGGATATCAATGCTGATTAGATGTCGCGGCACAGCGTCACGCGATGTCGCTTGAAAAGTTCAAATTTTTCAACTTCAAGCGATACACGCGATGAGGCGATGGACGCGTCATCGCTTCATTGCACCGCTCTTATCGCCTGAAACGCGTCGCCTGAAGCGACATCGCGTGTCATCGCGTCATTTACATTGATTTTGAATGGAAACTTGTGGCGTTCATCGCGTCCATCGCGTTTGGTGTGAACGCACAATTAGGCTCAGGAGTATGTGTTCTGCCTTATTGTCGTCTGAGTTAAAATAAGAAGCAGTGATTGCAAGATAGGAAGCTGTGAGACCCTTTTTGGTCCAAATATCTAAGCCAATGCTTATTTTGCATGCCATGGACAGTCTTTGTTTGAATTTGTCCTTTTCTGCCAGGTATACTTTGTCCACAATGTTTTTAATTTTTTTTTTTTTTTTTTTTGGCACAGTGAGTCTTTTATCAGTCTTCTCAATCATCTTGACAAAATCCTCATTTTCCACAGTCTGTGAAGGGAGGCCTGTCCGGCCTATCCACAGTGCTATGGCTTCCTCTTTGGAACGTTGGTCCTGAGAGTCAGCTTTGTATTTGGTGTGGGCAATTAACGAAGCTTGTATAGCTGGCCTATCATTGTTTCTGGGTGGGTGGGTGGTTGGTTGTTGTAGGTGTATCTTCAATCTGGAACAGGAATTAATACAATGTCAGGATAGATGCACAGGATAACAGGACATCCAAGTGTATAAGTAAAGCATATAGGCCTATTATTTTTTTTTTTTACTTAACAAAAACTGAGTATCTGTAAAAACTACATTTAACAATCCATTTCAAACTCATACTAAAAACATAACTATCCTATTTTATGCAGAAATAATTGCAGGCATTTTTATGTTTGCATGCATTTATTTATATTAATATTGATGCCAATTCAAATCAAATGTCCTTTTGATGGTAACGTGAAGACAAACAGAACAGCATTTTATGTCACCAAATAAATACATTGGGATGCAAACTCCTAGAGCAGTGGTTCCCAACCTTTTTTAGCTTGGGACCCCATTTTGATCCCATTGCGACCCCAGACATTCAAAACACAGACAATTTTACTTACTTTACTTTAATACCACATTTAGGCTATTTCATGTATGAAAATGTAGGTTAAAGTTGTTTTGAATTATGTGTGGCATATTATTTTATTTTATTTTATCTAGATGAATTGTTTTAGTTTGTTTTAGTTTTTAGTTTGCATCCATGTGTAGCTGCCCAAGTGTTTTGTGTTAACTATAGTTCGCTTGCAGCTCCTAGATTAGCTCATACTTCTGTCTGCTTTAATTAAACTTGCAATCCAACTGAAACCATAGTTGCCCGACCAGTATAACATATCTAAGTTAGCATAAATTCGACTTCACACACAATTCTATCAACAAGTGGCTACGGTCGCTACATGCTAAGAAGCTAACGTAAGTTAGCCAGCCACACACATTTATATCAACAAGTGGCTACTATCACTACATGCTAAGAAGCTAACGTAAGTTAGGCAGCCACACACATTTATATCAACAAGTGGCTACTATCGCTACATGCTAAGAAGCTAACGTAAGTTAGGCAGCCACACACATATCAACAAGTGGCTACTATCGCTACATGCTAAGAAGCTAACGTAAGTTAGCCAGCATTAGTTTGCGGTCGGTTTAACGTTATTGTTGGAACATTACAGCCGTTGGTTTAATGTTACATTATAAACAACCACCACCAAACTTTTTGTTAACTTACCACGATGTCTTTGTGGTGAACTGCGACGTATCTCTTCAGGTTTGTTGTGTTTTTCCAGCTACTTTGTGCCCACATTCCTTCCCTTCGACTAAAATCAAGCATAAGGTTTTTTTCTCCACTTCAACGTAGCGAAAATGTGTCCATATATCACGTCTTCTCTTTCTCCCGGGCCCCGTGCAAAGCATGGCCATTAATGTTTTACTTTTAACCATGAATCCACCTCCTGTCTGTCCCATGTGTTTGTGCCCACTGCAGATTTGAAAGGGGGTGTGTCACTGTGTGTGAGTGGCAGAAGAGCCGAGGAGGAGGAGGAGGCGGAGGAGACAGGATTTGACAAAATCATATCATATAATAATATAATTTTCGTCTCGTCTTTGTTCGTGAACTAAAATGTCCATAGATTTTAGCCCAGTCTTTATTGAGTGAACTACATTTTCGTCTCGTCTTTATTAGTCCACGAAAATGCATACTGATTCAGTCCCAGTTATTGTTTATTAATGGGGGTTTTAGTCTCGTCTAGTCTAGTTTTTGTCCGGTGAAAAATGTGCGTTGATGAAAATATTTTCGTTCAGTTTTCGTTAACGAAATGAACACTAGCTCAAACTAAAAGTGCTCAAACACCCCACAGCCCCCTCAAGTTCCTGGACAGGTGGCTGGGCTTGCCAGAGCCTAAGCAGCATTGCCCTTTATGGACACACCAACAAGCTGCAGCTTCCCTTCACCGGTCTGACAGAGGAGTTTAAGGTCACCAGAGCCAGGGAGGTACTACTTTATAGAAACTCAGCTGACACCAGAGTCTCTTCTGCAGGCATCACAGTCAGAACTGGAAGGAAGTGGAAGGCACAGGAGGCGGTCGCACAGGCAGAATAAAGGCTGAGACACAGCATCTTGGTTGGCTCCGTGGCAGTTGGGCAAGCTGTGCTTGGTAGCCACACAAGACCATGCTACGATAAAGCTCAGGGGAGAGAGAGAGACGACAGCTGATCCAGGGCGAAATCCGTGCAGAGGTGGAGGAGGAGCGCCGCAGTAGGACAGTGGCCATGCGCCAGCAAGGGGCTTGGACTAACTGGGACCATGCATCTGTCCAGAAGATCACTTAGACAAAACTTTGGAAGTCAGAACCGGCAAGACTCAAGTTTATGATCCAGGCAGTGTATGATGTACTCCCAAGCCCATCCAACCTGCACTGCTGGGGCCTAGTAGAAACACCATCATGTCTGCTGTGCCCAGCAAGAGGCTCTTTGGAGCACATCCTAAGCTGCTGCCCTAAAGCCCTGGGAGAGGGGAGATACACTTGGCGCCATGACCAGGTGCTAAAGGCAGTAGCTGACACCATCTGTACTGGAATCCAGCAAAGCCCCCGGCAAGGCACAACATCACCTTTGTCAGGGCAGGGGAAAAACAGCATGCGGAGCGCAAGGTCTCAACTGGACTGCTAGCCTTGGCTCGTGACTGGCAGCTGAAAGTGGACCTTCATAAGCACCTTAAGTTTCCAGAGCACATCGCAAGGACATCTGTCAGGCCAGACGTAGTCTTAACATCAGAGTGTTCAAAGCAGGTGGTGTTGTTGGAACTTACAGTCCCCTGGGAAGACTGGATAGAGGAGGCCCATGAACAAAAGAGGGCCAGATATCTTGAGCTGGTAGAGGCCTGCAGAGCCAACGGTTGGAGGGCCCACTGTGAGCCGATCGAGGTGGGCTGCAGGGGGTTTCCAGGGCAATCTCTGCACCGAGCTCTGAGGCTCCTTGGCATAAGAGGGTTGCTAGAGAAGAAAGCCAACAGAAACAACAGTGAAGCAGCAGAAAAAGCTTCAGTTGGTTGTGGATCAGGAGGGGCGAAGCATGGAGTAGCACGCTGCTTGGACACAAGCCGGGGACTGATCAACCCCGGCTGGGTCGCCCAGGTGAGGGTGTCTGATGATCTGAGACCCGAAACACCCTGTTACCCTGGGTTCATCACTGATGATGTGTCCAAGCTGCACCTTCTAGATACTTGTATGGCTGAGCTACTGGGAAGCTCTCAGTACTCTCTGATGATGGCTGGCTGGTTGGCTCCTGGGCACCAGTCATAATTGTCCTAGCAGGTACTGGGAGCCATGGCAGGCAGGGCAAGCCTGCTGCACGTCTTCCTACTCTTGAGCAATAAGGGGCTCCATTCCTGAAACCAGGGAGTACTCCTTGATTGTGTCTGTCTTTAGGGGGGCGTCTTCATCCCCCTTGTCACCCCTGTAATGGGAATATATTTTTTCCCTTTCTTTTCTGCTTTGACCCATCCACCACTCTAAACTGCCTGCCTATGTGGACTTATGTAGCGTTCACACCGGGCGCGAGTGAAGCGAATTACTGACTCGCAATGCGCCGCGTGTAAGGCATGAGTTTAGACGCCTGACCATTTTGTTAATTTGCGTTATTGCGCTATTCGCGCGAATAGCGGGGAAGCCGGGCTGTGCTAACTGGAGCTAAGCTAGTGCTAACGTTCATAGTACAACCATTCTGCAAACTAATTAAGGACACATATTTACAGAACTTACCAAGTAGACCAGTCTCCTCGGTGACTTTCACCCAAGCCTGCTCCTTTTTGTTGCGGTCTCTGTAGAGTAGACACGTAGTATCATATAGCTCCGGGTAGCTGCACACCGCAATGATAAGTTTCTCCTCCATCTCGGCATCAACAACTGGACGTCAGGGCGTCAAGACGTCACTGACGACGGCGTCGTTTATGGGTTCACCCTATCCTGCATTAGCGCATCCAGCTCGGCGAGTTTCACCACCTCCTCCAGAAACTCCGTCTGGATGATAGCCGCTTTCAGTGGTACTTAAAGCTGACTGGGGCCCAGTTTGAGGACCTGTTGGCAAGGGTCCAATTCAATTTTTCAATTTTATTTATAAAGCCCAATATCACAAATCACAATTTGCCTCACAGGGCTTTACAGCATACGACGTCCCTCTGTCTCCCCCCAAAAAAACCCTTTAAAGGGGAAAAAAAAATGGTAGAATCCTCAGGAAGAGCAACTGAGGAGGGATCCCTCTTCCAGGACAGACAGACGTGCAATAGATGTCATACAGAACAGATCAGCATAATAAATTAACAGTAATCCACATGACACAATGAAACAGAGAGAGAGAGAGAGAGAGATGCAGGTAATGACAGTAGCTTACAACAACATTATTGAAAGTAATAATATTATAGTTATAGTTCTGGCTACCGTGGTATAATATGTTGAAAGTATGTATTAATATCTGGCAGTATACATGTGTGACAATAGTCATATGTGTATAATAATAATATGTGGCGCCAGGATCTCCCGGCAGGACACCAACTACAGGCGCTCCACTTCAGCTGCGGAGCATCTGTCCATCTGTCTCCGGTGAGTAGCAGTTTATTGTTGTGTCAACAACTGGACGTTGTTGGACGTTGTTGACACATGCCGGTGACGTTGGGAGAATCTCAACGCTGATTGGCTTTCGCGGCACAGCGTCACACGAATTTGCCTCAAAAGTTCAATATTTTCAACTCGAGCAATGAGGCGTTGGACGCGAATTTCACGTCTATTGCGCAGTGCTAGAAGCCTCTATCGCGTCCATCACATCGCGCTAGACTCGTTCGCGTCTAATCGCGTCTTTGCATTGACTTTGTATGTAATCTTGACACGCAAATTTGCGAATTCGCGTTTGGTATGAACGCAGCTTTATACCACTTACTTCTATGCATCTCTCAGCGCATTCATCAAAAATTCTGGTGCATTACTTTTTGTAAGTATATGTATAGTACATGACAACAGCCTGAAAGAAAACAAAGAGGCTGAGACAACAATCGGACTTATTTGAAGTTTTGTCATTTAAAATTTGTTTTTTTTACTACAATGTTTGTAACAAAACAGAATTTAATGAGTCGTGGTCAGCTACGATCATTGGTCAAATATGCAGTAAAGAGATTGAATTTGAGCTTATTGTTGCAATTGTAACATCACAACATCCTGGAGGGGTTGATTAAGTGGATGGAATCCACACGACCTCCTAAACTACAGAGCAATGTGACACTCATCCTTGGTTCAGTAATAGCTGAGAAGCTCATGCTACTCTGTGGCACAGTATGTTGTGTAAATTCCTCAAAAGCTAAGCAATAATGAAAAACTCAGCAGAAACTAATATATGTGCTCAGTCGCCTGTGAGACTACATTATTTATAGCTTCTGTACAGAGCTCACAGCCTCTTCTTATACATTGCTACAGGCATGTGTTAGTGGGTTTAATGCTAATGTATGCCCACAGTGGAAAATTGCCTTTAGGCACAGAAAAAGAATAACTTCAGATTTAGCAATGGTGATTATAATTATATGATCTCTGAGGAGGAGAAGTATTACCTTTAAGGACACACTGGTGAGGTGCTGGTGTGCTGATGAGGGCAGACTGATGAGACTGAGGGGGTGATGGAGAGAGAGGACAAGAGATAAACAGGTGTAAGCATGAGATGTACAGTATATGACTGCTTTCCGCTAACACCACTGAGATATTTAATATTTCTTAAAAGAATGCATTATGCAAAATAACCATGTGTTTTATATCAGTTATCATGTTTTGTTGAATTCTTAGAGAAAATTTTGTTTTTTTCACACACCCCCACAGTGAATGGAAAATCAAAAAAAGCCAAACATTCTTCATAATTTGAAGTCATTGGGGGCCATGTTCAGCAACAGCAAAAATATATCAAAACATCCATTTTACAAACTCTCACATAACTCGTGCCTGACAGGCATAACTGAGGGATCAAAAGTCATGGTCTTTGGTTTTCTAAATGTTTTCCATCCTTTTGATAAGAAAATGAAGTGATTAAAATCAATGTTGTGTGTTGAAACTATGTTCCAGCTGTTAGGCACCCTAACGCAATGCACCATATTACTCTGAAGAAGCTACTTAAAGCTATAGGCAAGGCAAGGCAAGGCAAGGCAATTTTATTTATATAGCACCATTCATACACAAGGCAATTCAATGTGCTTTACAAGGGAAATACGTTAAGATAAAACATTAAAGGAACAATAGATCATTAAAAACAAAAGCTAAAAGCAAGAAAAACAGTGCAGAAAATGCATTTAAAAAGCAAACATAAAGCAAAAGCAACAGCAGACAAATATAAAAACAATAGCTACAGATTATCCTAACAATAAGTTACATATCTAGTTCACTGGTAAGCTGCAGTAAATAGTAATGTTTTAAGCCCTGATTTAAATGAGTTGACAGTTTCAGCCGACCTCAGATATTCTGGAAGTTTGTTCCACAGGCGGGGAGCATAGAAACTAAAGGCTGCTTCACCTTGTTTGGTTTTGATCCTGGGAACACTGAGTAAACCTGTTCCAGATGATCTGAGGGGTCTGGATGCTTCATAACGTACAAGTATATCAGAGATGTATTTAGGCCCGAGACCATTTAGTGTTTTATAGACAAGTAAGAAGATTTTAAAGTCTATCCTTTGATACACAGGAAGCCAGTGCAGTGATTTAAGCACTGGTGTAATGTGCTCCACTCTCTTGGTGTTGGTGAGGACTCTGGCAGCAGCGTTCTGGACGAGCTGCAGTTGTCTGATTGATTTTTTTACTCAGGCCTGTGAAGACACCGTTAATAGTCCAGCCTGCTGAAAATGAAAGCTGAAGTTTTTCTGTATCTTGTTTAGACAGAAATTCTTTTATTCTTGCTATGTTTTTAAGGTGGTAGTAGGCTGATTTAGTAATTGTCTTAATGTGACTATTGAAATTTAGGTCTGAGTCCAGAACTACACCAAGATTTCTGGCTTGATTTGTAGGTTTTAGTGTCATGGCGTCAAGATGAGCACTGACTACTGATCTTTGTTCTTTGGGGCCAAAAACAACTATCTCAGTTTTTTCTGTGTTTAGTTGTAGAAAATTCTGGCGCATCCACGTATTGATTTTGTCAATGCACTTATTTAGTAGATATAGGGGACTGTAGTCATCTGGTGACACTGTTATGTAAAGTTGTGTGTCATCTGCATAAGTATGGTAGAAGATGTTATGATATTCCATAATCTGAGCAAGAGGGAGCATATAGATGTTGGACAGAAGAGGCCCAAGAATGGACCCTTGAGGAACTCAAACTTTTCTAGTCTGTCAAGCAGTAGGTTATGGTCAACTGTGTCGAATGCAGCACTGAGGTCCAGTGATACCAGAACCGAAATCTTTGATGCATCACTGCTCAGATGAATGTCATTTAAAACTTTTACAAGTGCAGTCTCAGTGCTGTGATGTGCTCGAAATCCAGACTGAAAGGCATCAAAGATATTGTTTTGCTCCAAGAAGGTGTTAAGTTGCTGAAAAACAACCTTTTCAATGATCTTCCCTAAAAATGGTAGGTTTGATATGGGCCTGTAGTTATTTATTACTGAGGCATCCAGATTAGGCTTTTTTAAGAGAGGTTTAATGACTGCAGTCTTCAGGGCCGTTGGAAAAAGGACTGACTGAAGAGAACAGTTGACTATCTGTAGTATATCTGATGCTATGCAGCTAAAAACATCTTTAAAAAAGCTTGTAGGCAGAGTGTCAAGGCAGCAGGTAGTGGACCTAAGGTTTCTAACTATGTCTGTCAAAGTAGCATAATTTAATGGGTGGAAAAGTGCCAAATTAACTGGAGTAGTCTTATGAGGCACAGGTGAAATAGCCACTGTGTTGGAGTTACAGACTGTCTGTCTTATCTTTAAAATCTTGTCTGTGAAAAAAGAAGCAAAGTCATTGCATGCCTTGGTGGATAGCAGTTCAGGAGGGACTGACCCTGATGGGTTTGTCAATCTGTCAACAACAGTAAATAAAGTCCGTGCATTGTTGTTATTTTTGTTGATAATCTCAGAGAAAAAGGACTGCCGTGCCCTTTTTAACTCCAAGCTTTAGATGTGCAGACTTTCCTTATAGATGTCATAATGAACCTGGAGTTTGGTTTTTCGCCACCTGCGTTCTGCTTTTCTGCATTCTCTTTTTTGAGCTTTTACCTGTGTGGCGTTCCTCCATGGTGGTTTTTTCTTACCAGAGAAAACTTTGACCTTAATGGGGGCAATATTGTCCATAATATGCATAACTTTAGAGCTGAAACTATGAACCAGATCATTGACAGAGACTGAGGGCAGAGCTGGTGTGGGTATAAAATCCTGGGTGAATAGTGTACAGGTGTTTTCGTTGATAATAGTGTGTAACTTTTGTCGCCTCCCAGCAGATAATACGTTTTTACAACTAATAAGCCGGCGGCACTTCCATGCACACAGAGTAACACTCGCCACACACCGTACACAGAGTAACACTCGCCAGTTGCCACACACCGTGTACACAGAGTAACACTCGCCAGTCGCCACACACCGTACACAGAGTAACACTCGCCAGTTGCCACACACCGTGTACACAGAGTAACACTCGCCAGTCGCCACACACCATACACAGAGTAACACTCGCCAGTTGCCACACACCGTGTACACAGAGTAACTAGCCAGTCGCTGCACACCATACACAGAGTAACACTCGCCAGTCGCCACACACCGTGCACACAGAGTAACACTCGCCACACACTGTACACAGAGTAACACTCGCTTCACACCGTGTACACAACGCTACACAACGTGGCAAACACCAGGCTGCTAACATTATATTACGTTCATAGCACCATTTCCAAGAAAATAAAGTAAATAAAGTACTAGGTCCAGTACATGTAACAGCAACACATACTACTCATAATATAATTATAAACCAAGTCACTTACTTATCCAACAGCAGCAAGGCAACATCCGTGTCTGCCCTCAGCCCACTTTCTTCCTTCAGGGCTCTCCACCGAAGAAAAGCGACGCCATACAAATCCTTGTTTGCCTTCTCCGTCGGTCACTTTCCTTCTTTGCTAATAGACCTTCAGCCGAACGTCCAGGCTTTTTCTTTGTGGTAGGATCCACTTCTGAACCGTGTCTCGGCCGCTTCTCCGCCATGTTGCTTTCTCTTTCTACCTGCACTCTACCTCTTGCTATGAGACTCTCCGCTCTTCCTCCCCCTCCCTTCTTGTTGTGAGGTAAAACGCGGCATTTCCTGTGCGCCAGCGCAGGAATGTCGCCGGTCGACACGCAAACTAAAAATGATATATATTGAAAAATACTGCGAGATGTTATGTAAGAATGGTGGGTTTTCCTTACAATGTCCAGTACTGTGAGCAGTACTCAATAATCCGAACCAATAAGTTACACAGAAACAATTTATTGCACAAGGTCCAAATAGGAATAATACTGTTAGGGCAATGTCTTTGTTGGAATGGGGGGAGGGCCTCCTTCTAGAAGTCAGATTAAGAACAATATTAAAAGTCAACAGTCTAAAAGCTTAGGACCATGCTCCAGTCTTTGTCCTCTGCAGTCTCTACCACCACGCCGATTATCCACCGCGAGCCATCCTCCACTCTATTTAGTCTGAAGATCTCCCTGTTGTTTGTGCTGCTTCCACCCGTCACACGGCCTCCACTTCGGCTGAAGCTCCTCCCAGCGACGCCGTAGACCTGGAACACAGAAGATGGCCAGCAGTCTATTCTACAAACACAGGATGCACTCTCTCTGGTTTCAGGATTCTTCGACTGCAGTTAACAGTGTATCGGTCAGAGACTCACAGCTTTTTGGCAGAAGCTCCTGCTTCTGCCACTTCACGTCCAAAGGCCTCCAATACACTGTTGCAGGTGTCTCAGGACGGCCCTTGTGGTCCTCTCCGCTCTGCGCTCCTTACCCGGTGTGTCAGCGTCTTTGAAGAAAAAAGCACACGCATCCGGCTACCTGGCCTGCCTATCAATCAGTCTGTGGGCCTGCTGCAGTAGCCGATTGGCTGGTGTGGCTGTCAGTCAAAAGTTGCATTCACTGCCTAAAATCATAATTGGCCGTTTCTAAAGCATGCATGTAAACTCAAATCAAAGAAAATAACCACAACAATCATAACTGAAGAAATTCCAAAACATACATGAAAATAGATTAATAAACAAAACATGCAGTTAACAAAATACGGCACATAATAGAAAACAAATATAACCAGCAGTAATGCATTAACATGACACTCAGCATGACAGTTAGAGGAGCCGATCGGCTTAATCAGCATTGTGTCATCTCCTCTAGTAGTGGCTTGGGTGAAACGGACATTTACGGACCTGTAGAAGTTACGCACTATAGCTTTAACTCTACATTAACTGATTTTTTTTTCTGGCTTCAGTTCTGGGTAGAACAAAGTTTCAGTTTGTGGGTGTTGTGTAAAATAAAATAAAAGTAATTTAATGTTTTAAACAATTTTATTCCTCTGACTACTGCTTTTGTGAGTCAGCTCTGTCCTCTGCACCACCTGAAATATGAAGCTGCTTCACTCAGGTGTGCTACTAATAGGCACATTAATTGTGGAGAAGTGCTGCTCAAAAATATTCATTTGAGCTGTATTTCCTGAATTGCCTTTTCAAAAATAAATATATATTATCGTAGTTTCACGTGTATGATAAATGATAACTTTAACCATGCTGCTTAACCAAATTATTTGAACAGTGCATGGTTATTACAGGATTTGAATTTGTTTGTCTTAGTTTGATTGTGTTTTTGCTTTTGTGCGTTTTGAAATTTTAAGTTGAATCATTGTGTAAAATTGCTCTTTTTTCAGTTGAACCCAAAATTAGCATCTGATTCCGAACCTAACAATTACCATGTGCACATGGGAAGCACAACACATTCTTGCCAATGGTTTCACACAATTTCGGTGATCTATCGGTAACACAGTAATATACCCAGAAACAAAAACAATACAGCATCAGATTAAACATAGATGTAAACGATGTACTATTGAAAATGTTAAAAATTTGGTTTGTCTTTGTCAGGCCTCAAGGATACACATAATGATTACAGGTGAGAAACACTGTATGTTAACAAACTTTCTTTGTTTACAGGAAACATGAATAAATTGTGCTCTATACACTTTAGTGTTGCCCATTGATTCAGGTCCCAGTATCAACTGTTTATTGCAATGCAGCGTTAATGTCATTGACAAAAACTATGACGAAAATCTTCCGTGTACGAGCTTTTTTCCATAAAAAAATGAGACAATGACGAGCTAAAAATAGATCTTGATAATAAAAAGATGAAATATATGTTTTATTTTTGTTGACGAGATGAGACATGATTAAAATACTAGTGGACTATCAGACTTTGAAAGCCAAGAACAGCTGTGCTTATAATTATCTTCAAATGTTGCATAAGGGACAAGCTTGCAAACCCCAGTAAATAGTCCGCACCAGGATGTTTTGCTGGCTGCTAAATGGCAGCAGAGCAAGCAGCCACTGGTCACTGGACTTTATAGTATATCCTTGCAGGACTCCACTCAATCAGGACTGAAGAAGGTTTATGGGTTGATGCTGTTGGACAGGCAGGTAGGAGGCTCAGTTGTCTGTGAGTGTAGCTGTGCTGTAAGTAAACAGTCTGAACTCAGTGGAGTTTTCTCTGATAGAGGTGAAAGTTTTACTTTAATTATCAGCTCTGTGAGAGGACACAAGTTTAAACCTCCAGACTAACATGTTGCAGATTAAGAAATAATTCAGGCTTTAACGAAGTTATTTTTCTGCTTCTTAACAGTGAGATGGATAAGTCAGAGTTTACAATGAACCTGGGTACAAATCCCAGTTGTCTCAAATTAGTTATCGGTGGTGTCAAAGTTTGTGAGAGCATAAATAAAAAGATGTTGAGCTTTTTGAATGATAATCAGTAAGTGTAAGCTCTTAAATCACCCCTTAAACCTGTCAAAAATAGAAGGAAAAATGACGATGACGACACTTACATGATGAAGTGTGTAGAAATTATTTGTAGTTGTAGAAAAAAAAGTCTAAATAAAATGTTTGTACAACCTGTCACCTTGAGTCTAATTTCTGATGCATGAATTTGCCTCACTGGATTAGTTAAAAGAAAAAATAATCACTAAAATTTGACTACAACGTTTTGAATTTTCATCAACTAAAACTAGACTTAAACTATTAAGGATATAAATGACTAAAATTTGACTAAAACTAATAAGCATTTTCATCCCAGGACTATGACAAATACTAAATCTAAAATAGCTGTCAAAATGAATACTGTTGCAAAGCCAATTCTGTTGTTTTTTGTTTTGTTTTTTTGTAGCCAATATAATAAACCCATGTTTGGTTTTATTCCTTTTTGATTCCTAAGATTATGTAGTAGTAGTAGTAGTAGTATGTACTTGGTCAGGTTAGTAGTGGTTATTTATATGTATTTTAACTTACCCTATTGCATAAATTGGGCACAGTCTTTGGATACTCACACAAAACATATTGAATCAGAATCAATTTATAGCTGGTTTTGTTAAGTAGTCTTGTTAGGCCTGGGCATCTGAGGCTTAAGTCCCCAATGTTTTATGAACAGCCCTGGATTTAAATATTTAGGTTTAGGCCTATATATATTTTTCTACTACTAATAACAATAATGAAGATCCTGGATCTATTTATCTTTCATTCCCCATTTTCACTGCTTCATCAACACACACACACACACACACACACACACACACACACACCTACAATTGTCTTTTGCATCGGTTGTCTTTTACATGTGTACTTTGAATGACAATACTGTGCCAGAGTGAATTAAAAACCATATAGAAAGATTGTTTATCAAAAAAATGTCCTGGGGAGCCCCCCCTACAGTGATCTGGATTAAGCCCCCAATGTCCTTAAATCCTAGAAATGCCCCTGGTTTTGATGTTTAGGGCTACGCAGGATTAATTGATCAAGATTCTGGATAGCACAAGACCTTTTTTCAGTCAAAGCATACACACAAACACGCGCACTCTCCTGCCTTAACATTTTTAAGCACTACCTCCCCGGTGCTGCTTGTGCCAGTCCACCAGGCACACCCCGAAACGCAACCCCCCCATACAGCCAAGTGTGTCAGGGCAAATTCACTTTCAATGGCCCCATTGTCTGGTAACGTGGCTCTGCAGCAGGGACCACAAACAAAAGGCAGTGTTGTCCAAAACCCTGTCTGCACATGGGACAAAAGGCCTCCAATGGCACATGTTTAATGTGTTGACAAATGTGTAGGAGGCGGTGTGTATGTGTCTTTTGTCGTGGGAATTGGTGGTAATATGGTTAAGACAATGTGGCTGGGTGGCAGGCGTGTCAAAGCAGACGGGTAACAGGCTGGCATATTAAGAAGCTAAATGGGTCTAAAAAATGGGTATGGATATACTGTAGCTAGTGTATTAGAGCCTGCATGAGCTCTGATTATTAGAGTTTAAAATAGATAGACTATAAAGACTATAAACAATAGTCTTTGAAACTATGTGTTTTGACCCAAAATTGGTTGTGACCTACTTCTGGTAGGTTTTTAAATTAGGGTTAGACAAGATGCAATCTGACATATTATAAACCTTTAACACTGTATTTCTATGTAAATAAGTTGGTGTGAAATGTTAAAACACCAGCTGTCAGCAGCCTCTAAAAACATAAAAAAAAATGTTATATCAGCTTTGTTTAACCCTGTGACAGGCAGCATCTGCAGCAGCCTAACTGCTGCTGATGGATGTACTGTAGGTGAGACAGATTTGTGTTGTGTTGCATTCATTTGCACATTAAAAGAATAAAAATAAAAAGGATGAATATGGAATAACTCAAATGCAGCACAATAATATTGTCATTAGCATATTTCTGCAAGTGGGCCTTTCCCTCAGGATACTGTGACCAAAGAGGAAAGAACAACTTGAAACTGAAGTGAGGAGGCTCATTGTCATTACAGGATGGAGAAGATTCAAGTATTTCTGCAGCATTCGTGGGGTAACAGGAGAGAGAGTTTGCTGTAAGTGGGAGTTGCAGGTTTAATCTAGGCCATTTCACACACATTTATTCAGTCACATTAACACAAGCAATGCATTATTTTACATTAATATACCAACACCCCTGTTAGGTGAGTCCCGTCTGTTTATCCATCTTGTCTGGTGACTTGGCTCAGTCTGAAGAAAAAAATGTTGGTATTGCAAGTTTCTGCAAATAGTGGACACATTACATTGGTATGTTTCATATAAAAACATCTTACTGCACATTGAGTGCTTTTACTGTGATAAGTATATAACACACAATTATTTTACTGTGAATAGTTAAGTAAGTGGAAGATGAACTAATCTACAAAAGGCATGAAGTTAACGATGAAACATGCTTTTCAACATTTCAAGCAACATTAGTGTGTTATTTTGGTTTTCGACAATTTTAGAGTGAAAAAAAGGAAAGGAGCACCATGCAGAAGTTTGGGCATCCCAAGACATTTATGCTCTCAGACAACGTTTACCAGGGTTTCAGACCATAATTAGCTTGATCGGGCTATGGCTTGTTACAGTCATCATTAAGATTGGGCTCCTTTAAACAGCTGTCTAGTACTCTGAAAACTAAAATAACTGATGCCCACAAAGCAGGAGAGGGTTATGAGAAGATAGCAAAGTGTTTTCAGGTACTGTAGCTGTTTCATAAGTTTATACTGTAAATAAGAAATGGCAGTTAACAAGAACAATGGAGGTCAAGTTGAGGTCTGGAAGTCCAAGAACATTTTCCAAGAAAGACGCTTGTAGGATTGCTAGAAAGAAAAATCAAAACTCCTGTGTAACTGCAAAAGACCTGCAGGAAGATTTATCAGACTCTGGAGTGGTGGCGTACTGTTCAGCTGTGCAGAGACACCTGTACAAATATGACCTTCATGGAAGAGTCATCAGAAAAAAACTTTTAATGTGTCCTCACAAAATCTAGCATCAGAAGTTTGCAAAGGAACATCTAAAGAAGCCTGATGCTTTCTGAAAACAAGTCCTGTGGACTGATGAAGTTAAAATGAAACTTTTTGGACACAGAGCAAACGTATGTTTGGAGAAAAAAAGGTGCAGAATTTCATGAAAAGAACACCTGTCTGTCAACTGTTAAACAAGGTGGTTCGATCATGCTTTGGGCTTGTGTTAAAAAAAAGATGAAGAGATGATGACCTCAGGACAATGATCCTAAACACGCCTCAAAATCCACAAAGGACTACCTCAAGAGGAGCAAGCTGAAGGGTTTGCTATGGCCCTCACAGTCCCCCGACCTAAACATCATGAAAATTCTGAGGATAGACCTCAAGAGAGCAGTGCATGCAAGACGGCCCAATAATCTCACAGAACTACAAGACTTTTGCAGGAAGAATGGGTGAAAATCCCCCAAACAAGAATTGAAATACTCTTCACTGGTTACAAAAAGTGTTTAGACTAGTAGAGTGATCTTGCTTAAAGTACTGAAGAAATGTGTCATCTTTAACTGCATGCGTTTTGGAAATCAGGTCATGTGTTAGCTTAGTTTTTCATAGTAAATGAAATTTGGGATGCCCAAACTTTTGCATGGCACTGGAGCCGGTTCACGCTGAAAGACGAAAACGTGTGTTAATGATGGCTTTTTTGCTTGTGTTTACGTGATTGTGACAAGTAACAGAGATGTTTATTCATGTATCTATTAGACTAAAACAAACAAAAAAAACAAAACAATATTGATGTTCTGCACTCTAATGTTAGCAGTAACACAGTTTTAATGTTGTAAAGTTGTAGGATGTTAAAGATGGCTCCAGTGCCAGCCATGATTTCAGGCCTGTCCAAAAAAATCCTGTATCTGTGAAAACTTTTCTTTACCTGGACACAAGCAGATGAGGGAGTCAACTGATTCTCAAAGAGAAGATGTTTTTTTTTTCCAAAGTAATGGAACATTGCAGAGAGTGATTAGATAAATTACAGCTGGAATATATCGTAATACATAGTAGTACAGTGCAAGTTAGCCAATCAAGATCACTTCTTACATGTGTATTTTCATATCTCTGCTGTTCTTTCTCTTCTCTCTGCTTCATGCAGTCTTGAGCGTGCTGAGACAGCAGCGTGATGAGACTACACAAACAGCTACATGAACCGATGACGGAAGAGAGAGAATGGAAGACAGCGTATGTCCAGAAAAAAAAAACAAGAGAGGTGGGTGAGAGATGGTAGCGTGGTTCTTGGAGAAATAAAGGGCCACATGTCATTTTCCATCTCTTCATGTATTTTCTCTTCTCTTTCTTCTCTTCTTTTGTAATGGTGTTGATGTGGAGTGCTTTTATGCCTGCAACCCTGAGGACACAGCAGAACATAGCCACTGTGGCTCTCCTCTTTTTTATCCCTCCATCCATCAATCCATCAACCCTCCACTTCTCCACATCCCTTCACCCTTGTCACCACCCTTGTACCCTCCTTCGTTCCAAACCTCTCCCTGCAGGCGCCTGCTACCCTGCATGGCGAAATAATTCCCGTTTTTACTGTCCCATCGCACAGAATGACCATAATATATCTGCAGGGGGTTGATAGGGCTGCTGATCAATACCAATTACTCAATGATTGGTCGCCCAGCTGCTGAGAGTTCTGGCTTTCGCAATGCACTCTGTGGTCTGTGCCGTGTTTCAGAACTAAAACAAGCACACATATGGGTTCCATCACACACCAAATCCCCCACCAGGACTTACCGAAAGAGCGATTAGCCTGGTTCTCAAAACAAATGACAAAACAGCAATGATATTCCAGCAGTTTGCTTGGTGATTCACTTCTGTTCTGCATCTCTGCTCTACATCACTTTCTTCTCATCAGTGGCAGGGACACACAGTGTGATTCTAAATATGATTTTGGTTTGAGGACTGATATGACCAGGTTGGACTGTGAGTGTTCCAGACTGGGTAGGTTGGTGTTGACAGTCAAGAGGTAAAAATCAACAAATGGGTTTTGTTCAAAGATCCTAAGAGTTTGTCTTGTGATCCATTTGCTGCTCTTCAGTCTTATGAAGAACATTTTTAAAAACTCTGATGTTTATGACTGTTACTGCGATCATTGTATCATGTGTTTCTCTCCCTTTATATCACAGATTGCAGTAAAAAATTAACAAGGCAAGGCTTTTTGATGAATATCCATTCATGCTGTGGTCACAACCCACTTAATGCCTGTTGTCTCTGTATTTACTTAGTTGTTCAGTATGTGTTTCTTTCTAACGGTCGAGACTGAACCAGACTAAATGGCAGCCCACACTGGTAGTGTACGGTAGGCCCCAAAAGACAGTTGTTCAGTTGTTACTATGCCTCTAGGCCGGTGAAACTGTGCTGATTGTGTAGATCTTCTGTGCTGCTGGGGGGAAGATGTTTGTGAAGCATCCATGTCTTTACAGACATGGACGTAAATTAAATTTAATATGCAACACCGGGAACCCATACTTTTTTTGACAACTGTTTTCCAGTGTCAATGTGTGACTGCAGAAAAGCTGCAGTTTTTTCACATTTGCTCCAGGACTTTCGGTCTTGGCCCATTGTAACTACCTTACTGATGTCAGCAACCAGCTTACCTGTCCTTTCCTAAATCTGTTTACCGTTATCACAGAAATAAGGAGGAAGCAAACCTTGCTGATGTTGTTGATCTGACACCAGGCTAATTCCTCTTGATGTAGCTATATGTTAGCAAGCTATGCTAGCTAACTACATTACCTAGCATTTTGCTAACATTGCTAACAACATAAGCTACTTTACAATGTGACTATACTGCAAAATAGTAGCAGCGTAGCACATAGAATATCTAAGTATAGCACGAAAGGTCACAGAGACCAAAGCACAGTTGAGGTTGATGGGATTGTCTTTAGTTCTGCAGGTATTCAGTCATAAACCAAAAGTAATGGACAAATTAAAAATGTGATGATGGTGCTAGATGAAAAGTAAGTGCATCATGAGAGTTATTACAAGGGAGGAGGGCATCTATGACTGAACCAAATTTTATTCATTCATTCATTCATTCATTCATTAAAACATAATAAAAGATTCACAAGAAATAACGGAGATGTGAAATGATACACCCTATAAGCTAATGAAAGCTTGAGAATAGGGGCCCAGACATAAAGCAAATTGTATTTTAAAATGTGGTAATTAACACATTGTCTAGATTTAAGAAAAAGAAAGTGCATGTAATACACAGTAACAACTATAACCTACAAAACTCTGAAGACTAACCAAAAACCTAGAGACTAAACTAACCTAATGCTAACTACTAAATGGTCCCAAGACATTTTTTCCCGTCCATCTAAACACTGGTTTCACAGATAAGATGACATAAATAGGGACATATGGCAAGTGTAACAGTAGAATGTAAATGGATTTAAGTGTAACATGTTTAGAATTCCCCAGTCATTAAGAGTGTACATGCTGTAACATATAACATATATATTACACATAGTAACTGCTAATTAAGACTCTTTTTGAAAACAGACACAGATAATGAAAATATTTCAGTTTTATCAGTCTTGTTCCATACCTGTGGACCTCTGCGCACTAAATCTCGTACATTTAAGTTTACATTTTTTACCCTTTTATAAGATGTTTTTTTTTCTAGTCTCATATGTGTAAGAGGAAAACTCAATAAGGTCACAGAGTCTGTTTTTGAGCTTAAATACAGCATTAGAGATTAAACGGGAATTGTGAAAGACATTACATTCAGTGAGCTTCAAAGAACTGTAGCTGCAAAAAAGAGAGTAAGTAGGAGCATTTACCTCAGACCAGGATATGGCACGTATAACTTTCTTCTGTAGAGTCTGTAATTTCATGAGATAACATTACAGTTATTTATATGAGGCTAAAATAAAGATTGTTTAAGTGGAAGGAAAAGCTTCAGCTTGAAAAATAAGTCAGCACATTTGCATGATTTCTTTGTCAGTTCATCAAAATGTATCCATAAGAATTTGGTAGTATTCACTCTCTCAATACCTGACTATTTACTCTGATACAAACCTGTTCAACATTTTTTTGGGATTTCTGCTAGAGGGAAAATTGATGAAGCTCGTCTTGCTTATAATTAAGGATAATTTGCTGCATTTCAACCATGTATCCTTCATCCCTTCCTCTTATAGAATGTTTTGCAGTTTCATGACAGTCCATCTGATAGCTATGACGTTATTATTCTTGTAATCAAAAATGTCAACCTGTTGGTGACAGTAAAAGAAAAGTAAGGTTACCACCAAATCATTCTCTGTGGACGAATGTCTGTAGTGAATTTTACAGTTTGTCCTGGAATAGGTGATGAGATATTTTAGGCAAACCTGTGTACGTTGGTGGAAAAAGTCTCTGTGTGAGGTTCCAATAATCTTAAAGTCTGTTCCCAGTTATGTGGAGTGGGTGTAAAGATGCCACAGACTATAGGTCAGTTATGACACGTTTGACCACAGAACAGCAGTGACACATTACACAGTATTATTCTTTATCATAAATCTCATGCACAGGTAGATCTTGGTGTTTGTGTTTTCACATTCCCTTCTGTAAAACAAGTTGGTGAACATGATTTGGCCGGACTGGTGGATTTTGACATAATGTGATATTTAAGACTTACCCTCTATCTTTTCCTGTCCTGTCTTGTTTTCTCTGCTCTTTGTTCCTCCCTGTTTTCTCCTACCATCTTGTCTTGTTTCCCCTGCTCTTCTTTACCTATCTCAACTTCTCACCTCCTCCTTTCCTTTCTTTTATTTTCCTTTTCTGTTCTTCCTCTCCTCTGTGGTCCTTTTTCCTTTTCCTTTAACTCCATCCTTCTCCTCACCAATCATCTCCTCTCACCTCCTCCTTTCCTTTCATCTTTCCTCACCTGACTTTTTTTCTCATGTCCTTTCCTTTATTTCTCTCTTATCCTTTCCTCCTCTCATTTTCTTTGCTTCCTTCCTTACATCTCCTTCCTGTTCCTGTTCTTTCCTGTTTTCTTCTCCTTCTTTGTCACTTTACTCCTCCTCTGCTTGTCCACTGCTCTCCCAGTCCTTTTGGATTTTGTCCTCACTTCCCCATTTTGATATAAATGCTTTCCTGACAGCCTCCACAAGTATTGAAACTCTGGGTTAAGGAGAGTAGACTACTTTAAGGAGTGAAATATCTCTCTCATTCCATTTCAAAGTTTTACCTTGTCATGATGTCCTAACACCAGTATAACATCTTCCTGCCTGTTTGGGTTGACATTGAACCTGGTCGCCTCTTGCATATACCCCAGTCTGTGAAACCCTTGATGAGTTGCCTCTGTGAGACATTTATTACAGCCTACTTTGTTTTAGCTCTCCTTTTTGTCCCTTTGCCTTTGTCTCCTCCTTCGCCCTCCATCAGTCTGTCCACATCCTCTTTACCCTTTCCTCCCGCGCACGCTTCCATTTCGCTTTATTTCCTCCCTCATTACCCCTCCCTACCCTCTGCCGCTCTGTCCCATCCCGTCCGCCCTTCGTCTGGTCTCCGTCCTCCTCAACCGCTCTGACTCCTTGTCTTATTCCCGGGACTGAAACCATCACAGACAATTAGCGCCAATGTCTTTCGCACCAAAGGCCAGAGGAGATGAGGAGAGGTGTGTCTGGGATGCGTGATGCGATGAAGCAGCGGGGGTCTCCGAATGCCCTTCTTACCAAATGCCAACATGCTCATTCAATTTCTCCTTCCCTTCTTTCTTTCTGCCTTTTGTTTTCAGATTTACATCATCATTACTGCAGCTTTGTCTGGCTCCTACAGAGGGGATGAGGTATTCTGCTGGAGTGAGGTATTCTGCCCATTGTCTTTCCTCGCCTGAGGATCATCTGAGTGCTCAACTAAATGCATCTTTGTCTAAGACAATGCGAGGAACACAAGCAACAAACAAAGCTCTTTTACCAACTGTTGTTCCCTTATCACAAGAAAAAAAAAGACAACAGCAACAACAATACAGTCAAGCCTTGTGCCCTGCTTTCTTTGCTTTCCTGCGTCTTAATTTATGGATGTAGGGTCTTACCCGCCTGTCCTTGTCCTCCAGCCACCCAAACACAAAGATGTCTGGCAGCGAATGTAGGCCAGGGAGATGCAAGGCTACAGGGCACAAAAGGCAGCAGAGGTGGTTGGATGAATGGAGGGCAGGAGAGTTTCCTCCTCTCCCGCCTTAAATCACCAACAACCTCCGACCGAACGCCTTCCCGCGCCCGTGCATACGTTTACATACTAATTAGGTCAAACGTCTGCCTCCTTGGAAGACAGAGCGGGCGACTGTCTGTCCTTTTGTTTCTCCACCCCTCTTTTATTTCCCACTAAAACATTAACATGGATGAATAAATGTCCTTCTTGGGTGTAGCCAGGCATGCTTTGCATACGAGAAAAAGAGATGATAGATGACGAACATCGCTGTTTTTAGGGAGTTAACTTCCCCTCTTTCTTGAAATTTATAGATGACGTATACTCTGCACATAAAAAAAAAAAATCACTTTTGATGAATTTGTTTTTGTCCATTCTCCTACTTTATTCTCCTATTTGATGAATCTCGTAGCCCACATTGATCCCACTCGTGTTCAGGGTCGGACCTGCTGTGTGCAACAGGGTCAGTGCAAGACCAGCAAACTACAGAGGAGACAACAACCACCTGTTTAAATCACGTGTTCCAACAATTTCCTACAACACGTTGAAGGATTACCTAACTGGCAGACAGCACAGGGCAAGAGGCCTAAGTCTTTTGCCAGAGTCTTAGTATGAAGTAACTGTTATTTACGGGTAACACCACCCAAATTAAGAATTTCAATATATTATATCCATGGCCTGAGAACATCCAAGAGCTACTCTCTCTCAAAGCCAGAAACCAGAGAAGTGAGTCTCAAACTTGTGATGTCATAGGTATTAAGTCCAGAGCTGTTCCATAGACATTGAATGGTAGAGTTTATGGACCCAGAGTTTGTTTTCTTTTTCATGTCCAAATGAGCTTTATTCTATTGTAGTACTCTCCGTTTTGTAACAGAAAATGTCCCCATATACTTGGAACATTTTCCTAGGTGCTTTCAGTGTCCTCTACAACATCTTTATCAATTCATTGGCCTCTAGTTTTGCAGACCAGGCTAGGCGGAGGCGCAGCGCACCTGCGCTTCGCCAACTGGGTGTGGCTAGGCGGATTTTGCAAGTTTGGCACACCGTGCGTGCTGGCGCAGCTACTCCTCTTTCCCACCTCCGTCCCTCCTACCTGCACAAGTTGGAAAGAGGGAGGAGAGAAGACGTGGAGTGGGTTTTACACACATCACACCAATCAAATGAGCCCCTCTCCTCGCCCTTAAATGCACTGCGCGAAGGCGTAATGAGAGTTTACTCAATTCGCCACGGCACCTCCGGGTGCGCATCAGAGGCCACCGGGGTGCACATCAGAGGCCACGATGTGCGTCACCACTTGGACCACCACTCACTCTGTTCTTTTCTTTTGACTTTTCTAAGATGACAGATGCTGAATATATACTCCCTATCTGATGCTGTGGCTGTTTGTGGTTGGCTGAGAGGGATGTGAACTCATTAGTTTGCAGCTGTGTTAATCAAATCAGGTTGGGTTTCCATTACGCGTGCCAAACGTGCCAAATTGTGCCAATCCCTTTTGATCTGACATCAGATGTGACGGGACAGTCAATATAGAGATACATTTATGTGCTGATTGCAGATAGTTGCATTGAATAGTGGTTTTTTGGGTATTTATTGCATTGTTAATGTGCCTGACATTCTGGAAACCTGCCTGTGAGGTTTTGGTGACGTGTGCGCACTGTCCACCGGTCAGCCAAACTTCGGCTTACAGCGGCTGCGCTCCGCCTGCGCTGACAGTAGACCTGGTTTCAGCTGGCAAGCTTTTAACGCACCTTCGGCGAAACCTTTTGGCACGAAACTGTCGTGCTGGATCTGTCGACACCTCCCCCTGCTGCGTCGCCACACCCAAATCAGCGCACCTTGGTCTGCCAAGCTACCAAACTGAGCGCGCCTCGGGTGGCGCTGCTCGAAACTAGCTCTGCGCGGGGTTCGCCACCCTGCGCCACCCTGCGCCGCGCTGGGAAACTAGAGGCCCTTGGCTCTGGAGCTGCTCCAGATTTAATACCCTATGACAGTGGTTACCAGTTGGTGAGTCGCTGTCGAACAGTGGGTTGTGGGTCCAGTCTGAATTGACCGCATGTGACGCGCAAACTTGGGAAGTTTGTAAAAAACACTATTTTGAAGTGCAGTAAATTTCTGGAGCAGAGCTTTTACTTTGAAGTGCTGTTTCCTGCTGCAGAGTGAGTGACTAACAGACAGCTACTTGACAGTGACAGCAAACTAGCTTGATGACGTTACTGAACCCAAGTATGACGCTAAATAAATTAAACTGTGTGGACCCTGAGGTAGGAAGGGGAGAAATCTGGACCCTGTGGCTTGACAGTTGGGAACCACAGCCCTATGACATCACACATTTTTAGAGAGTTTTATAATAATTATAATAGAGTATTAGCACTCTAGATGTTGGATTTGGAGGAGAGTTGTTCATGTTTAATAATATTGTTATTCCTAGACCATAAGAGTTACATGTATGGATTTTGAAAATGGCCATAGTTCCCCATTTACATTTCTAGTTAAAAAAAAATAAATAAATAAAAATCAAAGAGCCCAGTCAAATGTAGGGAGGTCCCGAGTATGTTGTTTTACTGCTGATCCTGAAATATCCAACAACACTGTCTCCTACAATTTATTGTTGTAAACTACTAAATGCCAGAGGAGTGGACTGGAGTTACATGACTTGGACATGAGTCACACTCAGTCCGTAAATGTGATGACTTTAGACTCAACTTGACAAAATATCAAATAGACTTGAACTTGACTTGGACTTTAACACCAATAACTTGTGACTTCACTTGAACTTAATAGTACTTGATACCTTCCCACAAGCCTAAAGATAAAAGTATGCTATGACTCAGTTCATTTCCCTTCATTTCCTGAATCAACTAACCTTAATGTTACTGATTCCCAGCAAGTCGACACATAATTCCCCAGATGATCCACTTTGTTTGAACCAATCAAGTTGCAGGAGAGAACAATTAAGAACTAATGTAATGTTAGTACCCGCTGGAACAAAAATGATAGACTACAAAAGATAATTTTGTTCATGTACAAAGACTACATGGTGGTCAACAAAACATGAGGGTCATAAATTTCAGACGGAGACACAACAACTTTCAACAAGTTTGTTTTGACAAATAAAAGCACAATTTTAAAAGATTTTTGTCAGTCTAATAATGTATATTATAGGGATGTCCCGATCCGATATTCGGATCGGTATCGGCCGCCGATATTATCAAAAAACGTGCATCGGCATCGGATTGGACTGCATGGAAAAATGCTGATCCAAGAACTCCGATCCAGTTATTTATGGAATCCAATCCAGGTTTTCTGGCCAGCCAAGTGCTCCTCAATTCAAGCAGTCCATTCCAGTGATCCGCTCCAGCACTTACTATCAATCCACCAGGCCAGCATGCAGACACACAGGAAACAGCAGCACCAGGCTGGCACTGACACTACTAAAATAACTGAGAAGGAAAGGCTGCATTGTTTGTTAAATGTCAACAATGTCTTGTGGTGTTAATCTGTTTTTTATTTATTAGGGGGCCAAAGCACAAGTGTGTGGAGTCTTGCTGCTGTTTTAATTTCAATGTTAGACATTTTAAAGATTCGTGCTTGGATCGGATCGGTATCGGCCAAAACTCAAGGCTGTAATATCGGTATCGGATCGGAAGTGAAAAAGCTGGATCGGGACATCCCTAGTATATTAATATGATTTTATAATAGAGTAACTTCATTACTCTGTTGTTAAAATAGTGGTACATTTGGTGAAGAATGCATTATAACTTGTTTGGGACTCAAAAGTTTAGATCTTGCCACTTGAGTGCGAATACTTCAGACTTGTGACTTGCAAAACAATGTAGTCCCACCTCTGCTAAATAGTTTCCAAACACACTTTGGGTAAGGTTAGGGAAGATGGTGCTTAGGTTACACTGAAAATGTAAAAACTAAATACATCCTGTTGCTGGCTTTAAGTCACGGACTCTTTTAATAATTAACCAAGACTGCAGTCTTTCACAGACCTTTTCTCTGAGTCATTCATTGACTCCTGCTTGATGACCTTTGACCTCCTTCCAGTGGATGCTGACAGAGGTTTTGGTCTGATGTTCAGACAGGTGCTGTTGAAATGCTTTGTGTTAAATTGAAAGGTGTTTCTAATGTTTAATCTGCCCTCACACGTTTATATAGAAAATAGTTTGAACACAAACTAAACATTACAACCTTTGTGTAAGTAAGATTTATTGTATGGCTGTTGTGCTACTTGTGCATGTAGGTGTACATAATAATCTCAAAGAACAAATTCCCTTTTTTCCCCTCTGCCCTGCCCTTTATGCCTGTGACATTTGGCATTATTTTCATTCTTTTAAACTGCAGTAGCGGGAAGAGAAATTCACGCGCTCTCTTATCAGCTGGGGAAGTTTTTCAACTGACTCGACATCTTGTTCTCTGACTTTCCCAGGGATCAGATTAGGGTGGCTGGAGAGATAACAAGCAGAATCCAATTGACATTAAAATACCTCAGCCTCATATGGGAAAACAGAGAGAGGGGAAGAAAAAAAAATTTCCTTTTAGCTGCACGTCTACCAGGGGCCCTCTGTTTAATTGCATTATTGTTAACGAAGTGCTGATGCAATTACAAGAAAGAGGCCTTCTTTCTCTTTCTTCTCATGAGAGTCACGTTAGTTTCAGCCCGGACTGAGGTCATGAAATCACAGAGCACTCATTCTACCCGCTGCTCCTCTTCCTTCAAACACACTTACCATCTTACCAGCTTTGACGTTTGGCTTTCTGCGCGCTGCACGTCACCCTCCATCACCCTCCATCATGCAACAGGAAAGAGCAGCGAGGTCTCCTGAATTTGTGCGTTTGTGCAGGCGAGTTTGAGATGCAGTGATTATTTGTTTATTTCAGTGTCGGAGGAGCGGCCGAGGCGCTTTGGGGGCTTTTTATCATCCCACTCTCTTCCTGGATTAGAGCGGGTATAATCATACCGAGCATGAATATTCATGAGACGAGGATCTGAGAGAGCACGAGAGAGACTGACAGGCAAAAACAGACAGACAGGCAGAGCCACAAACAGCCCTTCACATACTCACACACAGTCAGAGTTACATTTGTGAGTGAATAAATGAACTCACGATGATTTCAAACGTCCTTATGAAAACACAAAATGATTTCTGTAGCTCTATATTAATTTTTTAATCATTTTCAGAGGCAGATACAGGCGCATCATATACTTTGTATATTTTCACGTTTGTTATCCAGTACATATTGTTACATTCGGGTTTATTTGTTGCTGTCAGAGCTCCTCCAAAATGTGGCTTTAGTGCAATGATTCCCTGTCACAACCTCTAGGTACAACAAAAAATTCTGAGAGGTTCATAGTTCAGATATAGTTCAGCTCATATTGCTGCCTCCTAATTACGTGTACTCCAAAAGAAAAAAATATAATCATACAGTATTCACTCAAAGACAGCCACTAATCCATAACCTCCAGCCTGGATATTATTTTTACACGACAACGCATGTAAAGCCATTGACTTCCAGGCTAATGACTCAGAGGCTAATGATTATTGTAACAAGCCACCTAGCCAACAATGTGTAGTTTCTCGTGTGTGACAACAAAAGTTGGTCTGTCTTTACACACTTAATTATTGAGTCTTAAAAGGTTTTAGTCTGGATTCTTAAAGGAACAGTTCACCCCAAAATCAAAAAGACATATTTTTCCTCTTACCTATAGTGCTTTTTACGAGACTAGGTTGTTGTGGTCTGAGTTGCGAAGTTTTGGAGATGATGCTCATAGAGATTACTGCCTTTTCTCCAAGATAATGGAACTAGATGGCACTCGGCTTATGGTGCTCAAAGTGCCAAAAATATATATTCGAAAAACTCAAGATTAATGTCTCTTTCCAGAAATCATGATCCGGTTACTCAAGATAAATCTACAGACCTTGTTGTGAGCAGTTTCATGTAGGAACTGTTTTCTTTTTGCTGAACTACCCACTGTCTCTCTACTGCTAGTTTACCTAGCACCACTGAGCTCGCTAACATTACAGCTCATCCGAGGAAAACGCCATTAATGTTTACATCTCGCTCTGTCACGAGCACGAGTTTCTCATCCATGAGTCGATGCACGCTTCCTTCTGCTCGGTGATGTGGTTGGCAGGTCTAGTTTGGTAGAAAGAAAATAGTTCTTACATGAAACTACTCACAATAAAATATGTGGATCATCTTGAGTAAGTGGGTCATGATTTTTGGAAAGAGATGTTTGCTGTTGATTTTTTCAATTTGTTTTTTGGGGGGGGCATACAAGCTGAGTGCCATCTAGTTCTATTATATTGGAGAAAAGGCAGACATTTCTATGGATACCTTCTTAGCCTGTTCTCATTCCAAACTCATCAAATAACACCACACCAGGCCAAAGCCACCTTTAATGACTGACTCTACCAGTAACGACAATTAAGGAGCTGAAAAGTCCCTATAGGGTAGTCGGGAGGAGTGGTAGATGCATCCACCACTCCTCCCGACTACCCTAGTCAGGAGGAGTGGTGGATGGATCCAACAAACTTTCACCAAGGCCCTGCTGTTTGCTTCTGGTATGAGTGATGAGCCACATCATGTTTTTTACTGAACCTAACCATGTGCCTTTGTTGCACAAGGATCCAAACCTAAATAGGAGGTGTTTTACCAACATCTGTTTTGAAAAAGACTCTATGCATCTAAAGAGCAAAAACATACATTTCCTGTAAAAACTGAAGTCTATTTAGAAAAGATATGATGCATTTAACAGGTGCACATTGACACACTGTCCTGGAATGTCAACAATGAATGCAGGATGATACCTAGAACGTCATATGTATGTGAAAGTCCACGGACAAAGCAGCGATATATATGTCAAGTTGGGTTGAGAATGCACTGGATATCTCCCAACACCAAACTCACACCAAAACAATCTAGATTAATAAATAGCCCCACAGGTAAGAGGAACAATATGTATTTTTGATTTTGGTGTGCACTGTCCCTTTAAGAGAGTCAAGCCAAATTAATATGTTCATTTCACTATCTTAATGCGTTGAAAACATTTGCTGTGAGTTATTCTGTGTTCCCACCAAACGCAATGAACGCGATTTAATCGCTCGTAACGCGCCACCCCTAACGCCCGAGTTTGGACGCCTGACCATTTTATTAATTCGCGTTATCGCGTCATTCGCGCGAGTAGCGGGGAAGCCGGCTGTGGTAACTGGAGCTAAGCTAGTGCTAACGTTCATAGTACAACCATTCTGCAAACTAATTAAAGACACATATTTACAGAACTTACCAAGTAGACCAGTCTCCTCGGTGACTTTCACCCAAGCCTGCTCCTTTTTGTTGCGGTCTCTGTAGAGTAGACACGTAGTATCATATAGCTCCGACCATGGCTGAGATAACCACCATCGCTGCTTTGTACCTGCTCTAGAAGTCCCAAATGCGTCGGAGGGCCAAATGCCATCGTTTTTGGGTTCACCCTATCCTGCAGAAGCGCATCCAGCTCGGCGAGTTTCACCACCTCCTCCAGGAACTCCGTCTGGATGATAGCCGCTTTCAGCGGTACTTCAGGCTGACTGGGGCCCAGTTTGAGGACCTGTTGGTGAGGGTTGGCGCCAGGATCTCCCGGCAGGACACCAACTACAAGTTTATTGCTGTGTCAACAACTGGACGTTGTTGACACACGCCAGTGACGTCCGGAGAATCTCAACGCTGACTGGCTTTCGCGGCACAGCGTCACGCGAATTCGCTTCAAAAGTTCAATATTTTCAACTCGAGCATTGAGGCGTTGGACGCGAATTTTGCGTCTAGCGCGGCCTCTATCGCGTTCATCGTGTCGCACTAGACGCGTCCATCGCGCCGCCCGGTGTGATTTCGTGTCTAATCGCATCTTTGCATTGACTTTGTATGTAATCTTGATGCGTGAATTTGCGAATTCGTGTTTGGTGGGAACACAGCATTAGAGTGAGACCAGTGAAGAGAGCACTGTATTACTGCTCTACATTTCCTGTTATGCTTTTCTCTATTAAACTATTACATGAGTATTACGATGATATAAAAAATATTGTTATTATAATGTTCATTTATCAGCTGCAGATTAACCAGCATTCTGTGGTGCACCCGTGGATGTGTCCAGAGAAACATTTTCAGGCTTCCATGGTCTTTGGTGTTTTGCAGCCGTTGTGTTTGGCATGATAATGTATGGAAAAATAAGCTTTCTGGGCCAACACCTGTCACATGATACTGCAATGTGTGTGGATAAACCAAAATGTCTTAGATCTAAGTGAAAAACATGGAGCTTCTAGAAACTACAGCCAGAGCATAAAACTGGCGAGCATGAACACGACTAAAGAGAAGCAAAAGTAAAATTCAGTCAGTTACTATCAGCTAAGTGGTATGTCCTTTCTGAGAGCATAAATCAGGCTGTGTAATACATATTCCACTCAGCCCCTGATCTATAATCGAGAACGGGTATTGTCCTTTACAAGATGACATACTTGTGAGGTCAAAGTCATTGAGTTTCAGGCTAATGGAGAATCGCCACAGCCAGTGTTTCCTCTAAATACATCAGTTGAATCCTTCAGTATTTCCAGTCTATCAAAACCATATCCTTTTCCTCAAGAGAACAACATTTCCTCTGACTCTTTCTTAAATCCTCCTCTACACAAACATCTATACGGTGGTCCCTTTAAATAAATGTCTTCTCTTTGTGGCTCTCCTGAGAGGAATTGACTTTAAGACACTCACATTGCTTGCTTTGCAGCCTCAAAACTGGCAGCAAATCCACTAAAACTGCTCCTCCTCGCTTCCTCAGAACTGGATTTACTCTGGTTTGTTCCGGAGCTCTCCCCGACTCTGAGGGTGTCGTACAGGTTTCCAAGAAGGAGGGAATGAGCTAATATTGGCCTGGTGACCTGCACAGCTGACAGGATCAGCAAGCCATCAACTCTACTCTTTGTGTTCTTCCTGCTTATCAGCAGTGTGACATCAGCATTTTTCTCTTAATTTGAAAGGTAATTTAGATGTGTTAGTGCGTGTAATGGGAGCTCAGGACGACTACAGAGCTTCTGAAGCTGCACTCTTAGCTAATGAAGATGTGAGGCTTTTAGAGGTGTACAGAGATGTCATTATCTGTATCTGTTCAAACAACTAAATTATCTGTCTGTATATCTGTATTTGAATACAGGACCAGAAGTGGCCGTGGTTTATGCTGGAAGTCACTATCGCACATCGTATTGTCTAACCCAAAATTAGCGGACAATAACGTGCTGTCAAAGCACTAGATTTATTTCTGTATCATCACACTGTATTTTTAATCTCTCAATTCAGTTCAACAGGCTTTATTGGCATGACATTAAGCATGTGTTGCCAAAGCACAAATACAATTAAAAGACAGTAAATAACATTTACAACAGATTACACAAATGGCAATAGTCAACAGAGCAAAATAGGTAACTAAATTAGTGAGCAAAATAGAAAAATACATACACAGTATATACATATTTATCTTATAGGGCTCATATGTTTACTTATAAACATGTCTTGTGTTTGTGTGTGAAAACAAACAATATGGAGTAGAGTAATTAATAAAAAGTAGACTGTCAGCTGTAAGGAGATAAACTCCAGCTTTTGTTGTTGTGTAGTTGTTGTTTTGTTGTGTTGTTGGTGTGTGTGTGTGTGTGTGTGTGTGTGTGTGTGTGTATCACAGGTGTTCTGTAGGCTATATATAAGTAACTTTGCTTTATATCAGTAAAGAAACAATCAACAACAGTAATATACTGTTGTATACTAATACAAAATCATAGATGTAAATTGTAAAAAAACAAATGCATGAAATGTAAGACTAAATAAAAAATGTGAGCTGTGAGGAGATGAACTCCACTGACATAGCTTGCTGCATCTATGGCACTCTCTCGGTCTCTCTCTCTTTATCTTTATTTTCATCTAAACCAAGTTTTATGAAATGTCTGAATACCACCACTTTTTTAAGTCAATCGGGCCTGCTGCTGTCCATTTGGGTGCCGTAAGTGTAAATGCTTTATTGTGCCAAAAAAGAAACATATTTGGGGCATACACTTTCTTTGTGAGGTCTCTCATTGACATAATGCATTTCCTTGCCCCTTACCCTAACCCTAAAATAATTGTAACCTGTAACCCCTAAAACCTAACACAGAACTCTAAAACCTTAAACCTCATTTTGCAAATTGTCTCACTCTGTTGTGATAATGCGTGTTTTGATACTCACTGTGCAGCATGTACAAGTAATTCGTCAATAAAATAAATAGAAAGATGATATAAGAAAAACTTAACTGTCAGAAAAGTCACAAAACTTGACAAACTCTGCATGTATGTTCAGCCACAAAAGAACTAGACAGGTGAGTTTCAGCAGTTGCGCAGGCTCTAGAACACACGTCTGTATTACCCAGCTGCAAGGTTGCACCTGAGTGAGTTTTGCATTCATGCCTCTGACAGCAGAGACACTCAGTCGTTCCTGTACCATTGCTGAATGACCTTGAGTTTTGAAAAACGTTTGAAAAGCTTGCTTTGCAGCTGCATTGTGTTCACTCAATGTTGTAGTGCTCCCTTTGGCCCTTGTGCCCTATGCACAGCACGGGATGGGTGTGCGTGTAGCGGAGACGCTGTAGTCAACATTAAATAAATACATACTGTACATAAATAAATGAGCCTATGAAATAAATAAATGAGGAAATTAATACATGAATAAATGTAAATAGAGCTATATTAATGAGTCAAAACAGTATAATATTTTTTACAATAAATAAATAGGTTTTTATTTTTTTTTTTTTTTTAAAGGATTACTTTTATTTCAGGGGACTTTCATTCCTAATACCACATTTATTTCCCAACTGTTTTTCTTTTTATCTGTTTAAATCAACATGCACTACTTGGTAAGGTGTCAGTGGACACTTTGTCAAAATTCCATTTAAACCTATGACTGATAGATACAGCATGTTACACCTTAAACTGATAAATATTGAGTGCAATACAATGTAGGTCTTTTTTTTTAATAATTAGACTTTAATGAAGGAAATTAACTAAGGCTGTCAGTCAATTCAAATATTTAATTGCAATTAATCACATGATTGCCCATAGTTAACTCACAATTAATCACACATTTTTTTTTTATCTGTTCTAAATGTACCTTAAAGGGATATTTTTCAAGGTTCTAATACATTTGTCAGCATGAAAGTGGACTAATATACTTGCTTTATGCAAATGTATGTTTATATTATTATTGCAACAATCCAAAACAATGACAAATACTGTCCAGTATGCAACATATGCTGAAAGCATACTCATCAATCAATCAATCAATCAATCAATCAATCAATCAATCAATCAATCAATCATTCAGTCTTATTTATAAAGCCCAATATCACAAATCACAGTTTGCCTCACAGGGCTTTACAGCACACGACATCCCTCTGTCCTTATGATCCTCGCAGCGGATAAGGAAAAACTCCCCCCAAAAAAACCCTTTAACGGGGAAAAAATCATGGGGGTTCGGTGTAGTTTAGGAGGTCCCCCGGCAGACTAGGCCTAAGTCAGCCTAACTAGGGGCTGGTACAAGGCACTAACTATAAGCTTTATCAAAGAGGAAAGTCTAAAGTCTAAGTCTAGTCTTAAATGTGGGGGCAGTGTCTGCCTCCCGGACCGCAACAGGAAGATGATACCACAGGAGAGGAGCCTGACAGCTGAAGGACACTCTGTTAATGCGCTGTCAACTGACTGTTCTGTAGAGAAGCTGATGGCTTGTTGGATGCTATATGTGATGCAAGGCATATGCTGAACAGACCCACGTCCTCCACGATGTTAATCAGTCTGCAAGCAGTCGCCACCCATGTAGCAATAGATGTTGAAAGTTTGCTGCCTGTAGAGTTGTCCAGGTGTCTCTGGTGCAAGCTTCTCAGCCGTGGTCTGCATCAGCTATGTGCTTGGCCAGCAAGTGGTGTTTGAGACTCGATGTACTCTGGTAGTAATTCAAACACCAACAGTAAATGCAAATAACTTCAGTGTTGTGGAGAGAACCATCTGGCAGGGCTGTGAAACTGAACTTGCCATTCAAAAGACACCTTTCTTTGGCCACTTCTGCTCACGGAGGCTTCTTTCTGCTTGCCATTCACAATGTAACTACTACATCGCTCTGATTTCCCAAACAACAGTGTGGGCCGAGGGTCATGATTGCAGAACGTATGTGCGTGAACTGTGCATCAAAAAAATGTGTGGGGTTAAAATAAATTTATGTTACAAACACATTTACTTTGACAGCCCTAACATACAGCTCAAAACTACAGGTTTTAAGTTTCATTTTGATGCAGAATTTGGTTGAAAAAAATCCAGCTGCTATACCAAGATTGTGTCTTGCTACTCCTACATCTGACACTCTACCTCCTCAAGTTTCCCTGAATAATAACTGGGATCAATCAGCTCCTGGTTATCAGTTGCTGCTGCTCAGATGCTGCTCGATTGCAAATCTCCCTTGGGAGTCTACGCGCCAAAGACGTTCTGTCAATTCATGTTCATCGGTAAATCTGTACACCTCCAGTCTGTATTAAACAGTCATCTTTATTTCCTTCTCCAAGTCTATCCTGATTGAAATAACATATTTGGATTCACACTGTACACAGTTTTTTATATACAGTACAGGCCAAAAGTTTGGACACACCTTCTCATTCAATGCGTTTTCTTTATTTTCATGACTATTTACATTGTAGATTCTCACTGAAGGCATCAAAACTATGAATGAACACATGTGGAGTTATGTACTTAACAAAAAAAGGTGAAATAACTGAAAACATGTTTTATATTCTAGTTTCTTCAAAATAGCCACCCTTTGCTCTGATTACTGCTTTGCACACTCTTGGCATTCTCTCCATGAGCTTCAAGAGGTAGTCACCTGAAATGGTTTTCCAACAGTCTTGAAGGAGTTCCCAGAGGTGTTTAGCACTTGTTGGCCCCTTTGCCTTCACTCTGCGGTCTAGCTCACCCCAAACCATCTCGATTGAGTTCAGGTCCGGTGACTGTGGAGGCCAGGTCATCTGCCGCAGCACTCCATCACTCTCCTTCTTGGTCAAATAGCCCTTACACAGCCTGGAGGTGTGTTTGGGGTCATTGTCCTGTTGAAAAATAAATGATCGTCCAACTAAACGCAAACCGGATGGGATGGCATGTCGCTGCAGGATGCTGTGGTAGCCATGCTGGTTCAGTGTGCCTTCAATTTTGAATAAATCCCCAACAGTGTCACCAGCAAAACACCCCCACACCATCACACCTCCTCCTCCATGCTTCACAGTGCCAGGCATGTGGAATCCATCCGTTCACCTTTTCACGTCTCACAAAGACACGGCGGTTGGAACCAAAGATCTCAAATTTGGACTCATCAGACCAAAGCACAGATTTCCACTGGTCTAATGTCCATTCCTTGTGTTTCTTGGCCCAAACAAATCTCTTCTGCTTGTTGCCTCTCCTTAGCAGTGGTTTCCTAGCAGCTATTTGACCATGAAGGCCTGATTCGCGCAGTCTCCTCTTAACAGTTGTTCTAGAGATGGGTCTGCTGCTAGAACTCTGTGTGCCATTCATCTGGTCTCTGATCTGAGCTGCTGTTAACTTGCGATTTCTGAGGCTGGTGACTGGGATGAACTTATCCTCAGAAGCAGAGGTGACTCTTGGTCTTCCTTTCCTGGGTCGGTCCTCATGTGTGCCAGTTTCGTTGTAGCGCTTGATGGTTTTTGCGACTCCACTTGGGGACACATTTAAAGTTTTTGCAATTTTCCGGACTGACTGACCTTCATTTCTTAAAGTAATGATGGCCACTCACTTTTCTTTAGTTAGCTGATTGGTTCTTGCCATAATATGAATTTTAACAGTTGTCCAATAGGGCTGTCGGCTGTGTATTAACCTGACTTCTGCACAACACAACTGATGGTCCCAACCCCATTGATAAAGCAAGAAATTCCACTAATTAACCCTGATAAGGCACACCTGTGAAGTGGAAACCATTTCAGGTGACTACCTCTTGAAGCTCATGGAGAGGATGCCAAGAGTGTGCAAAGCAGTAATCAGAGCAAAGGGTGGCTATTTTGAAGAAACTAGAATATAAAACATGTTTTCAGTTATTTCACCTTTTTTTGTTAAGCACATAACTCCACATGTGTTCATTCATAGTTTCGATGCCTTCAGTGAGAATCTACAATGTAAATAGTCATGAAAATAAAGAAAATGCTTTGAATGAGAAGGTGTGTCCAAACTTTTGGCCTGTACTGTACACTTCCTAGAAACATTTTTATCCTTTACATATTCCTTTTCAGAGTTCAGTATACATTAATCCTTCTATCTTTCTTAACATATGAAGCCAATTAACAGTATTTCTGAGTATCCTTACATATCCTGTTGCATATCCTACACCATCCCATTATTTGTCATGCTAGCTAAGACAGAAAGTGTCAGTGCCACAGGCCTGTAAATAAAGATAATGAAAATGAAAGAAAATGTTTGACTACAATATAATGTCCCCATGTGTTTGTAAGATCTGCAGTTGGAGATGTTAATGTGCCCTCGGATAATCTGATTCATGAGTGAAATTTGTGATTCATGAGTGAAATCTGAACTCAAAGAAGATAACAGGTGATGTTCCTTCTACTAAAGCTTGAAGCACAAACAGATCCCTCTTTATTACTGAGCTGTCCTTTGCATAGCAGCTGCAAATGTGAGCAGCACCACATCCATATAACTCCACCCGTCTCCATCAGCAGGAAACCCTGTGTGTTAACAGCTGCAGGGATGAGTCTCGTCCCTCACTGAGGTCTAATAGGAGGAATTTGGGACCCCCCCTCCCCATCTTGGTTTTTCTCATTTACTCCTCTTCTTCTACATTTTCTGCTCACTGGGGCTCCAGGAAACCCCTTATGATCCATCTCAGTGTTCTTAATTTTTTTTTTTTTTTTTTTTTTTTTAATTGCACAGCTGTGTGGGAGACACACGAATACCTTCCACAGTGCAAGATAAACACAAGTTCACAGTTTGGGGGAGAAAAGAAAAATGTCTGCCCTTTAAATTCTTCTCTCTGTCTCATGGGTTTATACAAAGTTGGGGAGGGTTTGCGTGTCAGTGACAGGGGCCTGTGTGGATATTTATATACCTCTTCTATGAGTCACGGCAGGGGAATCACATTAGCTATGGCTGTACTGTCACCATTGGACTCCTCTACAGGGTCCTCTCTCTCTCTCTCTCTCTCTTTCTCTCTTTCTCTCTCTCTCTATTTTTCTCTACCTCCGCTGCTCCCTATCTCACTCTCTCCGTCTCTGTATTTAAAACTAGCCGGGCCCCCTTATTTTAATCCGTGGAGGTCCTGGGAGAAGTCATGAAATATTTTCAGCTCCAGATGTCTCTAAATAAGCATTATGACATGGCGGCCGGTTAATGGCGTGTCATATCCTGCCAAGGCTAGGCAGCCTGTGTAAGCACTTCAGGGAGTTGTGGGGGAGGAAGGGGGCTGTTGGGGGACTGGCTGATGATAGCTATGGAGGAGTATTAGCCCACAAGCACTGAGAAATAGCTCAAGTGATGCTGTGGGCTCTGTCGCACTGCTGGTTACTCATGGTGTGGAGCACACAGCTCCTGGCAAACTGTGCAACTACTTTTTAGGAAGAGTTATCCCAAGAAAACCCCACAGCATTAAAAAAAAAAAGGTCCTCAACATTGCCACCAACATGTCCACTGTCTACCTTTAAAATGAGATGTTGTACAACATTATCTACTTCGAAATGAAAAGTTGAATTCAAAAATAAAGCACTCCATCACTCATTTTAATACACTCGAAGGTTTTGCTTATAAATCTTTATTAGTCTGGTATGACCAGTAGCTGTTAGCAAAAAGATACATATTGCTGTACTTTGCTTTCTAGTTGTCAGTTCTCTTAGTTAGGGTGTGTTAACAAACATGTTAATAAATTGTCAGACAGGAACTGGAACTAATTTTGAAAGTAATACTGTTTCGCAAAATAGATATTTCACCTCAAAATCTGGGGAAAGGGCTGGTACCAGTATCATATTTGTTCTCAGCTGGCCACCAACATTGTTAGCCATTGATATTTAGTTGAATTTAGGTTGTGATGTCAGGTGACCAAAATTCAGTGTCATGACAACGACTAATGCCAACAGCGATTGGGATACTTGGTATTTTTGGTTCCCACTGTGTTGTTAGATAACCAAAATCCAACACCTTCCAAATGTCTCATGCTCAACCAAAATTTAACATCTGCACAACATAAGAATCTTTCTTTCTTTCAGTGTCTTTCTGATGTCCTGTGCCAGCTGGCTTAGTGTACTGAATATTTAATAAAGTATTAAGGGAAATTCTGGTTTACCTAAATTTTGATCTTATTATTATATTGTTTGCGTGAGTCCAGACCTTTGAATGCTCCACTCCACTGAGTACAAATTGTCAGATTCATATGGCATCGTGCATGAAACAGCGTTTTCTCAGTTAAATAAAAAATGACCAGTGAATGCCATCAGGCAACTTGATTAGCCAGTCAGCACCACGGGCAGTATTAATGGCATTTTTAAGCTGTTGTCAAGTATTGTCAAGCAGTAGGCCAACACTACACACATGAGTAGTATCAACAACAACAACAACAACAACAGCGAGAACTAGAAACAAGCCTGATGCTGCTATCTCTGCTGTTTTAAATTGACATGTCCTCACAATATACAGTAGCTCAACAAAACGTAGTTTGTTTTCACATCACCCCACTCTTAAAACCCCAGCAAAATAAGTATGTTGGCAGTTAGTGTGGACTTAAGAAGAGATTTGATTCAGGTGGATACATTGGTCTCTAGTGTTTGGTTAGGGAAAACCAAACACCAATCATTTCCACCACTTACTTTAAAGTAGTTCAATCTGGGGAACATGGTGACATCACTACAACAAAGTTGGACAGGTCAAGCAATACAAGTGATCACATAATCAAACAATTTTTGGCCACTTTTTCTGAAAATAAAACTACAGTGTTGCTAATTATCACCTGTACAGCAAACAATGTTCCCACAACTACAGTAAGTTTGTGATGTCCAAGTTGAAGCAGGATGTCAGTCTGGACCTTAGGGGTTAGCTGAACCCCCAGGAACAGTGCTGGGCCTTGAAGCCAATTTGACATAGTTGCCAAACATGGTATTACAACTTGATGTCAGAGTGCTCCAGAGATGACATTTTTTTGTGAGTCAACACAGAAGTTACTGTCTCCCTCGTTCTCTTGTCAAAATGCCCATGGGATTTTTCCCCTGGATTTTTCGATTATTGCAGAAAATAACAAACATTTATGATGTTTTTGTTCAGTAAGATAATCTTCATAAATGAACACCAATTTCATCATTTTTAAATAAAAAGTTAAAACTAGGCTATAAACGAACTACACCACGGTTGCATGACTTAACGTCACCACCACAGCGAGGCTGTAAAGCCGTGTTTTGCGTGATGATGTTCCATAGTCTCATTTAGCTATTTGCTTACAACTGTCTTTTTAAACACACCTAGATGTTTCAAAATTCACAAGTGGGGGGCTTTTACTATCATATGTCGTAGAACAAAATGGGAAACTCTCTTAAGCTTGTATTAACCAGAGACCCTATTTCAATTATCTAACCAAAAACCCATTCAAAAAACACAGAGTGCAAAAATGCTTATTTCCGGGTTTTAAGACTCATTCCTGCACTACTCCATTGGGCCTGTAGAGACTTTTTCCTATAGACTTACACTGAGAAAGAGATATCTGTTAATCAGTGGATATATTTTTTGAGCATCACATCCCCCACAAAATGACTCATTTCACGATTGGCATTTTAGGTATTCGGTCTAATAACATGTTACAAGTCTAGAAGAGCCATATGATTATGTCATTTCATCTCCATTCAAGTAAGTAGAGTGGTAAACTGAAAGTTAGGTGCTTGGCCAGCAGAAGATAGCCACTTAGCTGAAGAAAGTCTCTAGTGCTCTGTATGGGCCAAACAATGCGTAAGATCTGAGTAATTTTATGCCTGGGAAGTCAAACTTTTTGATAACCTCCATCAACTTTCAACTTTCATGGAAATGAATGGGGCCCTGCCTCCAACGCAGTATCAAGTTCTCTTTACATACATACATCCAGGGTTATATGGTTATGTCTGTGTTTCTTGCCCCATCTGACTTATTTTTGGCAGTGTTGCTCCAGTCCCTGATCTAGGCATTTAACTTGGTGAGTTAATATCAGTTAAAACGAGGAAATAAGAGCAATGACACCACCTGTTAAAGGGAAATATTCTCATCACATTTTGGCTAACAACACCAAATAACCACTAAAGCATTTTCCTGTGTAGTATATCTTTGAAGATGTTGAAAAGTTAAGTGGCAAATTGCTTTTTGGTTTAGTTTTGCAGCTGTGTCATTATTCTCATAATATTTATCCGCAAAGCATTTTAGCCCACTCTTATGAGGAGTTTTCCCAAGTTAGCCTTTGCAAGAGAAAAATCGATATTGTCTCTTTCCATTCAAGCGTCTCCCCTGACCCCCCACACAACCCAAGTGCTAATATCACGGCCTGCTTAGCAGAACACACACACACACACACACACACACATACAGAAGCATACACACACCCCCTGAGCATCTAGAGATGAGGGTTTTCTGAGCCGCTGGTCAGCGAGGTGCTGCTGCTTTATTATCTGCTTGGCTTGGTCCACTGGAAGGCAGCCGACATACAGACCCCAGCACTCTCTATACCTCCCTCTCTCAGTCTTCTCTCTGACTCAGCTAAATCCCCACAAAACACTGCTGGCTGTTCCTGTGATCCTTCCTGCACACAGCAAAATAAAACACTTCACTTTATTGGCATGAATTTGATGCCTCATTTTGTGGGGGAAAAAGTCAAAATCTGCAAGAAATAGCTCCAACAATTAGGGATTGAGTTAACACTTGTCCTTCTCTTTGTTTTGTGAAGTTGTCTTATTGCTGTCCTCCAAAGACTGTGATGTTTTGCTATGTTAAAACCTGCACTTATTTCCATAATGAATCCTGATACATTATGCCAAGCATTCCTCTTCATGCTGCATTAATCAGCATTTTTATATCAACAATAAGCCAAATGACTACATGTAATGTATAAGGGGCCAGGTAGGGATGAGCCCACAGAGAATTAACATCTCTGCAGTTCCCCTTGCCTCTACAGGGATTTTTAGCTCATTGTTTTGGTTCTACAGCAGCTTTTTAGTTCAGTCTTGACACTATCTCCAGCAGCAGCATGCACCTGTTTTCACCAAAAAGTTCTAAAAGGCCACTGCACACCACCTGCTCAACACTGAACAGCAGAGAGAAACAGTTAGAGACTAGCTGGTGAACACAGTGGGACATTTCGCAGATAAAAAGACAGATATTTCCTGTAGGATTTGGTGGGGACCAAAGCAGAGCTAAAAGAGACCTAATATTGGACTTTCATTCATTAGGGGGACACAAACATGACCCTAAATGAAAGCTAGTGTTTTTCTGTTGGACACCTTAACCATATGCTATAACCTTAACCTGCAATACCAATGGTCTGCCACTGCCTACACTGATATTTTTGCTTACTGTGATGAACTTTCTTGGAGTATCTTCAAATGCTTCATCCTAAAATCTGATCAACTTGAACTAAACAATTATATAAGTTTAAAGACCATATTAAAATCCAAACACAAAAAAATATTGATCCAAAAGGTATTTAAATTAATAAATAATAAAGAAAATAAACATTTAGAAAATATGTCTGAACTCTCTTTATGTTACTGAAACTATGTGGGCTACATAATTTAGTTTTTGAGATATGCTCATTTTTAAAAGCAGACAGAAAAGGCGTTCGTTTGTTCCTGTGTTGCCACCAGGTGTTTTTGTGCAGTTTTGCATCACACATAATGTAGCTCATATGAGCGTACAGGGCCATATTGACATAAATATGTAATAATGGGGTCTAGTGGAATAGATTTATGTGCTTTAATGTTAAAAGCACACATCATATGTCTTGTACTGCTCACTGCTTCAGCACCTCTGTCTGTTGTGTTAGGGCTTATGTCCCGCCTGCCCAGCAGCCCAGTCTGCTCTAATTGGTCAGCTCGCTCAGTCTGTTCTGATTGGTGCAACGCTTAGAGCATGTGTCAGAAATGTCACGCCCCTTACCTTATCTTACTTCACCTCCGGAGGCTGCCTCAAAACAACAACAGAGGCTAAGCTAACAATGGCGGCCGTTCAGGTCCATGTCATTGGTCCGACAGCCCACTGGTCCGACCTCTCATTAGTCCGACGTCCCGTTGTTCCGATATGTGATACTAGGCTATACTGTATTTGTGTACCATAGAGGATCAGCAATGCAACAAAAGTAGGCTACTGGTCGAGATACAAGTGTCATAGAGAGGAGAGAATGAAACACCATAACCTCCTGTTATTAACTCTGGGGTTGGGGTTGTGTGGGGAGCTCTCCGTGGTGCTGAACAGCTCCCGGCGGGCGTATTTCTGCCTTGATGGTGCGTCGTGACCGGCTCTGGGTCAGCTGGGAAAGGCTTGAGGCGAAGCAGGCTCACGGCTTATGTGTTTGTCACTTTCTTTTTCATTTTAACCCACACCATGATCTTTTCCTGACCCTAACCAAGTGGTTTTTGTGCCTAAACCTAACCACACCTTAACCACAGGGCATCATGATGATTTCGGAACAACAGGACTTTGGAACAATGAGTTTAATATGGTCGGAACAATGGGATGTCGGAATAATGGGCAGTTGAGCGGAGCCGAACGTTTCTCCTCAGTGGTAAGTTTTTATTTTGTAGCCGTCTTATATTTCAGCTGTAACATGATAACTGTAACTCATCTGACATCATGGTAACAACTGTATGTCTGTCCTCTGACTGAATAAAGTTGGAAATGCCTGCTACAGACAGCGAAAGGTTTCTAACAATATAGTCAGTTACTACATAATGTGGAAACACCAACAGCAGCACTCAGCTGTTATATGACGTGGTGTAAAGCATAACTCCTTGTTTTTTATCTAAGCAGGCTTATCTATCAGACTAATGTAGCTTGTATTGGGTAACAATTCCAAAGTTATTATAAATTCTGCTACTAACACATTCCCTATCAAAACCACAAAAGTTTTAACCCGTGAATTCATCAGTTTTACCACAGCAGATTAAGATGACAGATTTATGTATTATACAGAAACGAATAGAAATAACTGGTACATTGAGATGTCTTAGTTGTCATGTTTACCAAAACCATTCTACTAAAATGTAGCTGTATTTTATATTTATCTTCACCTTGTGTTTGTAATCTACAATATGTACAATGTACCAATGTATTGCAGTTTCTCCACATCATTTATATGAATCAAAGTTTCATAGTAAAACACATGTTGCTTCCTGGATCAGAATTTGTTCTGTGCAGTGATGTTGTCTCCAGTATATTTAGTGACTTTTCAGACCCCTCTAGCGACTCTTTTTCAAAAAAGCGACCAGCGACAAATCTAGCGACTGGGCTTCTCCCCTGCCCCAAAGCAAAGGCGGCCCAGTCCTCCCTCCCAGCAGCAGTCAGAGCAGGAGATGTTAACCTCTCCACATCCAGACTGCAAGTGAATCGCACATCCCGACCTGGTTTACAGTCAGGGCGGGATGTAAATGTAAAATTTTCTTTGTCTAATATAAATCACTGAAAGAAGGTTCATTTGTAGTTCTAAACATAATCAGGGTGTTTTTTACTCTCCCACAACATTATTCCTCTCTCCTACAACAGCCATTACAATTACATGCATATGGACAATTATGCAAATTAGGCGATGATGTCATTTAGCGACTTCTAGCGGCTTTTTGAACAGCCAATAGCTACTTTTCTTACTGAGGAGTTGGCAACAGTGGTTGTCTCCTGAGCCTTTATTTGCTTACTTATAAAACAGTATGCCCTGTGTCTTTTTTACCTATTAGCCTTTGGGGTAATGAACCAGGTTCCAGTTCATCCTACATGTTTGATGCGCCATGCAGGCCTGGAGCCGTACACCCCACAGAATATCCACAACATTTACAAAACCCATTGTACATTTTCCATAAAACCTATGATAAAAGCCGATTCACAATCAAACTCCGAGTACAGCTACACATTTTGTCAAATAAATGCAGGTCCAATTGCTGCCTGTTGGTCAATCGCTCGAGCTAGCGACAGTTAGCTGCTCAGATCAGGCATCACAGATAGACATGTTGAAACTTTTGTCAGTATGGACATGCTGAACAATGTTAGCTCTGTTAGACTCTCCACTATTTAATTGTTAAATGCATTTTACTGAGACTAGCAGTGTAACTTACTGTACGCCCCGTAGCAAAAGCATTTCAAAACAGCAGCCACACATTTTGACAAATAAATGCAGCTCTTAATTCGACCCCAGGTCTGACTGTTGCCTGTCGGCTAATTGCTCGAGCTAGTGGCAGTAGCTGCTTAGCTTGAGCATCACGCATAAATGTTTTAACTTTTGTCAATATGGACATGCTGCACATCTTAGCTCTGTTAGATTCTCTACAATTCAGTCATTAAATCCATCTTACTGATACCAACCAGCTAGCGGTTTAACTTGCTGTACACTGAGTAGCAAAAGCATTTTAAAACAATAGCTTTGGTTAGCCAGTTAGCCGAGGCAGACAGTTAAGCACTGGGTGAACAGCCTAACTTTAGCTCCTACAGCCATCCACTCCACACTTCAACACTCGGTAGCAGCTTCCTAGTTTGTTTTTACACAACAAATTAACAACTCATAAAGCATACTTACAGGTTGTGATCCCGAATCTCCAGATTTGTCCAACAAAGGGAACTGCCCCGTCTTTAAGCAGTAACTGCTGTGAAAATCCAGCAATAATCTGTTGCTAGTTTGTGAAGCAGTCCTCAGGAAAATAGAGAGAACACGCTAAAATGTCCAGGTTGTATTCTGGAGGAATTCTGTCAAAAATAAATTCCAACCACTTCTTCTTTGTTCCTTTGTCCTTTGGCAGTCTGGGTAATTTTTGGTCACAATGAAGAAAGCACTGTCTCCTACACGTCGTCTCCTCAACAGCTCCTCAATGGTTCAAACTCTGCAGACTCTCTCCTCCACCTCTGCTCGAAGCAGGTGTGTTTGGGGGTGCGGCTCAATAGCAGGCAGGCGGGCACTGTGTGCCATGCACACTATTATGAAACTAATCATGGAAGTAAAGGCGGGAAATCCAAAATGAGCAGTTTCAGGCAGGTCAGGAGCTGAGTGTGGGGAGACAGAGCTCCCTTTAGACTGGACTTTTTTTTTTTTTTTTTAACTTAGCTAGCAGACCTTAGAGGCCGTTTATACGTTGCCGGCTATTTTCATAAACGGACATTTCACCGTCTCCGTTTTCAAAAAGATCTTCGTTTACACTTACCCGTGTATATACACAACAGCACGCCAAACCTGTAGGTGGCAGTGTAACGAGAAGCTCAAGCCTTCCATGTATCCATTATCACCATAGCAACATAGGTCGCACTTTTGACACAAGCGCAAGTTCCAGCGCATACTGTGACGTCGGCTGCCTTTAACTCCGTTTATCTCTGTTTATCTCAGTTTACATGCAAACGCGCAACTGGAGTTTTCCAAAATCTCCACTCTGGCTGGAATTTTTAGAAAGACTTGTTTTCAGAGGAGAAATCTCCGTTTGCGTGTAAACGAAGGGCACAAACGAAGGAAGATGTCTCCGTTTATCAAAATTAACATGTACGTGTAAACGGCCTCTTATAGAGGCAGAAAAATGCTACATAACACACTAAAGAAGAGGGAGATCCCCAAAAAGCATAATAGGTCTCCTTTAAATCGATATATAGGATTATGCAAACAATGATCTCCCGGTGCAATTGCATAATATAATAGCATGGGGTGTCCGTTTTTAAAGGTTTAAGTGAATTTCCGGGCTCTAAATTACTCCTTAAAAGAATGGTTCAACATTTCTGGAAATACAAGAGACAGTTAATTCTCAGTCTCAGGATTTAGCATGTGGATTTAGCACATGGTGAACCTATCTTTTGTTATGGCTGTGTATGTGTTCTGTGCTGCTGTTCCTTTTCTCTCCCTTGTAGATCTGCCCAGGTGTGCTGCATTAGTTAACGAGGTGCAGCACACCTGGCATGGAGGAGAGCTCCTGTGCAGCAGCAGAGGAGAGAGGCCTCTGGTGTGTGGACTGCTGGTCCTGCTGCCTCTCACCAAGGGATTTTTGTTGTCTTGTCTGCTTGTTTTCATTCTAATAAATCTAGGGATGCACGATAACTTTTCTTTTAAACCAGTACCGATAACTTCCAGCTCCTAAAGGCCGATACGGATAACCGATAACACACACACATATACAGTGTGTGTATATACCTAAGATCATGACATCAATACTATGAACAAAACCAAAACAGTTTTAAGGCAAAATAAAACCAAAGTTGTAATAAAGCCTAGTTTTCTTTATTTTCATCATGACCTGTCCAACAGGGGATACAATGCATTCTGGTGTCAAGCACAGTTAGAAGTATTTATTTAATAGTAGCATTTTTAGGCCCTCATTGATTTCAGGACAGGTAACTTAATACTGCTCTAAATCAGTCTCAATTTCAGGATTACCATACAGAAGACACATTCCGAGAGAACCGTCACTTTTCATTCTCCCTGCTGAACAAAATATGATGAGAGCTGTGCAGGGCAAAATGTAGACTCAGATTATCTCTCAGGATAATCTCTCTTTTTAATTGGATAATTTAATAACTGTCAGGAAAAGATTTTGAGATCCACTTGTTTTGATTGTCTTTTGCTGGTTAGCTATGGGTGTCATTAAATCCTTAATTCAAGACCTGAGGCCATGGACAAGCAAGTGCACTTCACACCTCTCCTTCTTCTCTGTACCACTGAACATGACTCAGTGGGCTTTTAATCTAATATCATGCACTATTTCATATCATTCAGTGTAACATACTTTAAAGGCCTCTACATCATATGCAATTTACAAATATGATGAGGCTTTGTACTTTGTACTACTTTGTACTGCCGTTGAGGACACTGTATGTTTTTGGCCACATACAGTGTGTTGGAATTATGTGGTGGAGGCATGGGTGGATTTGGATCCAAAACTTCTTGGTTTGGATTTTTTTTTTTTTTTTAAAAAGTGTTTTCGATTAAAGTTACTATGTTTGGTCTGTATGGGAGTATGTTGTAAAGTGATAGAACTACAAAAGGAACGCAAGTATGTTGAATTAAAAGGAACATTGGACATGAACAGTGGTTTCCTGGGTGAAAGTCCAGTATTTGATTGACCAGCCCATTCACTCTGTCAGTGATCTTGGTGTCATATACTGATGAACAGAGGCACATTTTTTGGCGAGACGATACACACTGAGCAGTGGCAGTTGTTGACTCAGCGGGCAACAACAGAACTCATTAAATAAGCCATTTTGTCAGTGGCTGTCTGTGTCAGATATGGTCACACAAAGGCCCCTTCTGTGTAGAGGCGTTAATATTGACAGTGCAGGCAGTGCGATTGCACTGGGGCCCATGAGGTGGGGGGATGGATCATTTTAATAACAGTGTGGTGTGCTAGTATGTGTAGTACGCTACTGTAGTGACATATATCACATGACCTATGACGCTACATGATGCTAGCAACAACTGTACTTATTTCAAGCCAAGCCCGGATGTTTTTTCCTAAACCTAACCAGGGACTTTTGTTGCCTAAACTGATAAATTGATAATTGTTTTATTTATGCTGTAAGTTTGCTTTTGAAAAAGGCTGGATGCATCTAAGGAGCATTAACTGTAACTTTCTTGTGAAAACAGAAGTTTATTTTGAAAAGACACAATGCATGTTACAAGCCACCCCAGCACATCCAGAACTAACAAAGGAGGGTACCTTGCATGTCATATTTTGACCTTTAGGTCCACTGGCAAAGTGGCGGTATTGAGAAGAGAACGGGTTGGTTTGACCCATCCACCAAACCAACCTCCTTGCGGACTTTCAACACTATCATAGCAGGAGTCAGCAACCTTTACTATCGAGCCATTTTTGGCCAAAGAAAAAAAAAAGAAAATAAAAGAAATCTCTCTGGAGCTGCAAAACATATTTGAAAGCCTAGGGCTGAAATATTATTGCTGCTGTGCATCAAAGTGTCACATATTTGTTTGAGCCTTATAGTTAAAGAAACACAGCCTAAGTCAAAATCCATTCTATAATATGTTTTACCACAAGGTAGCTACTCTGTAGTGGGCAATTTATGATTATTTTGTGCTTTGACTTTGCAGTGTTGGTGGTGAACATATCCACACAATTACAATCTCTATGTCCCATACTTCTCCTTTTTTGGCTTTGGAATCCATAGCTAGCTAACTAGGAAAACTTAAGATTACATAGCTATTACACAGCTATTGACGTTCCTTAAAATCTAGAGGAAAAGGCACCAGGCCGTAGGTGAAAAATGCCCATTTTAAATGACGGTGTTAAAACATTGTTTGTATTCTGTGTATAGGCTTCACATTTAAAAATCAAAATGTCAAAAAATAACCATTATCCATTTTTTTTATAATATTGTCAGACCCTCAAAGAGCCACTGAAGAGGGGCTACAGAGCTGCATGTGGCTCTAGAGCCGCAGGTTGCCTACCCCTGATCTATAGGGATCCCACGACAGGGATCTTAATTTTTCCATTCGAAATGTTTCTGTGAGACCTAGTTGGGACTCTTTAGCTGCTAAATGCTTCACTTTGTTCACCAGCTCATCTCTGACTCTACCTGCTGTTTGGTGCTGAGCAGGTAGTGTACGGTGAGCTGTTTTGCTGAAATCAGCTGCCTGCTGCTGCTGGGAAAAGGGTTGATGAGAGCGCTGAGACTGAACTGAAACTGAAAGGTCGTGAGCTGGAAAACCAGAACAATGAAAAAGCGGCTAAAAGGCTCCCTAAAGCTGAGGGTAACTGTAGAGTTGGTGATAATCCTTTGTGTGTCACACACACAAGTGACACCTTTTTACATTATGCATAGTCATTTGACCCATTGATTGAGACTTCAGGGACTTTAGATGGTTTTAGGCAAACAAAATAATAAGTAAAAGTAAAGAAATAACATAATTAGTATTTCTTCACCAGTTAGTGTGCTTTGAAACTTAAAACTTTGAAACAATTTTGACTTTCATTTGAGGAGACTGAACAGTTGAATGATAAAAAATTTCAAATAATTAAACTTATTGTGGATGCTTTACTCTGCTGTGTGGTGTGCTCTTAATTTAAAATACACAGTGTTCTCCCCACTGTTGTACATAACCACCCTGTGGAACACCATAATCACATGTAAAATCATAAATATTCACCACTGATTAAAAGATTAGAAAATTAATCTCTCCAGTATGCTAACTGCTAATCCTAAACCCTTAGGAGTAAACAAACTCGTGTTCAGCACAGATCAATAAACCCCCCAGAGACACAGAGGAGAGAAAAAAATTACACACACAACACTGTGATATGTTCATAATATGAGGATGTATTCTGTATGATTTTCTGCTAGTCACTTTTCCTTTCAAAGACATTTGAAGAAAAGCATGGCACCAATTGCTGTGAGTTGAGTCAACTGGAAATTAAGTCACTGATTACGTTTACAAATCTAAATTGTTGCAGAGAAATAGGTCTTTTGCTTTTAACTGAAATGAATAATAAAGTTACATTTTCATTGCCAGACAAGAAGTGATTTTTTCAGGTAAAAATTTGGATATGTTTGTTGTGGTAAGTCAAAACACTCAGAGAGTGAAAGTCTGGCTCTGAAATCTCATGTCTCGCAAGATTTGAGTTGTTGCAGGAAGTAACCGCTGGAGCGACCTTACAAACACAAGGAGTTACTCTGTTTGGAGTAGTCATGGCTGAATTTTTACCCAATTTTGACCAACTGGATCTGGATGAGCCATTTGAATTTGATGACCGCCCGTATTTATTTGAACACGGAGTACATGGACGTACATGGAAGCAGAACTCATTGAAATTGAAGAGCGGACGAGGAGAGAGAGGGAGCAGTGTTACTTCGGTGGCACATATACTGAAATTGCAACAGGCAGAGGAACATGTCCGAATCCAGCTAAAGGTAAACACAGACGTTCATTTCTCCTTTTTGTTATGTTGACAAATAATTATACTAACAATCCGAGCCTATCTGTGTGGAAAAAAATGCACTTTTAGTGGACGTATTTTGACATTGTTTGACGCTGTCTGAGTCCCCTATTATTTAATATAGTGTGTGCTCATGGGCTGCAGGCAGGTCAGCCTGAGCTTCGTACTGGAGAAATGTCAAATATTGAACATCCTATCAATCATTTACTCATCATCACTCATTTTACAAAAGTAGATCAGAAAATAGGGCCCAGGTTGAAAAAAACATTAGTTCCCCTTTAAGTCCTCGTCCGGACCAAAATATGGAGCGTGGACTGGTAGCTGGAGAGGTGCCAGTTCACCTCCTTGGCACTGCTGAGATGCCCTTGAGCAAGGCATCGAATCCCCCAACCACTCGGGGCACCTGTCCATGGGCAGCCCCCTCACTCTGACATCTCTCCATTTAATGCATGTAAAAGGTCCTGTTTGTGTGTGTGTGTATTTCGGGCCTGTGTGTACATGTATATGACAACAGAGTGAAAAGGTTGAATTTACCCCAAGGGGATTAATAACGTATATGTATTTATTAGACTGAAAGAGCTCAGAGAACATGTGGGACTTTGTGAATTCACAGAGGGTAAAAGACATGACACTGAGACTATGGCTGCCACACAGTGATTCAGTATTAGCTAGCTTACATGGTTGCACAAGTATTCATGGGTAACAGTTAGCCTATCATCAATGCTCTGTATTGTAGACTAAATAGGTTTCATGAATAGGCCAATTTATCTTCACTAATACTAATTTGGATTCATGGTAATAAGATGCATTTAAAGGTTTGAAAAAATAAATAAATAATTTAAAACTTTATTTATTACAAGGAAATTTCGCCACCTTCCCGAGAACACCCTAGGGGTTACAGACCCCCCTGTTGAAGACACTGGGATTAAGAAGGCTCCTCAGATCCTCCGGTTCTTCTCTTTTAGCTATTCCACAAAGCAGAACAAAAACATTTAGTGATGCTGCTTTCAGAGGCTCCAAGCCGCAGGACCTAAATATATAGATATTTCTAAACCAAAAACCCATTTAGTCTGGCTTTATGTTGTCTTTTATAATTTGGTGGCTTTATAATTCATACTTATTCTATAATGATTTACTTAACTCTTTGTTTTTATCAGAATGTAATTGTTAGGGATCAGCGAGTACTAACTAAATTATCTTTATCTATATCTGCACTCACTGGATGGCGTTTAGACTGGACGTAGGTGGGACTTAAAGTGTAAATGGTACTTAACCAGAGGTTGACATTGTCAACCTAAAATTAATATGGGTTAATCAGAAGTTGCTACATTTATTGTGTATTAAAAAAAAAAATCTAATTACAGAACAGCCTCAGAATTGATCATTTTGATCACTGAGCACAGTAACCCGTATGAGGATTTTCCTTTATCTCAAGTACAGACATTGACACACTTTAAAGGGATGATACTCCTACTAGATAAATACTTGTTTCATCCGAATATTCAGCTCAACCCTAGTTATTGTTGATCATTATCATTTACGTATATATTTTATTAACATCCTAAATTACTTGTGAAGCAATTTGAAGTGAATTGATTTGTTTGAAAGGTGCTACATGAATAAAGTTTGACTGATTTATAATTACATCAGCAAAACATATGAGCCTACACTGAGAAAATGTATCTAATATTATCTTGACGCAATCATTATCAAATAAGCGCCAGAAGATATATTTTTCTGAACAACACAAACACACCGTTCTGTAACATAAGAATTTGATCAGTCAGCCCAATAAAATTGTAAAAGTCTTGAAGAGCCATATCAGTCAATGTTTTTTATTGGCAAAGACATGGCAACAGGAAGTCTGCCTGCTCAACTTTGGTATAACTGTCACAGTCATCTTTGCACAGCTACTAAAGTCAGTACTGTCACAACAGCCAAGTTGCCAGAAGAAAATGTTGGCATTTTACATTTCTGCAAACAATGAATACATTAACTAGCAAATTCCATACGTATCATATCAACTTTCAAAAGTGAGATAGTATATGAGCTGACTTTGTCACCAGGAGGTGGAGAGGATGTTGGATGGCATATTACCTCGGTGAGACACCTGCCATGCTACAAACTGCTGCATACCACTGATCAAAACCAGCAAAGAACAAAACCAGTTGTGTTTTACCAGTTATCACTGTGGTTTCAGGGACTTTTCAGCCCCTAAACATGGGTGTTTTTTTAGCAAACCATGCACCTACTTCCTCTTTACAAACTCTAAATAGGCCACTGAAATATGCTTCTGATGACATTTAATAGGCAGTGCAATAACAGAATCTTTATATGGGTTATATTAGGTTTAGGTTTATAGGTTTATATTCTGTCAGCACTGCCTAGTTTTAAAGTTTTATCTGAGTTTGAGAGAAAGAGGCAGGTCTATCTTTTGATTCACCTCTTTACTCCTTGTGTCCATGGTGGCGGGCAATACGAAAATGTGAAAGTACAGCCTGTAGTTACAGCAACAGCCTGGGAAAGCACACACAGGATAAGTTTTCCTTGTAGGCTTTCTTCAAGAAATCCATTCATTTTAACCAAAACCTCAACTTTATCCCTAACCTTAACAAACAGAATGTTTTCTGGTAGAAAGTCCTCAGGAAAATTTCTCCCAACTGTCAGGAAAGCCAGCAAAACTGCTGAATGACCGGTTTTGCATAATTCTGCTGAGTTTTGCTGGGAGGGGAGCAGGGATACCTTGGGAAGTTTACCACCGTTCATTTAACCATACTGTCCAAATTGTTATGATACAAGCTGGTTAAAAATTGGTGAAATACCCTTTACCCACAGTGTTGTTTAAACATATATTTTCAGTGTATCCGCTAAACACGACTGTGTTTTGTATTACTGTTTGTGCTACATGTGAACTTCGTGTGACTCAGTCCTGTGTCTGTGTGCGTGTGTGTGTGTGTGTATGTGTGTGTGTCAGATTATTCTCTGAGTTGAGTCATAGGTCATTAAGATGCTTGGCTGGCTTTCATGCTGACGGCCTCATAAATGGATGAGAAACGCTTGTCCTTCACTATGGCTGCTCTCCATCTTGTGTCACAACATGACATGACACACCCTCTCTCTCCTTCTGTCATACACACACAACAGACAAACAGAAAGAGAAAAAAGACACTAAGCAAGCACCAAGCACCACTCCACCTTGCCAGTGACAACTGCCAAAACAACTTAAAATATACCAAAGCGAGACATAATCAAATTACATCCACACACACAGAGAGGGAACATTTTAAGCAGCAGGCTGTGGGCATGCATAGAGATGAATAGCTTTAATAAAGACAGAGAGATAGATGGAGGAATAAAGGAGAACTGTGGAATGAAAGACAGCAACAGAGACAGCATGATGCAGACATCCTCTTTCAAAGTGTACTTTATTCCTCCACTCTGTCTCTGGAGCCCCTCTCTAACATGCACATCATTACATAAATGTGTTAGCAAAACATGTCAGTCTGGTGTTTGAATAAGTGCCCAAGTCACTTTTTTTGTGCACAAAGAAAATAAATCCAGTTTAATAAATATTGTGAAGTTGTCAAGGAGATTCTTCGCATACAAACAAGTCTATAAAAATGTGTTTTCGTATCAGTCAGATGAGCCGCCACTTTGGTCCAGACTGAAATATCTTGACAAATATTGAATGGATTGTCATGGACTCTTATAGACATTCATATTCCCAAGAGGATGGATCCTGACATTTTGCCAACACTATCATCACATTGGCTTTTGTGTGAAATATTTTAACAAGTACTGGATGAACTGTGATGAACTTTGTTATATTCATGGTCCTCAGAGGATAAGTAAGGATGACTGCCACACTGTGCACTAATCCAGTAAAATACTTCAACATCTACGAGACATTCCAACACAGTCTTCACAGAAATACATGAAATTGGCCTAACCTCCTAATACATTACATGGAGGTGGATATGGAATATGTTAAAATTACGTGCAGGCAACACAAAAACAATGCCAGTGCAAAGTCTATTATGAACAGATGCGTTGTGAATATTTTTAGGTTTAGGGAAAGAAAAACACTTGGTTGGTTTGGAGAACAAAAATGCTTGGTTAAGTTTAGGAGACGCTTGTGGTTTCAGTTAATGTAACATAGATGTAAGCAGTGTTCGGCCTGTTACTCTAAAAATTTAATTATTCCTTATTATTCATTACTGTTTTCAAAAGTAATGTTCCTACTCTACTTATTACTCCATGGCAGCAGTAACACGTCATACTACTGGTTATATCACTTTTCTGTTACACCCCACAAAATTGGTAACTTCATATCCCCTCAAAATTCATACTTTTCATGTGCATCTCAGTGTGAATATCAGGGTAATCGCCAGAAAATGTAGCTAAGGCTAGATAGCTTGCAGTTCTCCTTTTCAATGCCTCAACACCCCTGTTAGCCGTGGCAAGAGGCATTATGTTTTCGGCTTGTCTGTCCGTTCGTCTGTCTGTCCCATTCTTGTGAACATGATATCTCAAGAATGCCTCAAGGGAATTTCTCCAAATCGGACACCAGTGTCCACATGGACTCAGTGGTGAACTGATTAGGTATTGATGGTCAAAGCTCAAGGTCACTGAGATCAGTGATGAACTAATGAGATTTTAGTGGTCATATGTCAAAGGTCGAGTCTTTGTGACCTTATCTGTCTCATTCTTGTGAATGCGATATCTCAAGAACAGCTTGAAGGAATTTCTTAAAATCTGGCAAAAATTTTCACTTCGAATCAATGATGAACTAATTAGATTTTGTTGGTCAAAGGTCAAGGTTACTGTGACCTTGTCTGTCTCATTTTTGCAAATGCGATATCTCAAGAACACTGTGTGGGAATTACCTCAAATCTGGCACAAAAATTTACTTGTACTCACCAATGAACTGATTGGATTTTGGTGGTCAAAGGTCAAGTTCAGTGTGACCTTACATCTGTCTAATTCTCATGAACATGATATCTTGAGAACACATTAAGGGAATATCTTTGAATTTGAAACAAACTTCTACTTGGACTGGAGAATAAATTGCTTAGAATTTTTGTGGTCAAAGTTCAAGGTCAGTGTGACCTCACAAAATATGTTTTTGGCTGTAACTCAATAATTCATTTGCTAAAAATGATTAAACTTCTCACTAGTGTCTAATGGGATAAAATAATGAACTGATGACATGTTATATCCAAAAGGTCAAAGGTTAACTTCACTGTGACATCATAATGTTCTGCATAAACCACTCATCTGGGGTGCCCAACCCGAAATTGTGCTGATTGTATAGATCTTCTGTTCTGTCAGGGGAACAATAGGTGTGAAGCATCCATGTTTTCACAGACATAAATGTAATCTATAACAGAAACTTGACTGGTGCACGAAGGCATACAACTGCAAAGCTGTAATTCTAGTGTTTTTTTTTTTTCTCTTCTTCTTTTTTTAACCTGGAGTCTTCTGTTGCCCATGATTCTTATTTTTCCAAGGCATATTGTATCTGAAAGATGAAGAGTCAGTCGCGGAGCAACATTTCATCTACAACATATCCTCTGCCTGCCCTACATGAACATTCTTGCTCTTTATCATTAATTCATGTGTCCACCACAACTAAAGATCCCCACTGATTTTGCATTGGCATTGTCATTGTGTGGACAGCACATAATTTTAACACATTTCATGCCCACCACCACACAACGCATTGTCAAGACTTTGCGTGCCTTTCATGTATTCTTTATGAGACTGGCTGGACATTAATTAAAAAGGCTGATTCTTACTGATATCATCATACCAAACTATCATACACAGCTATCAATATAATCACATAAATCACTATTATCTCTGCCTCTACTCTAACAGAGGACAGAGGGATGTCGTATGCTGTAAAGCCCTCTGAGGCAAATTGTTATTTTTGATATGGGCTTTAGAAATAAAATTGATTGATTGAACTTCACTGAAAATTTCAACAGACCACTGAGGAAAAACATTCCTATATTTAATGTACGAGTTTAAAAATGAGGATATTTTCAATGTGTTACGGTCTCATTTAAAGCCATAGTTGGTAATGTTGGAGAGCTAGCACGATTTGAAAGCGGCACCTCCTCTAAGCTCCGCCCCCTGGTCCCCCTCCCGTCAGTGCTCCGTCCAAAGCCACGAGCCCAGACATGCCTGAACGCGCATCCTGCAGTAGAAGTCAGACTCAGCAGAGCAGAGGAGAGCCGAGTAAAATAACAAATCCCCCCAAAGCAAACAAATAATTACCTGTCCAACACAAAGACAGCAACCTCTGTATCACTTTTCAGGCCCTTCAGCTCCCTCAGTTGTCTCCACCGTTCAAAAGCTACACTGATGTTGATGTCTGGTTTGTCCTCTCGCTTTATCCAAAGCCTCTTCGTCACAGCCTTTTCTGCCTCTAACTTTCTCTTCTCAGCCTGTTTAGTGGGGTGAGCCATTACAAGTAACGCTGGAAGTGGTACTTTTGGCTGCATTTTCTCTGCCATTGTTCAGTAAACTCCTGCTAACTCGGTATTTCTGCTGAGGAGTGTGCTGAATATTTCCGGCAACAGTGACATGTGATGAGTGCGTGCAGGGAGGAGGGAGGGAGGGACAGAGGGGGGCTCAGGCAATACGAGACATGAAAGCATGTGATTGGTTCTTTCCATTCGCACCAAATGGCAGGGATTGGTCAGAGTTTTTACAGGCCTGCTGCTGCCACAGAGGTCGGATTTTTTCATTCCTTTTTCTGAACACATTGTGTATTGACAACTCTCAGGATGGAAGGACCATTTTACCAAGTATAACAAAAAGTGTTTCTGAACAGGATTACCAACTATAGCTTCAAGCTGACTTTTCCTGCACAGTAAGGTGCATGAAACTACTTATGGTCATAGCCATGTGTCACAGCATGCATTACTGGTCACCTGGTCATTTCTGCCTGCCCAGTCACCCAGCTCACAGTCAGTAGTTTTCCATTCACCTGTTTTTTTTTCCCACCTATCAGCATCAGTCTTGCCCACCTCATCAAGGCAACTCCATTCACTTGTTCCTGATTACACACAACCAGTATATATACCCCAGCCTCAAAGACACTCTTTGCCAGATTGTTCTTTGCCACTCATGCAAGACTCTCCAGCGCTGTTTTCGAGACCTATTTCCTGTTGCCGACCCTGCCTTCCTCTGACCTGCTTGCTCCATCTGATTCCCGGTAAACACCTCAGCGTTCTGTCTGCAACCACAAGACCTGATTCCACGTCCTTAGTACCTGTTTGCCTGTCTTTGCTTGGTGTTACCATCTGACAACTATGAGGGTTCAAGTCAGCTTGCGTGTGGCTTTCCTGTGGTCCTGAGTCCTTCACTGTGTGTACTGTGAGTACTTACCTGCTGGCCTTTCAGTCCTCTGCCTGGCCTCAACCTACTGTCTACCTCTGTGACTACATCTCCTGCCTGCTCCTACACAGTACTGTTGCCTGTTGCTAAACTGAACTGTATGTGTGTTTGGGCAAATGTCACCATCTGCTGTGAAGCCCTCTGAGGCAAACTGTTATTTGTTATTTGAAAAACATTCCTATATTTAATGTACAAGTTTAAAAATGACCTGCCTGCCTGAGGAGGAAGGCAAACAGGTACCAAGGAGGTGGAATCAGGTCTTGTGGTCGCAGACAGAATGCTGAGGTGTTTACAGGGAATCAGATGGAGCAGGTAGGTCAGAGGCAGGCAGGGTCGGCAACAGGAAATAGGTCTTTGTTCAAGCTTTGTTCTCAGGGCTGTCCAGCTCCTGAACTCCCAAATCCAACCCCACTGATTCAGTATCCGCACCATTGCCCCCCCACCTCCACCATGCACTTTATATTAACTTATAGTATTTTTCATGGACTTAAGCACTTCCAGGACTTTAATGCATATCATGTAGCATCCTTTTTATTGTCTGTGTTGTCTTGTCAAATTGTCTGTGGGTGTTGTTGTGCTACTGTCTTTGCCTTTTAATTGCCCCTCTGGGACAAATAAAGTGTTTTGAATTGAAAATTGAATTGAATCTACTCACCTGCTTCCCAGCCCGGATTGGCCTACCTAACCAGCCAGGCTGCCAGAGACTTTGTGGAGGGACTCTGCTGGAGTGTTGAACTGCACTGTGCACTGATTACCTGCCCTGCCCTGTACCTGCTTCGTTGTGGCATTAAACATCATTACCAAAGTGAAAAATAATCGATGGGCACCAAAATCCAAGCAACAGCTCACTTTACTGCAGTGTTTCACAGTGCTACTGTTGCACTGGGCTGCTCTGTCTCATCTGCCCAGGCACTGTCAGTGTCCTCTGTTCTCACTGGAACATTATCAAAGAAATGTTTTTCATTGCCTGAGAATGAGATGGACATGTGACGTGAGAGATAAAAGGTATGGAGGCTGACCAGCAGCTTGCAGCGACATTTGTGCTGAAAAGGCCCAAAAAAAGGGAAAAAAAAATTAGAGTTTTGGTGAGATCCTCATTGTCAGTTGTCCGGTGCACTCTCACACTATAATCCTTTGTCGTCACAGTTCAGTGTTAGTTTATTTACTGGTATGGTACCCTTGGGCGACAAACAAGTGATGTTATTGATTGCTGTATCAGCCATAAATATTTGAAATATTTAAAAAGTCTTTATGTGAAAAAATTGGATTCGGAAGACTTCAGGTTAGAATTTTGACATATCACTCACTGCTGCATATGATTCTATCTGCTGACTGTCAACACCCAGACTGAAACAAATGCTGTCCACCTAGGTCCCATCAGTCATCATGGCCCCGTCATATTCAGAATGGGCTCAAAGGTCTTACAATGTGACCTCGCCTTCAGTCATGTTTTAATTTTTAAGGTAAGGTTGATGTGTAAATGACTTCATAGATTCCACTGAACACAACTCCTTTCTCTGACTTCAGCCACAAGAGAGACTGTAGTCACTGTTTTGACATGTTGATGTGGTCCAGCGTCCAGTCCGAAGCTGGATTCAGAGCCTGACACAAAGCCAGAATCTCACTCTTTAAACAATCAAATGAATCTCACTTGGGCTCAATCATTCTCTGCAGGCAGACCTGAAAATCCAAATAAATTCACTTCTGTAAATAATCTGTCAAACTGCCCCGCATTCTTCTCTGCTCCGTTAAATGAACATGATGAGTGATGAGAGCAGAGAGTAGAGTACAGCAGAAGAGGAGAGAGACTGGAGAAAGGACCAAAACCAGATGAGAGACGAAGGCCGTGAAAAGAGAAGAAAAGCTAACAGATAAAGGAAAAGAAATAAGCAAAGTGAGTGATGAATGGTGGGTGTTTATTAGATAGAGAGAGAAAAACTGACAGAGCAAGACCTACAGAGTAGGCACGACAGAATGACAGGCGAATGAGAGGAGAAGAAAGACACAAGTCGGGGAAGAGAGCAATGAAAACGACTGCAGAGAGAGGAGAAAGAGATGCTTGACTGCTTGCGTCTTTTGTGCCTGGCCCGATGGCCCTCGGGCGGGCGGGATGATGGGCACATGAATCAGAGGCTGTCTGCCTGAAAAATGGCAGAAAAAGGGGGGGCCTGTCGATTGTCACAAGAGAGAGGAAGAAGAGAGAGAAGTACAAAGAAAGACAAGAGGAGAAGAAATATACAGACGACCCAGATGACAAAACAGAACAGATCAAAATGCATCATCAGAAGGGGAAAGAAAGGACGTGATGAGAAGAAAGACGAGGGGGGGAAGGACAAGTAGAGAAGAGGAGGAGAGGAAGAGGAGCAAAAAAACAAAGAAGTGAGGAAAGAAGGGTGGATGGAAGAGGAGGTGAAAAGACGAGGAGAGAAAAGGAGAGGAGAAAGATGAATTGAGAGGAAAGAAAAAGGCAGGTAAGGGATCAGGGTGAGGAAGACCAAAGGAAAGAGGAGAAAGAAGATGAGGAAAGGAGAGATATAGAGAGATAAGAGTGGGAACAGAGAGTAGAAAGAAGAAGATGTCTTTGTCTGGGCATACGAAGTTGACATCTGTGCTCTACAATGTAATGGAGAGTAATAAAAATTGATGGGATGGGAAGAAGCATGAGGGGAAAAGAAGGGGAGAGGAAAGATGAGAGGCGGAGAAGACAAGAAAAAAGGAAAGAACAGGCAGCTTCAATTGTCTTGTTACTTTTCCCTCATTTCCTTGAATTCTTTCTCCATTCATTTCTGCAAAAGCACATTTCTACGTCTCTTTTTGCAGCAATAATTCATAACATTTTCATACTTTCTGTCTCACTTGGATGAGTATGACACAAAAGTGCTTGAACTTGTGGGCAGCTAAGAAGTCATTTTTCATTTGATGTTTGACACACTTTGGTTTCAGCTTGTACTGTGACTCTGTAAACAGCTGAGCTGATGTAGTACTTACTGGTGAAATCAGGCCCTCCTTGCTTCACACTCATAAGCCCTGTTCAGACATGAGCCTCTAGTTTCACAGAGGTAAACTGTTGGAAAAGGCCAATAATACAGCATTTGGACTGACACACACAAACATACTGGGTGTAGGGATGCTGATGTGGATGTGTTGCGAATACTCCACCAGTTTTCAGATTTGACCACAACAGCAGCACCTGTGACACTATAACGGCAGACAAATATCTGGAGTCTCTGGATTGGACACACAGACTGATAGTGGCGTCAGTATTAGGAGTAGGGTTGGCCTGGTGTCAGTAGCCTCTTAAAAAGGCTGATCAGATCCTCAATGATCCTACCCTTTCACTCTACCCGAGATTCTGAGGGAGCGTCAGGTTCATCCATCCATCCATTTTCATCCGCTTATCCGGGGCCGGGTCGCAGGGGCAGCAGGCCAAGCAAAGCACCCCAGACATCCCTCTCCCCAGCAACACTTTCCAGCTCCTCCTGGGGGACCCCAAGGTGTTCCCAGGCCAGACGAAATACGTAATCCCTCCAGCGTGTTCTGGGTCTGCCCCGGGGCCTCCTACCAGTGGGACATGCCCAGAACACCTCCAGCGGGAGGTGCCCAGGAGGCATCCTGATCAGATGCCCGAGCCACCTCAACTGACCCCTTTCGACGCGAAGGAGCAACAGCTCTACTCTGAGCTCCCTCCGGATGTCCAAGCTCCTCACCCTATCTCTAAGGCTGAGCCCAGGCACCCCACGGAGAAAACTAATTTCCACCACTTGTATCTGCGATCTCATTCATTTGGTCACTACCCAGAGTTCATGACCATAGGTGAGGGTTGGGACACAGATGGACCAGAAAATTGAAAGCTTTACTTTCTGGCTCAGCTCCCTCTTCACCATGAGGAACCAGCGCAGCGCCTGCACCACTGCAGAAGCCACACTGACCCGCCGATCCATCTCACGCTCCATTCAACCCTTACTCGTGAACAAGACCCCAAGATACTTGAACTCCCTCGTTTAAGGCAGTAACTCTCCCCCAACCTGGAGAGGGCAAACCACCGGTTTCCGACGGAGGACCATGGCCTCAGACTTGGAGGCGCTGACTCTCATCCCAACTGCTTCACACTCGGCTGCAAAACGCTCCAGTGCGTGCTGGAGGTCACGGTGTGATGAAGCCAACAGAACCACATCATCTGCGAAAAGGAGGGATGCAATTCTGTGGTCCCCAAACAGGACCCCTTCGGCTGTGCCTCGAGATCCTGTCCATGAAGATCACAAACAGGATTGGTGACAAGGGCCAACACCCACCGAGAATGTTGTTGACTTCACACCAAGTATGCGGACACAGCTCACACTTTGGTCATACAGGGACCGAATGACTCTTAGCAGCAAGCCTGGAACCCCATACTCCCACAGTACCCCCCACAAGACTCCCAGAGGGACGTGGTCGTAAGCCTTCTCCAGGTCCACAAAGCACATGTAGACTGGATAGGCAAACTCCCATGCCCCCTCAGCAGCCTTGCAAGGGTAAAGAGCTGGTCCACTGTTCCACGACCAGGCTGGAATCCGCATTGCTCCTCCTGAATCTGAGGTTCGACAATCGGTCAGAGCCTCCGTTCCAGCAACCTGGAGTAAACTTTACCCAGGAGGCTGAGCAGTGTGATACCCCGATAGTTGGTGCACACCCTCCAGTCCCCTTTTTTGAAGATATGGACCACCACCCAGGTCTGCCACTCTGCTGGCACCGACACTAAACAGGCGTGTCAGCCAAGAAAGCCCAACAGTGCACGGAGCCTTCAGCATCTCAGGGCGAATCTCATCCACACCCAGCGCCTTGCCACTGGGGAGCTTTTTAACTACCTCAGCGACTTCTGCCAGGGATATGGGCAAGGGTTCCCCTGAGTCTTCAGGCTCTGCCTCGTTCTCAGTGGACGAGATGGCCAAGTTCAGGAGGTTCTCAAAGTGCTCCTTTCACGACTGCCCATCGATGTCCCCAGTTTGGGTCAGCAGTTCTCCCTCTCTTCAAAGCACAGCCTGAGACAAGCCCTGCTTTCCCTTCCTAAGTTGGTTAACGGTCTGCCAGAACTTCCTTGAGGCCAACCGAAAGTCCTTCTCCATAGCCTCCCCGAATTTCTCCCACACCTGGGTTTTTGCTTCAGTGACCGCCACAGCTGCAGCCCTTCTGGTCAACCGGTACTTGTCTGCTGCTTCAGGAAACCCCTGGGCCAGCCAGACCCGAAAGGTCACCAGGTGGTGATCAGTTGACAGCTCTGCTCCTCTCTTCACCCAAGTGTCCAAGACACACAGCCGCAGATCTGCTAATACGACCACAAAGTCGATCATTGATCATAGGCCTAGGGTGTTCTGGTACCAGGTACACTTATGAACCTCACTGTGTTCGAACATGGTGTTTGTTATGGCCAGTCCATGGCTCGCACAGAAGTCCAATAACAAAGCACCACTCGGGTACACATCAGGCAGGCCATTCCTCCCAGTCCCCTCCAGGTTTCTCCGTCATTGCCCACGTGAGTGTTGAAGTCCCCCAGGAGAACTGGGGAGCAGCTGGGTACTCCACACTGACGTTTGGTGCATAAGCACAAACAACAGTCAGAGACCTTTTCTTTGCAACCTGCAGTCGCATTGAGGCGACCCTCTCGTTCTCCGGAGAGACCCCCACTACAGTGGTGGTCAGCTGGGGGCTTGTGAGTATCCCCTCACCCTGAGAAACTCCGGAAAAAGCGAGAGTCCAGCCCCTCTCCAGGAGTTTGGTTCCAGAACCAGCGCTGTGCGTGGAGGTGAGCCCAACTATATCTAGTCGGTACCTCTCCACCTCCCACACCAGCTCCGGCTCCTTCCCCACCAGAGGGGTGACATTCCACGTACCAAAAGCCAGTCCGCGATGCCAGGTTCGGCACGCCGGGGGCCCTGCCCCTGCCTGCCACCCGGCACACAATGCACCTGACCCCGATTTCTATCCCTGCAGGTGGCGGGCCCACAGGGTGACAGCTCCATGTTATTTCTTCGGGCTGAGGGCGACTGGCCCCCATGGCCTAAGGCCCAGCCACCAGATGCTCGCTGGCGAGCTCTCCTCCCGGGTCTGGCTCCAGCAGGAGGCACCAGTTTCCCCATACCCGGGCGAGGTACTCTTCTCTTGAGTGGTCCGTTTCATCGAAGGTCTCTGAGTCGCTCTTAGTCTGGTCCCTCCCTTGGGACCACTTTGCCTTGGGCAACCCTACCAGGGGCTTTTAGCCCCGGACAACACAGCTCCCAGGTTCACAGGGACACTCAAACTCAGAGTGTCAAGTCAAATGGCAGAAACTTGCAGGAGAACATAAGAACAACAAGGTACAGCAAATCATTTATGCCTACAGCAATTTGACTACTAAATGAGCAGCCCGTTCTCACTCCCAATTTGTCAAATACCATCCCTTGTCAGTGACTTCAGCGTAAGAGACTGACACACAGAGGCACCTCTTCTGGTGGTATGATGCGCACCAGTTTTAGAGGCAGCAGTCAGACTTTGTCAGTGGACATCAGCATCAGACATGAACACAGAGAGATACCCGTCATAGTGATAAGGTAAACACCGGTTGGCGACAGTTTGTAACGCCAGCAGCAACTACCGTGATAGAGAGAAACCAAGTCCATATAGGGTGGGTGGGGTCAAACAAACTCTGGACTTTCACCCAGAAGCCCGCTGTTCAGTTGCTGTGTGAATTTTAAGCCAAACCGTGGTGTTTTTTTCAAACCAAACCACATGCTTTTGTTGCCTAAATATAACCACATGCTTTTGTTGCCTAAACCTAACCACGTACATTTGTTATCTAAACCTAACAACATGCTTTTGTTGCCTGAACCTAACCACGTGCTTTTGTTGCCTAAACAGTGTACTTTTGTTGTATAAACCTAACCACATGCTTTTGTTGCCCAATCCTAACCACGTGCTTTTGTTGCCTAAACCTTACCACATGCTTTTGTTGCCTAAACCTAAGAAAATAAACTTAAAAACAAAGTGTTTTAACTATGTTGTAAATTTATTTTTGAAAAATATTTTATGCATGCAACAAGCAGAAACTGTACATTTCTTATGACAAAGTGTATATTGGAAAGACACAATGCATGTCAATGTGTAATTGACCCACTGACCCACTGTTTTGTTAGTGCACATGCAGTGTCCCTTTGTGTTTTTAAATGGAATGTGTGTGACCATATGAATTTCTCCTTGTTGGATCATACAGTTTGCCTGGCCTGACCTGACCTGATACAGAGCCACACATCCTTAGTGGTTCCACTGGTTACATCTTTGCTGTCATGATCAATTATCTGATACACTTCCCTGAACATATTCTCATAGAACAGTTCATATGATATCCCACAAAAAATGCATGCACAACTGTTACATATATTCTTTGAATTTGCAACCCACAAATGACGTTCCATTCCTAATGTACAGTTATGTAATTAACGTAAAGCTATGGAGGTTAGGTTTAGGCAATAAAAGTTACTAAAAAGTGGTTAGGGCTAGGAAAAGAAACATGGTAAGGACATACCTTAAAAAGTTCACATGGACTTCAGGGGAAAGTCCAGGGTGAAAGTCCAGTTTTTTGTGACCCATCTACCACCCCAACCTGCCTCCTTACAAGTGCTCTGCACTGCTTCCTTGTTTACTGCAGTCAGCACATTGGTCACCTGATCGCAGCCTTTCAAAATATGTGGGATACATATGAATTTGGGTGCATTGCTTTTGGTAGGAAAACATGAATATTTTGTGAGAATAGCCTCCCCTTGCAATACATAGGCGCTTGTTGTTGCTCCACATTTCTACCCTCAAGTTAAGAGTTAACCCCATAGAATCAACTTCATCCCTGGAGGCAAAACAAAGTCTCACCTGTGCTACCCCACCATGCTCTGGAAGCTGAAGCAGGAAAGTTATCCTGCTATGTTTTCCAGAAGACCAGCATTTAAGGCTGTGGGCATGCTCATAATTGTCATGGGATGCAACCTAGGTCTGTTCTGTTTTACAAAGTAACTGAAATAGGACAATTGCACTTAAGATGAGTAATCCAGAACAAACTGTTGCAAATAGCATGCTTGTATTGTTGAATTTATTTAACTAAGTCAAAATTATTTGACGCAAACTTAGCTTAACTGTGTTATATGATATACTACTTGAGTACACTTTTAAACTGGACCCTTTTTGATGGTCCTTCAAGCTGTTGGAGCTAGCATGCAGCCCACACTGTCACCATCCGCACTCCCTGTAGAAATATCATCACATTTTTTGGGAGAACCGAAAAAGCAATTTCAGAGAGAAGCAGACAGAAGGGTCTACAATATGCATTTGAAGGATATATTGTCGCACCCTTCTCAGAGTTGGGCAATGCTACACTGTGATTGGTCAGTCTGCGTTCGAGGAGCAGGACTTAGCGTAAGGTCAGTTATCAGGATTTCATATTATAGACACTACCCCTGACTGTTCCATTCAGACACAATTTAACATGTTGACCGCCCACAGTCAACCCAATTGCCAGAATACATGTTGGAATCGTACATTTCTACAAACCACGGATATTTAACTTTTGAAACTTTACTTTTCTTTACGTCTCAACAATGCTGTGGTTAACTTTGTTATGTTTTGCACAGACATATCATCAAACTGTGGTTCAAATGATATCCAACAAAAATGAATTATGAATTATGAATTACTGTCCTACGAATGACATTAAGTTACATAATTAACTTAAAGTTATGTCTTCTAACTGGACCACTTCCTTCCTTTCTCCCATGAGAGCACTGGTCACGTCACATCCCTCCAAAATACATTTTTACACAAATTACTGGCTCATCATTACATAGGATATCTACAAATTTGGTGGATTACTTTTCATAGGAAAATGTACAAACAGTGCATGACAATAATGTATTTGTGCAAAAAAAAAAAAAAGAGGTTTGTTGCCAAAACCATGCCTGGAAATGTCACAATGCCGGTAAAATACAACTGATTTTGTTGTTTGTTGGTCTTAAACAGTGGTCTGCAGCTTGACAGCCCTTACACCATCACATTAATATAATCAGAACTGTATTGCTTTAGAAATGTATAAATGATATGTATAAAAAAACACAAAGGTAACATATCGGTTGTTTGCAGAAATGTACAAGGCCACCGGTTGTCTTTTGGTGACTGGGCTTACTGGGCTTCTTAATGCTCTGTCTTGTACTGTCAATTAAAAGTAATAGCCTTTACCTCAGCTGGAATTACTTATGCATGCTTCTTGGAAGAATATGGTGAAAACAAAGAGAAATCTGTTGAATTCAAGAGTAGCTTGTCACACTATTCTTGTCAACATGGTTTCAGATATAATGTGTCTGAGTGAATACTATATGCTCAAGTACATACTGTATGTTGTAGGTTAGGCTCTGACATCAGTTGGCTGGATCCTACGTAGGACCCAAAACCTGCATCACCACTATTCAGTACTTTATTTTATTGTTTTATTGCAAAAAATTATACAAATAATAAATCCAGTAATAAGTAATCCATATTAAGTAATAAAAAACCTGCATGATATGATGATGTATTTTTCCAAAGTTAATAATTAAGTATGATGTCAAAATAAATTATACTATGTTATGTTTTTGCAATATTAATAGTATTGTGCACTGTCCCTATTCCTCTCTCTTTACCTAATAATAACATTATTGTATGAAATAGGTTCTCCGTATTAAAGAAATAAAAACGAGTGACGTTTATTTTTAAGTCCATCCTATTAAAAAAGTTGTTACCCACCTTGTCTTCTTTCCCTGATCATAGATATTTGATACCCTGTACGTATTTACCGGGGATGTGCTATATCATCATGTTCACAATAATACTGGTATCATTTTTAATATGATATTGAAAATTCATATTGTGATTAATATTTTGACTTGTTGACATATTGACAATATACTCTTACCCGCAGCAAGAACAAGCATGGCTGAAAGCAAAGTTATTAGAGACTCAGCAGTGGTTCTGAAAAGAAGAGCAACCTCTCTTGTGGTGTGGAATAAACTGTGGTGTCATTAACCCTGGGTGTCCTGCAAACAGCCGGTGACTTCTCAGACTCTTTTTGTGACTTACCGTTCAGAGGGAACTCATTCAGTGACTCCTCTGGCAGCAGCACAGTGTCTCTCTCTCTCCTCTATTGCCGTGCACACATGGGAGTTGGTGTAGTCAAGTGATTTTGACATAACTTCGGTAATGTAAACTTCTGTGATGCTCACTTATTTTGTTTTGCAATTTGTCATATTGTCAAGAATATCGTTATCACAAATATACCCTGAAGTATCAGGATATTATTTCAGGACCATATTGTCCACCCCTCGTATTTACTCTGTAATTTACAGCTGTCACCCAAAACTCTAGCATGAGGAACTTCAACAGAACGTATGTTACAAGAAACAGTCTGTGTCTCTAATGTGAGATCACATTGAAACTCACATGGTGTAGTGAGTACCACATAGTCTATGCTTGTAGAAAAGCCAAACAAGCAGCACCACATCGAAATGCCTGCTCATATGACTTGTGATTCACAACCAAAAGAACAAGAGAGGGCATTGTTTGACTATATGAGGTATTCTGCAGAGCTGAAACAGCTTCAGAAAACAGCAATTAGTGGTCTCTACCTGCACTGCCACAGTCTCCTCTCCACATCCTGCAAATGTTTATGCCCTTTCACTTTGTTTAAAGCCACTTTTGCAGCCAAATGCAACCATTCATTTCTGAAACAATTCACTGGTCAGAACCACTACCACGAAGGAAAGTAAAAGCTAACACGTGAATGTGAAAGCACAGTGAAAAATACAAATTTCCTTTATTTTTCACTGTACATATTTTCACATTCATGTGTCTCCTTTTGGTGTGTGCTGTTGTAATGGTTTATGGCATCTATTGCTTGTTTCTTTTTCTCTTTTATTTCTTTGCACTGGAACTGAGTCACCATCCTATAAAAACAACATTAATGCCAACTATGTTGCAACAATAATAAAGTATAAATATACTTTATTGTTCCCAGCCAGGCTGTTGGTGAAAATGTAGTGCACTTTCAAGTAATTTCAGCTTTGACATTCCTTGGTGGTCATCTAATCCCTGTTAGAGGTCAATGATGCTCGTTGTTATTCAAAGGCTACATATTAATGCTGTTAACTGACATGGAATCCTCGTGTTTTGGTGTGTGAATTCAGTTAACTAATGAATTCACTGCTGTTAACAAGACACAGACCATCTCATTAGATGACTCTGACAGGAGGATTGTGGTAGGATTAGTCAGGTCGATGGTGTAAATTATTACTCCCCCAGGAAAAATAAATTGATATGTTAAATCACTGTTAGGTAATATGCGTGTATTGAATAAATCCATGACACCTAAGTGTTACTTTTGAAGCTTTGTCCATCATTCCAATCAGTAGTAATCAGGGCTTCACATTGCTCACCTGCCAAATGAAAGTAGAATTTGGCAGTGGTCCGTTTACAGTCACTCTTAGGCATTTTGGCGGATGGCATGCATGCAGCTGCATGGTATGTAGCGAGGCAGTAACTAATATATATCGTGCCCCCTTCCAATTTTCAAATATGCTTTAAAAAATTCTCCCCAATTAATTATCTTCATAATCATAATCCTAAATAAACATAACAAATTACCATTATTATTATTACTACCACTTCTAGTATTACAGTGTATTTTAGTTTGAGTGTGGTTTGTCCAAATGGTGTTGCCATACCCCAGCAGAAGCTGTTGCTCAACTGCTGTGGGTACAATCAATGTCAAACACTGTAATGTTTCTCTGTTTCATTACTTAAAAAATGTATTTAAAAGTGGAAAACTAAAATGTAATATGTTACATAGGCATTATCAGTCGACTGTTACAGTTTTTGTCAAGTATTAGTATGCCATAAGAAATAAAGGTGATAAAAGTCATAGGGTAGTATGTCCTAAAAATATCATAGTGTCTACATGTTCTCTGTACAGTCCCCACCCCCATAATGCAATTACGGCCCTGGTACGTAGATTGATGAACATAATGCGGTATCAAAGTTTAAAGGTCTGAGTTCTGCCTGTTAACTTTAAATTGTCTGTGCTGGATGCATGTGTTGACAATTCTTGACTGTTGTAGTGCATGTGAATGGAAACACATCCAACATGCTTACACATTTAACAGCATCACCCAGATGTGCTGATCACATTGACGAGGAAAAAAAAAAAAACAGCCAAACTCCAGTTTGGCAGGCATCTTGCCCAGGTGTCACACCATCCACCATCCCCTCCACCCCCTCAAGACAAAGTCTGGTCATATACCAGTCCCTCCAGGAAATTGCACTCTTACGATTACAATAATTATAATTAATTAATTCGATGGTAGACCACAATATTTGCGGGGGCTTGCAATTTTTCAAAAGTCACACAATTTTTCCGTATTTTCTGGCTGACCGGAAGTTGTCCAAATGGGACGTCATTTGAAATGTCATCAGACGCGTCATCAAATGCGGTAATGGCATTGCAGTATGGAGTATTCTCATAAGGATTTGCACTGTTTAAATGCATACAATGTGTGTTGAATGTATTAAAATGTTATGTTTACAGAAGATGTAGCTTACATGTTGTTTTACAGTCACATTGTCTGGTTTGAGAGCTACAGTATTCACTCAGGATATTTTGCAACATTATTGGAGTCCATGTTTTGAAACTAATTAAATAAAACTAAAGAAGAGAACTATTTTTTTGGAGGTTGTAGTTTAAAAAAAATCCCATTTTTCTCCTTTTGTCATTAGCTGCAATTCACATAAAAATGCCACAATTTTTATTGCAATTTTTGACAAAATTGGCTGCAAATTCAAGGGTTTTGGGCCGCAAGATCCTGGAGGGACTGATATACTATGTCACTTTAGAAACATTGATATAATACACGTGAAACGTACCAATGTAATGTATTCATTCTTTGCAGAAACGTCCAATGCTAACATTTTCTCCACACACTCCAACACTTTCAGGGCGTCCTGTCGGTGTGGGCTGAAAAGTCAAGCTTTAAGGCTCATGCTTTGGAAACATCCATCTCAATGACTCCATCCACTAATGAAGACTATGTGATGGGTTGCTATGGAAAAACAAAGTAAGTGGACCTTGAGTTGGGGTTGTTTTGTCAATCAGACCCAAGTTATGGAATTTTATAAATGACCAACTTTAACAGCAGTTTAGCAAGGTTAACTTAGTTAATAATAATTTATTTCTTGTCTTCTGGGTTTGATTTTATCATCATGTTCTGTAAATGCAGCTTAAAGACGCACTCCTGGTTTTATCCCAAAATCACACCCGTGATTCAGAAAATTCATCCAGCCCGTTGACAGTGTGGTGGAACTTGTTGAGTTTTTGACTGAGGACATTTCTGGGGGCTAAAACAAAATCAGAGATTACATCTTTTGCAGCTGGCTTGAAAGTCCCAAATGTCAGACCCTATAAAGCTCTGATATCTGGGTCAAAGTGATGAAAACAGAATAAAGATAGAACTTTGTCTGTGGAGGCACCTGTGATTATGTACTGTATGTAATCTCCTTAGCTCCTAAGTCTGACGCTTTTGCAAGGACAAAAAAAAAACATCAAATTGTCACCAAAGTCTGGAAAGAATCAGACCCCCTCACTCCCCCTCCTCTCTACGAACACTGACTCTGCATGAGCCCCACATTCTTTTATCTCTCTCTCCTCCTCTATCCCTGTCTCTCCACATGTCTCTCCCTCTATTCATGTCAAACTAATGTGGTGCTCTGGCCTCGTTCCAGCACTGTCTCCGTAGAACAGCTGGTTTCGATTAGGTCCCCTTTTAGGTCCCTATGTGCATGCGCACGTATGCGCACACACCCTCACATACACTAAAAAAGAGTTGGGCGGCCTGCTTTCTTTGGCTCACCGCTCTGTTGAAGGAGTAATTGAATCATTTGACCAAAATATTGGTGGTGCAGTGAGGCATCCAGCGCTGGCTGTGGTCACAGCTCTGTGTCTTTCCATTAGACTTGGCTGGTCAAGTAGTCGCTCAGCCTAATGGAACAGTAATGTGCTCTAATGATGCAATGTGGATATGGAGTATGAAGCCATACCAGACCTGGGCTTGTATGGATTTAGAGGGATTGAACCGGTGTATGATAATAATCAGTGTTTTCTTTGGAATCGTGTTGTCATCAGCGTGAAAGACTCTGTCAACAGCATATCATGTGACTGTACAGCTCTTTGAAGGTTGAAGTGAGACTTACCATACTTAATGCAGCATTATGTCCTACAAATCATGTACAAGTATATGTTGTGTAGATGTCATAAGCTCAGAGCTAATAACCATGATGCCAAATAAGGATAGTTAATCCTACTATCCCAGGCGACTGGTCTCTGGTACTGCGTTTCACTACTGGAATGAACTGCAATATACACTCAAGTTAGAGACACTCATTCAAGCTTTACTAGTGTATTTCTAAAAATATTTGTAATTGTTTTAATTAGTGGGGCTCTGTGTGTGTGTGTGACGGTTGTTTTGACTGAATTTTCTTGTCTATATAATTTGTTCTAAGGTCTCTCTTTCAAGAGAGATTTTGATCTCAATGACATTTCCAAAGTGGATAAAGCTTAACTAAGTCTGTTTATCAGGCAGAACATTTATATTGAACAATGCTTTTTTAGATTTTCACTGTCATATATACATATATGGAGACGATGCTGCTTGGCCCCGTGACTGGAACATTTACATTTAAAAAATACCCAGTTGAAAGTGTTGATAGGAGCAGCATTTTGTGCAATTTCTGTAAAAACTCATAATTATACCATTCTCATATGGTTCTAAGGAAACTCCAACCAGTTATTGCATTCGGACTGATTGCAATGATTGGCCGAGCGTCCTGTCTGTCTTCCCCACATGGAGGCCTCCGACTGCACTGACCGCTCACGTAACACCCATTATATTATAAAACTCATCAGTGATCACTGACTCCAGATAAGTTTCAAAACTCCGGGATTGTGTTTGACTGTGCAGGACAGGTAACGCTATGTTTAGTTTGCTTCTAATATAACATACCACATTATATGACAACACAGCTTCCAGTTGCTAATGGCTAATGTTAGCCTACTGTAACGTAGCCTCTGAAACATTAACGTTATCTTCCTTGTGCATTTCAACTTACTAGCAACGTTAACACATAAGCCGTGAGCCTGCTTCGCCTCAAGCCTTTCCCAGCTGACCCAGAGCCAGTTGCGGTGCACCATCAAGGCAGAAATACGCCCACCGGGAGCCATTCAGCACTGCGGACCGTCGGACCAATGGGCTGTCGGACCAATGACATGGACCCCCACAGTCAGACACACATGGCTGCTTATTTACTGCTGAATTACGGCTCACAGCTTGCCCCAACCACTGACACTGCTCCGGTGTGAGTGTTTTTGTTGGCTAGCAAAACATCCTGGTGAAGACTGTGTTACTTGAGTTTACCAACCTATCGCTCGTGCAGCATTTTAAAATAATCACAAGCATGACTATTCCCGGCTTTCAATGTCCGATAGTGCACAACAAACAGTTTTGTCTCCTCTCGTCTCACCAGCAAAGATGGAACATAGATTTCATCTTAGTTTTTATTATTAGGATCAATTTTTACCTTGTCTTTCCATCATTTTTGTCATAATTTTCATCAGCGAAATTAACACTTTGCTGAACAAAAGAACTTCCTTGTTCTTGGTGCTTGCTAATTATGCTTGTACAGCAAACAACCTATCTTATCAACAGCAAAAATGACATCCCAAAATGTGAGTGCAGAGGATGTTATGGATGCATATACATTTTAAAGTTTTTCAGCTGACATATTTATTTCGGCAAGGATTTATAGCCGGAGAAATACAGTAAAGTGAGGCCAAGGCAGTGATTGCATTGGCCTCTGCAAGAGGATATGATTGGCGGGGACACTCCAGAACCTGAGCTGCCAAGAGCAAACCTCGACTGGTGATGCCATCTAAGGCCAACAAATACAAAATCATTCTGGTCAGTTATGGTCCTTTGATTGTGTCACCGACACAGGGAAAGCCCAAAGAGAGCCTGTGTATGTGTAACTATGCATCAAAGTTTCTAACTTGAACAGAGGTGTGCTGGGGAGCTTTTTCAGGACCCCAAAATTAAACTGGAAAATACAACTATGACCAGCAAGGCTGAGAGGGGAAATGAGCAGTGAGTGAATATTTTTGCAACCTAATGCTATGTTTTGGCCATGGCGACATCACATGCAATGCATCCTGGTACACGTAGGCACTGCTGGTACGGCTCCAGAAGGGGAACCAACCATATTGCCAATATAGCAAGCACTGAGGAATTTATTACATCAAATGACTACATTAACCATATACACTGATTGGACGTCAAGGTAAAAGGAGGCAAAGTTTCTGTTTAAAGGATGAGGCTGGTTATAATTTAATATTTTCTTATAAAAATCTCATGAACAGATGACCAAACCAATAATGTGTTACTATTTCTCAAAACTCTCTGACTGCTCTAAGCCCAGTGGTTCTTACTGAAGACATATATTTTAAAAACACCTCACAAATGTTTAGATTCACTTTTCAAGAAGGCTCATTGCTTTCCTTAAATGGCTGGTCACTAACATGTAGGTTGGTAATGAACTGAATTAAACTACATTTCTGTTGATGGTGTATTAAAATCCACTTACCAAAGATCTTAGGCAACTGATCCAACTTTTCCCCTTCTAATACCATATGTGTTACCTCAACTCTGTGAATTGTAGGATGATGGGGCGTGACAGGAAACAAAGATCTCCAGCCAGATGCAAACAGGAGACACTGTGGTGTGTTATCTTTTGGGCTACCATTGCATGACACTCATTGGTGCTATTAATTATTGTACCTGATAGCTGAAACACTGAATTATAAAAATTGCATGTGATTTGCTGGTCAGTGATGATTTAATAAGGTCACTATTGACCCACTGCTCCCCTCCCCAACCTGGTGGATGAAATGGGTGCATCCATATCAGATGGCAAAACATATTATCTAAATCACAGTGCACTGAACTCAGAGATAAAATAGTAAAAACTAAGATCAAACTTTAATGACCCCCGTACCCAAATTAGGTCATTGCACTAATGACAGCAGTAGAACATATTCAAAGAAAAGTGACTGAAAAGGAAAGACAGTATGAGCAATTATATGTCAGCAGTACCCAGTTAAGTGAAAGAGGATGAATTGATAGATAGTCAAATGGTAGCGTCAGTAACTTCAAAGGCAATCTGGCTACATTTGGATAGAGTGTGCTGTAGGAAAGGCCAAAGAATCACCAAACTGTCAGGGTCAATGCTCTGGGGACTATCCACAGCAAATTTCATGGAAATCTGAGCACTAGTTTCAAAGGTTGGTCAAATAAAAAGTTTGACATGTTGGTGGAGGTAGAGGAAATGTAAGTGAGTCACCAAAATCAGGATAAATCATTTAGTCTCATTCATGAAATGTTAGTGAATCTGTGAGTAGATTTACACATAAAAAAAAAACCCTTAGTACTGGAAAACTTCACCGGATTCATGAACACTGCCAGACTTTCACCCAAAAGCAAGCTGTTTGCTTCCTGTGTGAAGGCAGAGCCAAACCATGATGTTTAATCTAAAGCTAACCAAATGCTTTTGTTGCACAAGGAAAGAAAACATAAATTTGAGGTGTTTTCCTGACACAATGCATGTAACACACATAAACTGACACACCATCCCAGAGCAGTAACAACTGAGGCACCCAGGATACCCAGCACATAATACTGTATGTTGAGGTGAAAGTCCATTCACCGAACAGTGATATTTCATGAGGCAGGAGTGACAAAGTGTCGAATGTGCTACCACCATGTAATGTGTTGTTAAAAGGTTGTGGTTGTTTCATGTATTTCTGTGAGATCGGGTTGTTAGTCATATTCTGACTGGAAATTTTTGGCTCCTTGGAAATTTTATCACAGTCTTTGCCACAAAAATAGAAAAGAAAGCACCACTGAGATTATCTGTCCACCATAAATATCTAGCCATGTGTCTGTCAATACAAAGTAGTGAAAAATAGCTGAACTATTTATGGCTTGTGTTATGATGCCGTGAATTATGTTCTATAGAGGGTATGACAATGCCCTTTTAGTTTTCCTGGCCAAAATAAGTCTCTTACTTTGCATCCCTTTTTCTCCTCTTTTTCTCCTATACATCGTTTTCCTCCACATCCTCCACAGGTCATTACGAAGTAGATATCAATATTTTACTCCCTGGCTTTTATTTCTACATGAAAATATCAAACATATTAGGCCGATGGATGTGCCGTCCCTGGGCTACTGCCATTTGAATATTTCAGTAGGTTCATGAAAGAAGCTTTCTGAATTTTAGATGCAGGTTTTCAGATGTGATTCCCCTCCTCAAACTTTCTCATTTTCTTTCTTTCCACCGCTCCAGTTCCCCCAACAGATGTGACACTAATTGATTTCTTTATTTTGCTTTTGTTCTTTCAACTATTTCTTCCTCCTCCGTCTTTCCTCCTACTTTGCTTCTCCATCTCTGTGCCTATTGCGTACTCAGTTCTTTCTGTCTTTCTACTGCTGTATTTTCTGCGATGGATGTGACAGCAATTGATTTTTCTTTCTTTCTTTCAGCTATCCCCCCCCGCTCTCTCTCTCTCCATCTTCACTTCTTTCTTTGTCTTCCCTTCCACCCACTTGTTCCTCTTTTTTTTGCTTGTAGTGAATGTGCTGATTTCCAGCAGTGGAGGAGGTAGAGAGGAGTGCAGATTGAATTGCAGGATGGCTAATAATTGCACTACACTGATTGCAATTTTACATTCAGTTTTCCGGAACAATCAGATTAGAGAAAATGTGTGTGTGTGTGTGTGTGTGTGTGTGTGTGTGTGTGTGTGTGAGTGCCTGTGGGCGAATGTGTGTGCACCAGCCTGAGATAGTGCAGATGTCGGCAGAAAACTGCAGATCCGCAGCAGCGATCTCATCTCTGTTATCGGTGTAAAAGGATTGTACAGCAGCTGACTTTGCATAAACAATGAGAGAGGAAAAAAAAGATACTTTTTTCCTCTCTGCTTCCCAAATCAAATTTAGAGGGAAAAAACTTCTTGTATCTAAATTAACCATTGTCCAAGAGACAGACTATTCCTCATCCTGTTAGTGTGGAAGGCACATGTGGTGATATGTGAGAGTTTGAATATAATAAATCTGCTCCACAGGTGCATGGGAGTACACAGGGGAATAAATCCATGTTGTAAATACATGAGCACATATGTCAGGAGAGATAAATCATTGATGCTAACGTGCTGTTAATGTAAGAGGCTGCATTTGAGAACTGAAAACAGCAGTTAGCTTCGTATAAATTTGGGAAGGCAGACAAAACAACAAAGATTTCCATCAAAATTAATCAAAATCTAATCATATACATACGAGCAATTGTGTGATTGCTACGGAGGTTATTTTTGGATTGTACTGAAGAACAACCAATCTTGCGTTCACAAAAGCTGGATTTTTTAAGGCATCCAACAGAGTGCTGGGCCAGATTGGCAAAAGTAAATGGGACAAGGTTGACTGACACTTGGCTCCAAGGAGGCCGAGGGCTACCTGGGCCAAGCTGTATGAAACTAAAATGATCCTTTAAAGGCTCTGTTTGTGGCATTTAGAAAATGAATACATTAACACTGTTACCACTGTCAGCACTGTTGCCATTGTCAGCACTGTTTATGCTGTTAGCACTGTTAGCTGCTAGCCACTTGATCAGACACCTCCATGTTTAGAGCTGTGTGCAGGCAATCACAGTTCAGATTTTGAATCATAGATATATTCTGAATGTGCACACAGCTCCATTAAAGGCTCTGGTCCATGTTGACCCAAAAGCGTCAGTGAAATCAGAATTCAACCGATGTCTGCATGCTCGGCATTTGTGCTTGACTGCAAGATGGTGCAAGGGTTCAGAACATTACATCAGGACGTGTGTGCTAGACCTGGAGGCATTTCTGTGGCCTGTAGAATGAGCTTGTATTTCATATGTTGTGTAATTGGAGAGCTTTTCCCCAAATAAACTATTTTGCTGGATGAAACCAAAGGAAAACATGGAAGTCATCGCAGTACCATCATAGGCTAAACTACATGCTGTGCTTACTGATTAGCTTTCTACACGTAAACTTGCTCTTGCTGGCTCTTTCCCTCTGTCATCCCTATTTTTAACATTACAACACAATGAATTGTGGGTTATTCCCTGAAGCAAAGTGTGCAGGAGTGCAGACTAAAGAAAAGTGTTCATAAAGGGCTCAAAAAGGCTGAGAGAGAGGCCTCTTTTAATTTCTAGTATTAGAGTGGGGCACAGCTAAACCTTCCCAGAGCTGCCAGCACATGCATCAAGGTCATAGATTATTTAATATTGGTGACAGTTCATTATTTTCTGTTTATACTGCACACATTTAGGTAACTTACGTACAGTAACAGTAGATTTGTTTGCCTGAAGCTGCTCTAATTTCTTTGACATACAGATTCTTTTCTTTCACGATGTTACAGAAATGTTACTGACCAAAGAACTGTCGTTCTTTGAGGAGCAAGTAGCAGATGTCCCACTTACCTCCACAGCCTTATGCTACATCCATGTGGTGTCATAATAATTTATCATAAGTGACAATCATAAATTAGTTCCCAATCCAAAGTATCCTCACAGAAGGGTTCACATGATGTCCTTAAAAATGCACACACAATAGTTTGTATGATATCCTACGAATTAGCGCCCCACAAATGATCTTACCTTCTTTAACGTAAAGTTACATGATTAATGTGAAGTTATGGAGGTAAGGGAAAGGCTGGGGGAGAGTCTTGGGGACAAGTCCACATTTTTGTGACCCATCCTTCCCCCAACCTGCATTCTTATTTATGCATGTGTGTTGCATTGACAGCGTACCTACGGCATAACCTGACCTTAACATCTGCAGAAATGTAACACTTGGTGGAGACACAGACCTCCTGTCTATCTTTATAAGGCTAAAACCAGTTTCCTTAGTGTAAACAAAGCTTTTATTTACTTTTATGTCACAGATAAGAAACAATAAATTGCGAAGACATAAAAGCCCCCATAAAATAACATTTTAAGTGTGTGATTTATCATAGCCTCATATGAGTAGAGGAAACTAGGTCACTAGGCTAATTTATACAATAAATTAGCCTAGTGACCTAGCATGTTGTATTTGTTGTATGTGTTTAGTATAACAGATTTGTTTTGTTAGTGAACCTTGTGAGCTGTAATTGAGCCGAAATTTTTAACCTTACCTTTGTTAAATGTTGCCATTTTTCTCTGGCTTCATATGGGTAGAGGAAATCTCCACTAGCCGCTAGGCTAATTTATACAATGTAAAACGCCATACACTTGTGCTAATAATATTAGCATGTTGTATTCGTGGGGAAAATGTGTCCCGCAAAAGGCAATTGCTTTGTCTGTGATTCCCGCGAATTATAATGAAGCTGATTTGTGTCCTTGTAATTTAAATTGTCGCTATTAAGCCAGAGACACACCACTGCACAAGTATATACACTGAACGGTGTAAGCAACATGCGTAAGCTAGGGTGTAGGCTCTGCATAGAGCTGATGCACAAAAGACCTACCTTTACAAGACCGCTCTGCTCAGGACTGCTTCATTGATTACTCCCATCAGTGGATTGGTCACATGATCACAGCTTTTCAGAATACATGGGATATGTACGAATTGGGGCGAATTTGTAGAAGAATGAACAAACAGCCTGCCCAATAATATTTCATGACTCACCTGATGTGTTACCTTTGCTATCAATGAATGTACCATCAGCTTTGGCTTGCGAAAGTCTCGACTCAAGCCCAATTTAATCAGTTTTCGCTCATTCACTCAGAGCTGTTGCTACACTATGTTAGCAGACATCTAACTTTGAGATAAAAGTCCCATCTTGTTCAGTGAAGGTAGCTGCCAGGATGTCTGGACTCAAGACTGATTCAATCGCTATTCGTCTGCTCATCATAGCAGGCAACCTGAGCAGTACCCTACTTTTAACAGTGACTGGGAGAACTCTGGGATTCATGAGCACTTGGACGTTCAACAGGCTGACCTGGTACATACAGGACACTAAAAAGAGTGGTTCAAAAAGAAGAGTTGTTTGTTTATTTTCCCCCATCACCACTAGCAGAACATCTTGTCAGGCTCAGAATCTATCAAGTGCCTGCCACCACCACATCATGGTGGGAGTGAAATTCTTAGAATTGAGAGTATATTAGTTTTTCTAGTACTTTGTTAAAATGTTTATACTGATGAACAAATTATCTTGTTTCTTTCTTTTTTGCAGTTTAGAATGTAGTGGGGTTTTTTTTCGTTACTCCTGTTGTTTGAAAAATGATCACATATAATGGCCAAATCAGCCATCATATACGCATGTTTCCCGCTGCGTTCAGTTTGTGTCAGTTCTGTTTTTGTTAGCCCAGTTTAGTCTGTTCAGTTTATGTTAAGTGAAACATAGCCTGAGTTTAGTTCTGTTTAGTCAACCTTTTTATGGATCCAGAACTTTATCGCATATTTTATATATTTATATATATATTAATTGTTTTTGTCATTTTTGAGTCAATTTTCTTTTTCAACATCCATCTGTGACTCCTCATGCCTGCCAGCCCAGTCCTTCACTCTGACAAACAATCAAACCTTACAATTACTTGGTTTACTATAATTCAAAACAAGGAAAAGTAGCAAACTCTCAGTTTTAAGAAGCTGTATGGAAAGTGTTTTGTATGAAAAATGACTGAAATTAATGCATCATATCTTGCCTATTTTTTTATGAAATATCTTAATTGGTAAAGTAACTAGTAAATATATCTTTTAAATAACCACAGTGGAGTAAATATTACAAGATTTCCCTCTGAGATGTAGAGGAGTAGAGGTATGAAGAAGCATTAAATACTCAAGTAATGTGCAAGCAATTCATCCAGGTGTTTCATTTGTCACCTGTACTGTTACTGCAGCAGCAAAGTATTACCAACATCCTAATGCAATGTGACACCAGCATTAACTGAACCAAAAAAAATGACTACAAAGTGAAATCAGCAGTCATTGACTAAGTGTCAGAAAACTTTACCAATAAAGTGCAGTGCTCTCTATTTTTCTGTTCACGCAGTGGAAGTCTGTCACGTTATGATGTTCACTTCCTCAGCACATGTGTAATCTTTTACAGCTTGCATGCATCTAACCAGAGGTGGGCAGCTTTTAACAGATCAAATCCATATTTCACAACAACCCAAACTGCAGTCGTAACGGACAAAAAGAGAGCAAGTGAAGAAAGAGCGTTATAACCTATGTTAGAATTCCTGTATGCAGTGGAATAAAGCCAGACGTCTCTGTGTCTCTGCATCAACTACACACACACACACACACACACACACACACACACACACACACACTGCTACCAATAGCTGGCTGTTTGCTTGGAGGATTTGCTATGTGGTCGTGCAGTTTGGAGCCTGCGATTGTTGGAACTAAGCCAAACACAACACTTGGCTGCCCAAAGAACTGGCACTACTGGGATTATTATTAATTACACTTAATGAAATGAGTTGCACCCACAATATCATATGCTCATGTTATAGTTGTGAAATAAAACATTGCCTACGCTGTCTGTTTACTTTATTATATCTAAAAGGAGTGGCCTCCAAACTATCAAACAGGTGATCCTATAAGGCTGAGGTAGGCAGTTTTATCTTGGCACCATTGGGTAAAATCTAATTATAAACTTGTACATATTGTAATTCTAAGTAGACTAGAAAACTAGACATCTGCACCCCCTCTTGGCTCAGTTTTCAGGATATAGAAAATCTAGCCCATGACAGGAGACTCTGACCAATCACAGGTTTATTTCAGAGAGAGGGTGTTCCTGTTGGCTGTTCTGCAAATGCACATGCACATGCCCTCCCTTTCAGGGAAAGCCTGATTCAGTGACAGAGTTGCCACTGAAGTTGCTATTCCAGCATTGGCAACAACTGCCCACACCGCAAAGAAGCAGACTCCAATGTCAGGACGTCTAATGACAACATCACTTGATGTGGAATACTGACAGCAGATGATGTTGATATTTTGTTGTTACGTTTCATACCAACATCATCTTGACATAGAATACCGACATTTAGTCATGGTATGGAGAACACAACCCAACGACTGCAAAACGTAATAATGTTAGCGACCACACAATGTGAAATTTCTAATTCGAAGTCTTTCTGATGTCTGGTGCCAGCAGTCCAAGTTCACGTTTATGTAGCCAACATTAGCTAGAGCCTCAAATCACAGTGTGTCCTCTGCCTAACAACACATTACTACAGACCATCTCGCTGCGAGAGCTGGCAGCAGCTCCTGAGACTGACCCGCAGAATGCAGCTGCAGCAACCCAAATCCAGCCAGAACAAATCCCAGCTCCAGAGAACCAGACACCCCCGACTCCTTCCTGGGTCATTAAACTTTCTGTTACTGCCACTACACGGGTTAGATCCGGTGCTGCTGCTGGCCAACAGTCCGCTGTTTGCACTAGCCAAATTTGAGCTGCTACAGCCACTGATCAAAGCTTCAACTTGGAGCTGCTCCTCTCCCAGTGAAGCAGTGTTGAGGAGTGAGGTGGAGGAACGATGGGGTCGCTAGCAGCTAATTCTTGTCTCATTTGTGGTCTTATAAACAGAGAGAGAGAGTGGGGCAAGGGGGGGCTAAGTGAATGTGCTGCGGGAAATCTACAATCAAATGAAATAAATCAGTGTGTACTGTATGAACTGTGTTCATATGCCCGTGGTTGTTTGGTGGGAGGGGCAGGAAGAAAGTGTATTTTTAAATTCTGTTTGTTTTTTTGTTTTTGTTTGTTTGTTTGTTTTTTGTTTTCCTACCCCAGCTTTCAGATAACCTAAATGATTTTTGAAAAAGATACCAAATCCAGGTCCACTCACTATCTTTTTTTTTTCAACCACATCTTATAATTTACATTATCTTTAATTTAACAGCAGATGGAGTTCGCCCATTTCTCATGATGATGGCTCAGTTGCCATCATGTGAGATCAAAGTCACATAGAACTACCTTGACCTTTATCCATGAATAAAGACCAGGAATAGATTGAGGTTGAAAGCTCAGGAAAACTTTCACACACAAAATCATTTTGTGATTTGATCAAAACTGAATTTTGTGTCTTTCTTTCAGACTGAACTGCCAGCTTTAAGGATACAGTATGACCTTTTTTGTGTTGCACAGGATATTTATACCAGCAAATTTAAAATCATTCACTGACAAAGGAAAAACACAAAGTGACTCATCCTGTAGTGAGTCAAACTGTGGTCAAAATAATAAAAACAAGGATGTTATTTATAACTTGTCATGTACTTTAGGGACCAGTTCACGCCAGTATCTGTTCTCTCTTCTCTCTCTCTTTGTGGTTTTCCCCCTCTGTCGTTCCTCAAGCCAACCAAAGGTCAACGCTCTCCTCTTTTCCTAAACACATGAACTTTGGAAAGCAACCAAACAAGGAGGAATGTGAGGCATGTGAGCAGGACATGCTGCATGTGTGTGCGTGGTTTTTCAGCTGGAGGTCAAGATGTTCTCTGCACACTCTAAAATCCTCTGACCAAACATGACTTTAGACACCCACCCTCAGCATACACACACACACTCACAGACACAGTCACTCATTCAAATAGACAGAGCATGTGAGCTGGGATGGATGGAGGCGTGTGGAGGAGGTCTGGGTCAGTAAAGCAGCAGGAAGCCCTGCAGGGAGCACTGTGAGCAGACAGAGAGGAGCCCAGGCACCACGAGGAGGAACACTCAGAGGGTCACTTAAGCCCCGTTTCCACTGAGCGGTATGGTACGGTACGGTTCAGTTAGGTACGCTTTTTTCCATTACCACTGTTAAAAGTTATGGATTTTGGCGGCAGAAGTGACCATATTTGGGCAAGAAGCTGGATCTGACTGAGGAGCTGAGGACAGCAGCAGACAGCCTGACACTCAAATCAGCCTGCCCTTACTTATGTGTAACTTTAAGACTTGATAAAATGTAAATGGGAGACTTGTATAAAAGGTCACCCCCCATAGAGTTGTCATGAATGGGGAAATTGCAGTTTTTGGCACTTCTCCATCAGTGTCATGTCATGACATGGTACAATATACAGTAGCTATTTTAGTTGCAAAATCTGGCACTTGGGCCTGTAAAAATAGCACTCTAGAGCACTGGGGTCCATTGTGACTACCTTACGCCACTGTACACAGGATATGTTCAGCTATGCTGTGGGTTCTGTTTTAACGCTCACAGCCCAATACTCAATGTAGCGACATGCTAAAGTCAGAAAAAAAAAGGGAAGCAGAAACTGATTGCTGCTGAATGACACAGTGCTGAAGGACCGTAACTGTGACAGGCCCTCCTCCTGTTCTCTGCTTAGTTAGCCTAAGCCAACACAACACAATGTGACGTCATCACTGCTAGTCATGTTTGCTGCTGGACATGACATGTAATATAACAGCATCAGCTTCTAGTGTGACATATAGCACTTTATAAACAATAATGATGGCATAACATGGCAATAACTATCATTTACTGTCCCTGTCATATGGTAACTGATCTTGTCCTCTGTTTGGAGGGTAAGGAGCTCCCGGACCTAACTTGTATCACAGTTTGTGTAGCTTTTCTTCAGCTATTCATCTTTGAGTTAGCTGCTTACTGCTATCAGCTACTTTTTAAATATCCCATAGTAAGTCGCATGCATAACATGTCATCAAAACGTCACACCCGTGCCACCCACGGTCCTGTCCTGCTGGCTGTCCCTTTTACACAGACATTATTTTGGGGCTGTTACTACCTCTGCTGCTGGCTGAAAGGCAAAACACCTCTGTCCCCCGATTTTTCAATTGTGCCTTTTATACAGAACGGCAGGGCGGCGTAACTGCTTGAAATCATCATGGAAAGGCAGTGTCAAAGGGGCTTGCATCCCCAGTCTCAGAGCTCCGGTCCTACAGAAGCAGTGTGGAGTCAATATGCTGCATTGCATGGACAAAATCGTTGGGCACCACAGAATTCACGGGGATAGGCTGAATTTGCATTGAAGGTTATAATCGCAATATGGCAAAATCCAGGAGGGACTGCTAACAAGACAATTAAGGCTGTGGTTACAAGCAACTAAAAAGAGGGGCATCACACAGCCTGTGTATTATTAAGCTGTAATTATTAAGAGGCTGCTCTGTCAACATCTGTAAAATGCTGCTGAAACACTGACATCACAAGATCATTACACTTTATAATTTGAAAAACAAAAAAGAAAGTATTAAATCTGATTTTCACAGCAAGGCAAATGTACAGTGTTTATATAATCAGTTTCATCAAAGATAAAGTCAGTATGCTTTACATTAAAATTCATTCAGCAACAAGTACAAGGTATATAAATATATAAAACAAAGGAAGACTTGTGCTGTCACAGAGTAGTAAAAAGATTTTTGAAAAAAAAAACAAACAGACAAAACCAGCTCCGATCTGCCTCTCATTTTGCTAAGCTGTGGAGAGACAGAGGTATTTTCTCCACACAGGAACAAGCGGGCTGTGGCTTGCTGCTCTCTCTGTGGCTGTGGGGAGGCAGCGCTGATTAGCTCTGACTCTGTTTGGGTTCAGAGGAGTGGAGCACAAATTGGAGCAGACCTCTAAAAATAGGACGTATTATTTACCCCTCCCAACATCCAGGTCTTTGTGTATGTGTGCGCAGGCATGCTCTGCCAGCATCTCACAACAAGTCATTCATGCACATAATAACAACACACACGCACACACACATGCAGAGATGAAGAGAGGATCCATTTCCTGTGAGAAGAGGCCTCAGGGTTGAATGTTGCTCTCTTCTTGAATAAATCTTTTATTTTTCATGCAGAGGCATTAGAGATTGCATTAGTGTTGCTTTCACCTTTGTGTGTGTGTGTGTGTGTGTGTGTGTGTACGCACTCATGCATACATTGCAGCCAACTTGCGGTGTGTATTTAGTGCACTGGGGTACATCAGACTATTTTCACAGACCACAAGCCAATCCTGTGACCCCTGATCGTCATATCTGTCCAATCACTTGTCTGCTCATTCATACTGCAGGCGGGGTGACCTCTGACCTCCAATGGATGCTTTGACCTCTGGCGGACTGCCTGCATTTGGCGGTGAAAAGGGCATCTGTCATGCTCTCCTCAGCCACCGTCTGTCTCTTTCACTGCAGCCCACATGGTCTAATGTTGCAGATTGAGCCCCCCACCCCCACCTCACACACAGCCCAGTGTTTGTGCAGCAGTGGGAAGTTAGCTGGAGGCTCGGACCTCATGTTGCTTTGCAGGCAGAATGCTACTGTGCTGTGTGGTGGCCAGGGGTGGTTTTTACTTTAATATGATTAAGAATGGGAGAAAGAGACAGTAATAAATCACCTTTTTTTTGGAATGCTAACTTAAAGGTTTCATATTCATATTGAATTCTGTAGAAGCAATTTCATAGAAAAAAAGAGTGACTTTGCTACTCTAAATCTGTTGTTGATGACCAAACACAGATTCAGCCTCTGGCAAGTTCTTCAAATCTCTGATGGTGCTGATGCTGTTTATTATGTATGTGCAGAAAAGAGCACCACTGTCAGAAAAAAAAAAGGATCAACTTACCGCCCACACTCTGTGATTGACAGCAGATCTCTGGGGATAGCAGCATAAAAACACCACAAGTAAATTAATGAATGATGGTAAAAAAAAAAAAAAAAAGTGAGTAAGTACATGCACAGCTTTAAATACTAAAAATAAAAAATGGTTGATTATCTTAAAGACACAGTTAAATAAAATGTTTTCAAGTTCCTTTATTGTGTTCCTGTGCACAGATTGTTCTGTGTGTTTTTGCCAAATTATGTAAAATGTATGTATGTACAGTACAGGCCAAAAGTTTGGACACACCTTCTCATTCAATGCGTTTTCTTTATTTTCATGACTATTTACATTGTAGATTCTCACTGAAGGCATCAAAACTATGAATGAACACATGTGGAGTTATGTACTTAACAAAAAAAGGTGAAATAACTGAAAACATGTTTTATATTCTAGTTTCTTCAAAATAGCCACCCTTTGCTCTGATTACTGCTTTGCACACTCTTGGCACTCTCTCCATGAGCTTCAAGAGGTAGTCACCTGAAATGGTTTTCCAACAGTCTTGAAGGAGTTCCCAGAGGTGTTTAGCACTTGTTGGCCCCTTTGCCTTCACTCTGCGGTCCAGCTCACCCCAAACCATCTCGATTGGGTTCAGGTCCGGTGACTGTGGAGGCCAGGTCATCTGCCGCAGCACTCCATCACTCTCCTTCTTGGTCAAATAGCCCTTACACAGCCTGGAGGTGTGTTTGGGGTCATTGTCCTGTTGAAAAATAAATGATCGTCCAACTAAACGCAAACCGGATGGGATGGCATGTCGCTGCAGGATGCTGTGGTAGCCATGCTGGTTCAGTGTGCCTTCAATTTTGAATAAATCCCCAACAGTGTCACCAGCAAAACACCCCCACACCATCACACCTCCTCCTCCATGCTTCACAGTGGGAACCAGGCATGCGGAATCCATCCGTTCACCTTTTCTGCGTCTCACAAAGACACGGCGGTTGGAACCAAAGATCTCAAATTTGGACTCATCAGACCAAAGCACAGATTTCCACTGGTCTAATGTCCATTCCTTGTGTTTCTTGGCCCAAACAAATCTCTTCTGCTTGTTGCCTCTCCTTAGCAGTGGTTTCCTAGCAGCTATTTGACCATGAAGGCCTGATTCGCGCAGTCTCCTCTTAACAGTTGTTCTAGAGATGGGTCTGCTGCTAGAACTCTGTGTGCCATTCATCTGGTCTCTGATCTGAGCTGCTGTTAACTTGCGATTTCTGAGGCTGGTGACTCGGATGGACTTATCCTCAGAAGCAGAGGTGACTCTTGGTCTTCCTTTCCTGGGTCGGTCCTCATGTGTGCCAGTTTCGTTGTAGCACTTGATGGTTTTTGCGACTTCACTTGGGGACACATTTAAAGTTTTTGCAATTTTCCGGACTGACTGACCTTCATTTCTTAAAGTAATGATGGCCACTCGTTTTTCTTTAGTTAGCTGATTGGTTCTTGCCATAATATGAATTTTAACAGTTGTCCAATAGGGCTGTCGGCTGTGTATTAACCTGACTTCTGCACAACACAACTGATGGTCCCAACCCCATTGATAAAGCAAGAAATTCCACTAATTAACCCTGATAAGGCACACCTGTGAAGTGGAAACCATTTCAGGTGACTACCTCTTGAAGCTCATGGAGAGAATGCCAAGAGTGTGCAAAGCAGTAATCAGAGCAAAGGGTGGCTATTTTGAAGAAAGTAGAATATAAAACATGTTTTCAGTTATTTCACCTTTTTTTGTTAAGTACATAACTCCACATGTGTTCATTCATAGTTTTGATGCCTTCAGTGAGAATCTACAATGTAAATAGTCATGAAAATAAAGAAAACGCATTGAATGAGAAGGTGTGTCCAAACTTTTGGCCTGTACTGTATATACATATACATAAAATCTGTGTTTCACGTGGGTATATATCATGTTCCAGAAATATAGATGCTCTAACAGTTTCAATGTGACTTAAATGCCTCGTTTCCAATTCCATATGTGTACTGGGATGAATCATCTGGAAGTCCATTCATTCCTATTGGAATCTCTAAGATATCTGATATGCTCTTATTCTGCTACAATATGGTTATACATTATATACATTCAGATTGTCAATATGACTCATCCAGCCATTCATACGTATTTTTAATGAAATATTTCATAAAACATGCTACGTACCTGGCAGGCCAACATCTTCATTTATTTGTTGCCATTCAATATTGGTCCCCAAACTACTGGGTGGCGAAAAACGAAAGACAAAATTAGCCTCTCCCCCATGGCTACAGGTAGTTTATATCAGATTTCTACCCACCTGTAAAGAAATGCATTGGACACTAGAGGCATAATCCATATATTTACAGTGTGTTTCACTTGATTGATGTGTTAAAGGGTGCCCTGTGCATTGCAATGACTAGATGAGGGAGATAGGTGTTACAAAGCACATTTGACGCGCTGTGTATGTGAATGGGTTGGCTGATATGGCTAACGCATTAGGAAACTATTGCCTATTTACACATGCAGCAGACAGAGAGCAACATCAGTAACCATTAAGAGACATGTTTGTGTCCACACGATAAATGTCAATCCAATATTCTCTCACTTTTAGTTCTGTTTTTGGTCTCCACCAACTCTTGAGGAAAATGTCTTACTATTTAGCTGCTAAATGCTCCACTGTGTTCACCAGTTAGTCGAACTGTGTCTGCCTGCTGTTTGCTGCTGAGCAGGAAGTGTACAGTTGGTTTACTGAAAACAGTAAACTGGGATGATGAGAGCGCTGAGACTGAACCAAAACTGTAAAAACAAAAATTAGCTGAACAATGCCAAAGCTCTCCATAGCACTCATGGGATGATTTTTATGCTCCTTCATGCATCGTCTTTTCTGGTCTGACTGTATCCATTTTAGTAAACTATAGATGTCTGGAAAAACAAGGCACTTTTTCTCGGTCATTATTGGCACAACATGTCCACACTTGCTGTAGTATATAGCACAGGAATATTTTTGGAACACATAAATAAAGCTGCTAGTAAAGTTACTAGCATAGTGTGCTCCAAAAATATCTATCCCTGAAGGATCTGTGCTCCCGGGAGGGACAAGGGACGCATTCCTTCTCCTAGTTTCCTCCCCACATCCCAAGCAAGAATAGAAACTGGAGCGAACACACAGGCTGGGGAGTCAACCCGCGATTCGCAGTGCATCACCCACAACAGTAAATACACACACACACACACACACACGAAAAGATGCATGAAAGATTTTTTTAAATACTTTCATTTATCCAGGGGAAATCAGCTCAGCTTAAACACTTTTTCCCCACCAACACCCTGCTTCACTTTTAGTCCCACATATTCAGACTCAGTGCTGGCCAGTGTAATAAGTCTCAGGGTGCAGGGATTTGCTCAAAAGCACCTCAGCAACAAAACTGACAACACTGATAAAGTAACAGTCATATAGAGTTATTTTCACTGAGTTTGTTGACAAGTATTAGGTATTGAATGGTGCTTTGGTGCTTCACAGATGAGTAAAATAAGGATTAAAGAACAGATAAAATCAATAGTAAAATACATCAATTAAGGTCAAAACTATAAACTGAGGCAAGAATCATAAAAGTCACTCATAAAACATCCCATTAAACCTGAACCAATCAATATTTTTATATTATCGATGGATCAAATGACTTTGTGTAAGTATAGGGTTTAAATCATGCTTCAGTTGCAGTGGCAAAGTGCTGTACAGATGAGTAAAAGACCAAGACCATCAACCCAGATCAGATAAAACTGATAATAAGATACATGGATCAAGGTCAAAAACCCAAAAAACTTTACCAGAGATCATAAAAATGATCCATAAATGCCATTAAAGCTGCACTAATTGATATGGTTATATCGTCAATCAATCATGTCACTTTGTGTAATGTGGAAGGTGGCAAATCCAAAGAGGATTATCACCATTTCTGCAGTTCCCCTCATCTCTGCAGGGCATTTTATTATCTTTCAGCTTGCTGTTTTGGACCTGTAACTTTTTTCTTTTTAGATTTTTTTTGTTGTTGTTGTTTTTTGTGGGGGCATTTTTGCCTTTATTAACACACCCCTTTCACATCATTTTATTAGCTAGAAGCAAAACATGACTCGCAACCAAAGGGCTGTAGGCCATAGAGGAGTCTTAAAATGTTGTCTTATTGGATTATGGGAATGAGAATGTAAGGAGTCATGGCTCAAAACCTCAAATTTTCATGTCAACCTAATCAGAAATTGGGGAGGTATTTAGAGGAATATTGTATTGCTCTGTAAGGCTAACTATTTAGTGCATTAGCTAATGTTAACTTGGATAGCAAAACAAACCAGAAGAAATGGTTCAAGTGTCATCCTCCTTTGAAAGACTGGCATAATAATCAACCACAAAGCTGACCATCCCACCTTTAGCAATCCTGTGAAACCATCCATCCACTGAGTGAGAGCATACGGGTCGGCCACTCTGGTCCCATTGGTCAGTGTTGACTTTTTCACTGTCTCAGAGGGAGTGACATGGAGCATTCATAAATTCAGTCTGACACTCTACACTAAAATGAGAGCCCTGCTGGTCAAAGAAGCAGAGTTATATTTCTATATGAATTAATAAACAGTTCAATTAATCACACATTCACTCTGCCCAGTGCTCTGCTGCACCATATCCCCATACAGAGTGCCTAAAGTGTACTCTGCCACTCTGAGAGTGCGGTGCTCTGGATAGCTAAACGCTACATTCAGACAATGCTCCAAATTTATGAATGGTCCAGTTTGTGCCAGAGTGCGCTCCCGCACCAGTACAAGAACCACCAGTCGCATCATCTCCCACCATTGTTTAAAACAAGCCAACAAGAAGAATTGACGAATTGTTTTGGCTCCAACTAAGCCCCACCCACCAAAAAAGTCATACTGTTTATGAACGGTAAAGGGTCTATAAGACAGCCGTAGATTAAAAGGGAAGGTGGAGAGAGGGGGTATGACTCAGACGGCTGCAAAGGACTCACTTCAAAGCATGACTGTATGTAAAGATGGACAACATGACAGCTCCCCAAAAGTGAAGCTGAAACATCTGAATCTCCCCCTGCTGGCTGGCTGCAGTATAGATCATAAAGCCAGTCCTCCCTTAGTGAATGGGACATGAACCAAACTAAAAACTACAGTACACATCAAATAATTTTTTTTTTCCCAAAGATGGCTTCTGTAGGTAGTTCTTAGTGCGCTGCTGTATGTTCTGTTAAGTTTGGTTTTAATTGGTTATTTAATGCTATAAAATGTGAATTTTACAACACGACTGGTGACTATGTGAGCCGGTGGGCTTGCATTCGGTGGCGCTGCTTGTGATTGGTCGGACAGGTATATGACTTTTTTAATTTTATATACTTTATTAAAGTTATTATTATTATTATTATTGTTATTTCCTGCCTTGGTGAGGCTCCCCAAGCGGTTGGGGGGTTCGGCGCCTTGCTCAAGGGCGCCTCAGCAGTGCCCAGGAGGTGAACTGGCACCTCTCTAGCCGCCAGTCCACGCTCCATATTTGGTCCGGACAGGGACTCGAACAGGCAACCCTCCGGTTCCCAACCCAAGTCCCTATGGACTAAGCTACTGATGCACTCTCTCCTGAAGGCCTGGGCTGCAACATGTTACAGCAAAGCTAGATATACCATCATAACACCTACTCAGGTGTAAATCAGAGTCTTTTATATACACTGGATGTATATTAATTACAATAATGTCACCAAAAATTGGTGGGAGTAACCACTGACTACCAAAATTGTGACATTTTAATATGGACATTCTTTTCTACTCCATTCTAAGCATTGGAACACTTTGTTTTTATTGTAGAATATTTCAATAATGACAATAATTGATGAGGATGAGGGGGTGTCTGTTAAGCCTGCATGAATTAGTAAATTAACAGTTTTAAATATAAACAGTTTTAAATATTGCCTGGTGCCTGGATTCTTTTCCTGTTTGCAGTATTTTGGAGTTCCCTCCTTTTTTCCAAGAGCACCTGATACATTTTTGGATCTACACTCTACAACACAGAGCAACCAGTTATCTGTTGTTTTTTTTTTTTGGTTTTTTTTTCAGTTTTAAATATTGTTGTCTATTTCTAACTCTTTAAAAACAGACCTCACACAGATGGCCACAGGATATTGTTGTCTGCATGATTCTGTTAAAATAGGTCTAAAATAAGAACCATAATAGCCAGAGCATTAATTCTTGTTGCAGCAGAAAGCTAAGGCTTGGGTCTTCTCTGCCATCACATCATGACCTTATGTTGCCTTACCTTATGTGGAGTACAAACATGGTATTTTGCTGTAATTATGCTGGTATTTCCCTGTAAGGGCTGTGGGGGATTGTTGTTTGCATAACCTGTTTGCAGCAGAAAGCTAAGGCTTCTGTCTTCTATCTCATCATTGTGCACATAATGTACATATTCAAATAACTTATGGAGTGTTAGGAAATGTGTCTTGTACAATCTGATTAACAAAAAAATCATGGAAGATGTTTGCAATCTTTTTAATGAAAAATTGTCAATACTTCTATCAATTTTCATGATTTATTGACTTACATAACCTTTTATCTCACATTGCACAGATTTTCAGGATATGAAGCATTTGAAGATGCCCCTAGCAATGACATCACAATAAGCGAAAATATCAACGTACTCCCTGGTGGAATATTTCTGTTGCAGAGTTCAAAGGGTTAATGGCTGTGGTTGTAATATGCAATGCATTGAATTCATAGTTGTGAGTTTACATTTTCGAAAGCCCAGTCCAGACTAAAGATTCGCGAGACGAGTTGAAACAGACAGCTACTTGCAATGCTTTGTTCTGCACCGTTCTAAAAACCTGCCAGTTCACACCAATGCAACTAGAAGAGACAGCGTATCATATCTATGCAACAACTCTTTGTATTTCTGTTCTGATTTCCAGCCATTCAGGCTTATTTTTGTGGTCGAATGTAATTTGTGGCTTCTTAAAATATGAATGAGGATAGTGATAGTAAGATACTGGCTACAGTTGCATTGTAGTAGTGATGAAATGGCAAAAAACAGAAACCAAACCAGCATCAGATTGACTGTATTCATAATTAGTACAATACAACAATTTAAATAACTAGCATTAATTGATCAGTCAGTGAGAATGTGTGTGTGGGAGGTATAAGCACATACACCGGCACACTATGAGGATGGAAACAGAGGACTCTGCAAGGGAACACGCCGTCTGCAGTCATTTTGACTTGACCAGCGGACGTCACTACAAGCCAATTGGCTGTTGAAACAGGTGACGTGCTGGCGTTTGAAAACCAGCCAGGTGACGACATCAACCGGCTTGAGTCATGCTCAGTTCAGCCAGTTCACACTGGTGCAACTTTTCTCTGCAACTCTTCTAAAACAGTTTTGTCTCATCATGAATCTTTGGGCTGAGCTGGGCTTAAGACAGCCAGGCCTTCGATAAATCCCAGATTTGTGCATAAAACATTTTTGTGCATCGTTTAAGCACAGATTTGTGTAGACATATTGTTTGTGATTGAGGCCCAGTGTGTGTATCCTAGAATGAAGTATTTTAAATCCAGCATTGTTAACATCCACAGGGCTGTTAATTCTCTACTCATGCTGTGACAGTACTGGTACTTGGAGCGACCAAAACGGACAAAGAAAGACTGACAGTCCTTCAGAACTTTCCAAAATTTTCAATATTGTCCTATACAGGATGACCAAGACTATGACCGCATTAAATCCTAAATAATTTTACCATCTCATTTCAAAAAAATAATTTCTAAAAAGTTGGCAGTCGTGGATCCATGTTTACTTGCTAGCAGTCTTCTTCCCCACTGTCTTTCCTGGCACATTGCAGAATATCTTGATGCGTTACTACCCCCTTGTATAGATAAGTGGAGTGTGTCATAGTTTGTATATGTTTTCTTTCTTTTGGGAACAAAAATGATGACTCCAGTGTTTTCGATGTTTTCAATGTAACTAGCCCCAGCAGCAGCAAAGCCTTGGTGTTGGTAAGCTCATTCTTTGGCACACACCATAGAGTTTCATCAGGAGGATTTTTGGGTGGGTATTTGGCTATTTGTTGAAACTCCATGAGACAATGCCTGTTTATGTTTCATACCAAACTATGTCATAGTGTGTGTGTGTGGGTGTTTGTTTGTGGCTGTGGCTGAAGGAGCAACCATCCAAAACCCACATCGACTTCCATGCACGCACACACACACACACACACACACACACACACTAAAAGGGCAAAAGACGTAAATGAAGATGAATGGCCTGTGTTTGAGAGTAATGATATCAAGCTGTTGCGAGAAGAGCAGCCATCTAAAGTAAGCCGCTCTAACAGACTCTCCACTTGGTGCATATTCCTAACTGTTACTACAGTATGTGTACTGGTCCAGTCCCGTGAAAAGGAAACAAGGTTAAAGAAAATAATGCAGTACCTGTTGTACTTCAGTGGTGCAAATTCCCAACAATGTGGCATTTAATCAGATTACCAGAACCACTGGTAGTCACCATCTGATATGTAGTGAACTTAGGACTTTTGGGGCCCCCTGGACTTCTGGGGTCTTGTGTGAGTAACACTGCCTTGTGTCTTGGTTCTAAGTATGTACATACATAGATTATAAACAGGTAGACCGAGGAACACAAAGCACCATTTTAAATGAACTACTGGCTAAAGTTGGGGTAGGAAATCTGGAGAAGGCAAAAAAAACAACAACATGTAAATCCACCCTCCTCCTGCAGCTCTCCCCTCTGTCCTAAGCCCCTCCAACCAGATGACCACTGGCATATACACACGCTTAATACAGTAACCCATACACGTTTTCTATACGTTGATTTATTATATCGTATTTCACTGTAGAGTTATGCACAGTAGATTCGCTCAGCCCCTCCTTGCCCCGCTCCAACACATTCTCACTCTGCCCTCATCACATTTCAGCGTTTAGTCATGGACTTTCCACGTCGAGATATGGCATGCAAGGTACCCTGGGTGCGTTGGTTGTTGACATCCTGGAATGCCATGTCAACTTCTGCCTGTTACATACATTGTATGTTTTCAAAATACAGTGTTTTCACATTAAATGTACAGTTTGCATACAGTCTCTTTCAAAATAAATGCACTACATTGTTTAAACAGCAAATTGCTGTTTTTTTTTCTTCAACAACAAATGCACGTTTAGCCCAAACAAGCACGTGGTTGGATTTATGAAAAAAGAGCAGAGTTTGGCTTTACAATCATACAGGAAATGAACACTGGCCTCCATTGAATGTCAGTGGTTAACATGACAGTCCATGTCTGTGAGTGATCTAGGTATTCAAACTGTTGCAAAAGATGGTACAATGTCAGTCAAAGTATGATCATTTAAAAAAAAAAAACATTTTTACTGTCTGTTTTTGCTAAAAGCTGCGTGCATCTTGTGGGAAAAAAAGCAAGATTTCTTTTCTCCAGATTTTCCGCAGCTCTGCTCACACAGGCAGTGTTGCTACTCTATAGCCTGGTTCCAGACCATAGACCCTGCCCACTCAACTGAGTAGGCTTGCATCTCTGGTCTGGCATACTGCAATGAATTTGCGATTTATCTCGTCCAAACGATGGACGGACCAATGAACGCCGGGGGTCTAGCGATTAGCCAATCAACGCCACGCTGATGTCAAGCTGTACGCTGGTGGGTAACTGGTGAGGATAGCAACAATGGCGACCACTGCAGATCCTACAGACCACATTAACGATGCTATCGAGGTATTTCGCCACTACTTGCGTTAATGGAGGACCAAATTAAGGAAGCTGCTAAACTGGATTTAACGGCGATGCAGCTGGGCGTGCACGACGACGGAGGCATTTTAAATGGGCAATGCTCGCTTGTTTTCGACATCCCTGAGGCATGGATACTAATGACGTCAGATTCTGGGTGAGTTGTTGATCTCTACTGATTGGTTAGGGAAAATCAAATTCCCTCCCCCTTGTAAATCGCCTTCAATGGAGGCAATGTCAGACTGAAGGTTCTGGGAGCTTCAGTCTGACATTCAGGCTAGCTACTCTAATCTGTTAACATGGGCACTGTAAAATACAAGAGATTCTGCAACACACATGTACTGCTCACACAGGAAGTGGGACCCAGGTGTATTTCAGTCAGTGAACGCCCCCCCCCCCCCCCCCCCAGCGTCAAGTGTCACAGTGGGCTGGTAACCAGCCAAATCTAACCTGTGTAACAGTAGCAACAGAAAGTTTGCTGACAGGGAGTTGGGGCTGTCCAGTCCTCCCTGAGCTGGGGTTTGTACTGGATAGATTCAGTTTGCGAGGCTGCTGAATGGTGATCTGTTTCTGGAGTTGCTGCGAGCTGTCCTCCTGGTGAGGTGGTCTGTAGCAGTAGGAAGTGATGTGGAGGACATACTGTCATTCGAGGCTCTCGCTAATGTTAGATACATAAACGTGAAGTTGAAGCCGCAGCTGTGAGTCTTTAACTCCAGTTAGCAGTGAAAATTCTCATAGAACGGTTCATATGATATCCTACAAATTAGCGCCCCACAAATGACGATACATCCTAAACGTACAGTTACATTATTGACTAAAATTTACGGAGGTAGTTTTAGGCAAGTAAAGTTACTGTGGTTAGGTTTAGGAACAGAAACATGTTGAGGATATACCTTAAAATGACTCAAAGTTCAAAGTTCACATGGATCCAAACACATGACTCCAGGGGAAAGTCCTGGGAGAAAGCCTGTTTTTGTGACCCATTCACCAGCCCAACCGCCCTCCTTACAAGCACTCAGGACTGCTTCCTTGTTTACTGCCTTCACCACATTGGGCACATGATCACAGACTTTTAAATAACGTAAGATATGTATGGATGTGGGTGTATTGCTCTTTGTAGGAAAACATATAAAAAACTGTGAGAACAACCTGTGGCAGAAGGCTAAACTACTAGAAACATATTCTTTTCATCTCTAAAATGCTTTGCCAATACTGACACGTTTTTGTTTGTTTGTTTGTTTGTTTATTGTAAGACTCTCTTTAAGACTCTCTTTTTGATAAGTCTGCCTCCCTTTTTTTGGGTTGTTTTGCAGTGTAAGTAGTTGTTGCTAAGGTGGAATAGCAACTTTCTCTGCAGGATTCTCTGCTACTGAATCAGGCTTTCACGAAAGACCTGTGACTGGCCAAAGTCTTCTGTCATTGGCTAGATTTTCTAATGCCTGAAAGCAGAGCCAAGAGGAGGTGCAGAAATCTAGTGTTCTCTCAGTCCACTTCAACTTCCCCAAAGTTTATTGTGGGATTTTTGCCCAACGATGCCAAATTTAAACTGCCTGCCTCAGCTTTGAGGAGCCAAAGAAAATAAAAACGAGACTGCACATTTCGCAGTTTCCCCAATTCCAACAGCCATTTTAAATACTCATACCATAAACTGTATACATAAGTGATAAAGACATTCCTCTTGGCAAAGGGGGACAATAGGAAACAGTTCCTCAGTTTTGGCAGCGGATGATGTGTATTTAAATCAACACATCATTGGGAGTGTTTTAACACTGCAGTGGGGGGAGGAAGCAACACTACGCACTGGAAAGTGAATTCTCAGGGCCAAAAATCTCAGCAGCTGGCCAAGTAATTGTAGAGTTACAGGCACTCATCAAGAAGCAAATCAACCCCCTGCAGATGTATTAAGTTTAAATATGACCAATTTCCCATTTCAAAAAAACATATTTTCTCCACAGCCCCAGACAGTAAGGGATCAGCAGAAGTAAGATGAGCTGTCTTAAGGGATCCACAGTCAACACATACAGGATTTTCTTTCCCCCGTCTCTTCGTATCGACAAGTGCCAGTGGGAGACAGTGCCATGTTTCTGTGCCTGAAGACGCATTGCCAGTGTAAGTCTCAGACTGGGTCTCCAGAGCTGAGTGCTGGCTGTGGCTCTCCAGAATGCCATGTTCCTTACATCATTCAAAACCAATATTTGACTAACTGCAGTCCCCAAACTCTGTGGCACTCCGGTGGTTTTTTGAAAACAGAAAGAGAGGCTGCAATTTGAGAGCGTCAGAGGAGCCAGAGCCGTTCCCACTGCAGCCCTCCTCCCTCCTCCTTCGTTTCCTCTTTTCTTCCTCCACACTGCTTTTTCTTCTTTTATTTTTAAGCAAGTTTTCATGTCTGGTGCGCGCAGATCCCTTGGGTTTAGAGTGGTTTTCTGCTGAATGTGGCATAAAAAGCATGAACTTTATAAAGCTCTCTCTATAACTCCCTCTCTTCTCTTTCTTTCTTTCTTTCTTTCTTTCTTTCTTTCTGTGTGTGTGTGTGTGTGTGTGTGCGTGCGTGTGCGTGTGCGTGTGCATGTGTGTTTTAAATGCGAGGTCTGGATCCAAGTCTGTGGCTGGAAACGTTCTCTCCACAATGAAAAAAAGAAAGGAAGTGTGGATGGGAGAGGTAGAGAGAAAGATGGAGAGATCAGAGGGAGACAGAAAGAGAATGAAAACTAGAGAAATCTGAAACTAATCAAACCATGGCCGCTCGCCCAGAATGATTCCGAACACATGCCCTAAGCCTGTCGGCTCTGTTCTGTATGTTGCCTGTCTGAAGTTAATTCTGTGCACTGTTTGAATGCATGCACAAAGACTGTCTTACATATTCATATGTCTCCTGCACTGTCTGTTGTAGTCTTTTTTTTTTATATTTTAATCTAATAAACGCACAGATTATAAACAAAACGTGATTGTTTGCCATCATAAAATGCTTGTGAAACAGCAGCCGCTATGGCCACACATGACATTTACAAGATAGATGTGAATGCTGAAGCATAGTGTAACTCCAGCACAGGGAGGGAACATCTGTCAACTATACGCTAACAGTAGCTACCATTAGCAACCCAACATTAGCCTGAGTGTCAGACTGAAGCTCGCAGAACCTTCAGTCTGACATTGCCTCCATTGAAGGCAATTTACAAGGGGGAGGGAATTTGATTTTTCCCTAACCAATCAGTAGAGATCAACGACTCACCCAGAATCTGACGTCATTAGTATCCATGCATCAGGGGTGCCAAAAACAAGTGAGCATTGCCCATTTAAAATGTCTCCGTCGTCGTGCACGCCCAGCTGCATCGTTAATGTGGTCTGTAGGATTTGTAGCGGTCGCCATTGTTGCTATCCTCACCAATTGCCCACCGGCATACAGCTTGACATCAGCGTGGTGCTGATTGGCTAATCGCTAGACCCACCCCCACCCCCCGCGTTCATTGGTCCGTCCATCGTTTGGACGAGATAAATCGCAAATTCATTGCAGTATGCCAGACCAGAGATGCTAGCCTACTCAGTTGAGTGGGCGGGGTCTATGGTCTGGAACCAGGCTAACCCAACACATCCTCATGATAGATAGTGTAATGAATTATTGTTGGCAGGGAATAATAAGTAACGTAACATTACTTTTAAAAAGACTTAACGAGTGGTGAGTAATACAGTATATTACATTTTTAGGGGTAACGAGCCCAACACCGATGGTTTACTCAAACGATTCCAACATGGCGGCCAGGTCACAAACTTTCTAATATTTCTGAAAAAATCTGGGGTGAGAAATAAATAATGCAGTAACAGCATCTTGATTCATATTTGATCAGTGCTGTCTAGTTTGACAGTTTGACCACAGTAATGAGCAGTGATTAACATGATTGACAGCCACATTAGTGTTTTTTGCTGATAATCTGTCCTTTGTACTTCTGGGTGGATGTAGTGATATTGTTTCAGGAAATATGACAAAAAAGTTATTTTCATAAAAATCACCAACTGTATAAGGAATAAGGAATTTTTGCACACAATGTGAATGCACACAAGTATGGATTGAAAAAAAGTTGCACAACTCTTCACACACATTCCCAAATAATATTTCTGCAATACTGCCCCCCATCTGTATATTTACTTTAATTCTTGTAAAACAAAATTAATATTTATACCTTGACTTAAACCTCTCACCAGTCCTGTAAAATATATTTAGATCCACCCAAAACTCCTATACAAGGCATACCCAAAGTATAGTGAAAGCTGTTTTCATTTCCATTTTTTTGAAAGGTAACATGGATGTTTTTCTTCCCCAACAGTCAGAATCACTGTAAATGCTTCCGTCATTGAGATATACAAGTTTCAACAAACTAGAATATCCTCACCTGAATAGTTTCTTGAAAAAAGATGCAGCAGGTGACTCAAAACAGGAGGTATTAGCTGGAAAACACAATGGGACAATGTCATGAAGCCTCACATAGTCCAATTTCAAAGTATGACAATATAACAGATATTTAAAATTTTACACGTTTTTCTAAGGTTGTGTCCAGGCACTTTTCAAAAGAAGAGGGTAAAACAATGACCTGAATGTGTAATTATGAGTGACAGACAGAATGTTTTTTCCCCTTAAGACAACAGAGGAGCCATTTGTGTATCATTAATTTACATTTATAACAGTCTGTGATGAAAATACAGGGTTAAAAACTCTTGCAGAGGTCAGGCTTGTCATTTATTTCAAGACTTATGAGCCATCAGGCCAATTACTGGCTGTTGAGTGACTCTGAGACCTTAGAAAATAAGCCAGGCACTTTGTTTTTAACATAGCTCAATGCTGGCTATTGTAGCCCATAAAGACAATATGGAAGCTCCTATTGGCTCAAGTGAGGTGTCAATTAAAAGGTCAGCAACCATTTTGACAGCAAGCAGTCAACGTATTTATATGCAAATGGAAGAATTAATGGATAATTTGGGGAGAAATGTGAAAATTTGAAATGATGCAACTAGAGTTGGTGGATATCTATGGATGTAATCTTGTGTTTTGACTGAATATTTGGCTGGATTAAGATTGTCTGGACCTTTGGGGTTGTGTGAAGACTGTATGAGGAACATTTTTGTTGGCATATGATCAATCTGTAGAATATGACGTTTTCTACTTGAGTTATAACTGTTTTTTTTTTTGTTGTTGTTGTTTTTGTCTGACAGAAGGGTTTATTAAACCTGCTATGGTGGTTGTATCTCGAAATGGTCTGCATCAATGGCACTGCGAGGAGTGTAGCTTTTGAACAATAGGTGGTATGAGTAAACCACTTAACCCTATGGGCCCAAACGACGCATAATGCATCCAAATTCACCTGTTCTTCTCTACTGATTTTCTCCGCGACCGTGTGTATATCATGTGAAACAGCGGAATTGTAGCTTTCCGACAAGGCCAAGCACTTGTCGGTAGTCCAATGTTTTCACAGCGAAAAAAAATGATAAAGTTACACTAAAACTATGTATAACAGAGCTTTCATACAGCTTTGCACACACATTACTGTTGGATGGATTTCTCGTGAATGCAGGCTCGCACAGAAATGCTATGCATATCACATGAAAGCAGGGCTTTCCAGCGATACCACACACATTATTGTGCTGTCATTCCATCACGCTATAAATACAGATTAATTGTCTACAAAACAAAAACCTGATGAATTTCTTTACAATCCATTGTACAGATCTTATTATCAGTCACTTCATATAGTGAAGAATATCGTATCTTACCACATTTTAGGCTTGCGTGTGTTTCTCCCTGTCTATCCACATTTGTAGTCCGGCTTTCAAGATGCAAATATCTCCATATTGTCCAGTTGTCACTCCATCAAACTTTGTATGACAAGACAAGCGCACTTCACCTTTGCGCAGCCAGACAACAGTAGCCTAATTATGCATGCATGATAGGGCCGTAGTCACCATATACACTGAGGGGGACATGTGCCCCCCCAATGTCCAAAATGCCCCCCCCCCCCAATATATAACTGAAACTGAGAAACAACAACAAACTTTGTTTACTGCAAACAAAGTGGCAAATATTATCTTGGAGGACATCATTGCACTTGGTTTTTACTATTTTTCTGTGATCTTAGATGTAAATATTGCATGTTTCTTTCAGATAAAACACATTTTTGACTTGTGAATGAGTCAATGGAATTTCTTGCAATAATGAAAAAATACTGGCAATCATGTCCACCTGGCACAAACCACATGTTTTGGACAGCTGTGAAGTGACAGAATGTCCCACCATCATGGTTCTTATATTGCCAGATTCCAGAGAGTCTCCCCTCTTCATATATGGCAGAATATGTCGACTTCCAACTTGCAATGGTGAGATACATGTAAAAATGTAAGAATTTAGTCACACAGATTTGTTTTTTTCATTGATATAAAGATTAATATACAATACAGGCACATAGGAGGACATGGAATGATGGCAAATCTGGTTAGCCCAGATTGTCCTGAAAAAAAACCAAGATATAGCATGTGTATGTAGCCTTTATAATGACTGTGATATGAGCTTAGAAGTAAAGGCAGTAAAAATACCCCCAAAATGCCTAGGGCCCATAGGGTTAAACACAGTTAGTGTGTGTGTGTGTGTGTGTGTGTGTGTGTGTGTGTGTGTGTGTGTGTGATTTACCATCTTAACATAGTTCAAATATGACTTTTCTGCTGACATTTGAAAGTTTGTATTCTTTAACATACCATTAAAGGCACAGTATATGTGTTTGTGTGAATGTGCATGTTTGCCAGAGGAGGTCCATGGTTTCTAAAGGCAGGGGGGCTTTGTTACTGTTTAGGCAGTAGGTCGAGGGAGGGATGGCGGTATGAACTGGAGGGGGATCGGGGGGTTCGGCTGGTGTCTGGAGAGACAGACACAGAGAGAGAGTATAAAGGATCTCATTGTTTTGAATTCCCTCAAAGGGAGAAGAGGGAGAGGTGGGGGTGGGACGGAGGGGGTATTATGTTTCAAGTGATGTGGAGTGGTCCATTTTGGTTATGGGACACCAGGAGGATGGAGGTGGGGGGAGAAAAATGAAGGGAGAAAGAGAGAGAATGAAAGAGAAAAAGGAGAGACTGTGGTTTTCAACCTTCAGTTTCCAAAATAAATATTTCCAATCAAAACCTCCTCCTTCTCTCTCTCTCTCTCTCTCTCTCTCTCTCTCTCTCTCTCTCTCTCTCACACCACACAAACACACACTCACAGCCCAGCACAGGAATTCTGCTGATCCATCATGCTTAAATCATCTTCCATCTCCCTTTGTTTCTCTCTGTTGAGCTTCTGTGAGGCAAGGGTTTTTTGCAAATACACAGGTATTAACATACAATGATACTCTTAACACCAAAGAAAATGCAATAAATAACACAACTACAACTACACTCAAGTTATGATTTATATAGGCATACTGGACTGGTGAGTGTGCACATGTGGAACTCGTAGGTTTTATAGTCAGTGGGCTTGGCTAATGCCAAAGTAGTAAAATCAAGCCAAATGTCCTAATGGCAATTGTTTTCCTTCACTTCAAAGCCTAAACTCTGCTTATTGTTTGTTTCAGAAGCCACAGTATGTATGGAATGACCAGTAGTCTGTGTTCTCATGGCCTCTGCACCAGCTTCACCCACCAGCTTCCCTTGAACTCTGAGCTTTTCCTTTCTACAGAAACATACAGTTTTCCATGACCATAATCACACTTATTAATAGTCCGCAACTTTTTCCTCTTGGCTTGGCCTTTCGTTGTGCGTCTACATGAAAGATTAATTTGAAACAGAGGAGCTGAGTACGTGGAAAAATCCAGTAGGCGATTTGAGGAGGGAAAAGTGGATCCCACTTGTAAGAAAAATGACCAAAATGCATCCCCCTTGTGAACCTGCATCTCCATCCCATGAGTCCGAACCCAGACTCACCCCCAGACCCCCTTACAGCTGATGAATTATTAAGAGTTATTACATTTTGACTTTGAGTGTTGCTGGTTTCACTGTTGCAGCACTTGTAGCAGTGGTTTAGCAACTAGATAACATACAAACCTGTTGCATATGTTTCGTCATATCACATGATGCTACTGAAAGACAACAGTTGGAGAAATAGGAGAGTCAGAGAAGAGTCATTTGGCATGGCGTGTTTTAAAGAGACAAAAATAGGCAGTGAAAAGAGACCTTTGAATTAAAAGTTTACAGACTCTTACATGTTCATTCTTCCCACAGGTAGTTGAAAAGCAGTATGTCTCATCACATGTTCCGAGACAGCAGCAATAATTGTAAGCAGCAATGTGAATAGCCACCACAAGACAAAGCACAGAGATTCTTTTGAGCAGGTGAGCCTGTTCTACGCTGCGTCAAAAATTAACAAATTGTCTATTGGACAATCTAATCTTTAAAGTGACAGTGAAAAAAACAAACAGCCACTGTTCATTTGTAGCAGAAATGTGCATGTTGTTAGAATAAAACAAAAAAAGAATTAATCTCAAACAATTTTAATAACCTTAGCCAAAACTAGAATGTGTTGGGTTGTGCCCCGCTC